>NC_062554.1:3677028-3977028 GCF_016906955.1 Phacochoerus africanus | reverse complement strand
TTGAAATGGTTTTGTCATTAGGCCATATTAGCATATTTTACGAATCTCTTCCGCAACTAGAATACCCCTCTCAGTTTGTACTTAAGCAAAATCATGCCACTTGTTCTCTTGAATTTTTTAATCTCTTCTTTCCGAGCAGGTGGGTTATCAAGTGTCAGTGACTACATGACCCCTTTCTGCTGACTACCCAATGATGTCACACTTTCTCCCTTAAACAGCAAGTGTTCCCTGTGTGCTCATATTTCTGATTATCTAAATTTATTTTATTGTTGTTCATTTCACCTTGTTTTGGTTAAGATGGAAAACACCTGTATATCTAAGATTCTAAGAGACGTAATAGAAGGTGGCATTTAAGACAACTGGCTCTCAAGCTGTACTGCTCAGCTGTAAATCCAAAAACCACTTACTAGCCGTGTGGATTCTCATTAACTTATGCTACCTGTCTGCTTCAGCTTTCGGATTGGTAAAGTGGAGATAATTGCTGATAGCTATTTCAGAAAATAATTCTGGAGTTCCCGTCGTGGCTCAGTGGTTAACGAATCCGACTAGGAAACATGAGGTTGCGGGTTCTGTCCCTGCCCTTGCTCAGTGGGTTAACGATCCGGCGTTGCCGTGAGCTGTGGTGTAGGTTGCAGACGCGGCTCGGATCCCGCGTTGCTGTGGCTCTGGCGTAGGTCGGTGGCTACGGCTCCGATTCGACCCCTAGCCTGGGAACCTCCATATGCCTCGGGAGCAGCCCAAAGAAATAGCAAAAAAAAAAAAAAAAAAAAGACAAAAAAAAGAAAGAAAATAATTCTAACACTTAAAAAATGCCAACTGTGGAGTTCCCATCGCGGCACAGTGGAAACAAACCTGACGAGGAGCCACGAGGTTGCAGGTTCGACCCCTAGCCTTGCTCAGTGGGTTAAGGATTTGGCGTTGCCATGAGCTGTGGTGTAGGTGGAAGATGTGGCTCAGATTCCATGTTGCTGTGGCTTAGGCCAGCAGCTGTAGCTCTGATTAGACCCCTAGACTGGGAACTTCCATATGCTGCAGGTGCAGCCCTAAAAAACAAAAGGCCAATTGTGATTTGGTTCCATTGAAGTTAATTGATTAACACATAAGGTTCATATGAAGCACATAGGCCTCTTGCATTATATTATGTGTATTTTGTAAGGAGGGAGTATTTAGGAAGCTGCATAAAATAAGTTATTTAACACAGTGAGCAATTAATTTCACATCATGGAAATATATAAAAGTATATGTGTTCTGAGAGAACAGAAGATGGAGGTTACTTTAGCTGCTATATCCATAATCTGTCTGAGAACAGGTCTGAAATAGAATGAAACCACTTTATGAAAAGGTCAGGAACTGCCCTTAGGTTGTTTAAGGACAGTTAGAAAAAAAAAGTGGGGGGAAAAAATGGACAAAGGAGAGAGTCATAACGGACGCATGTGGAGAAGCCTACACAAACCAAACATATCAATCCTAATTCTTGAGACCACAGGATCGTATGAACATGCTGGGGAACCACTAATGCAATGGAGAATGACAATGAAATGATGCCATTATTACCCACTAATTTAAAGGAAAGCTGGAAAATTAGAGGGCGTCCTTGGAAGAATGTAACTGACGCTCATCTCCCTACTTGGAAAGCTGAGGATGCTTGGAAATAGCGAAGCTCCAGGGAAGGGGAAATTCCCAAACCTCAGACGTCTTCTATGCCATTTCGGGGTCAGGGCTGGGCAAGAGTGGGGACAGTGAGACACAGAATGAAGACATCAGAGCCGACACACCTGAAAAGTTTTAAACTTCCACTTAAAGAAAATGGCAATAGCAATAATAGGGGGAACAAAGTAAAAGTCGGAAGGGGAAAGCTTACAGATATAGGAGCAATCCCCTATGATATACTTTTTTTGGTGAGAATCTTGGGACTTGCACTACTATTTGGCTTAATGGAGTCTTGGAAGTTTTAGATCACTAAGTGAAATAAAAATGATAAGACATGCCACCATCTCACGTAAGGCGGAAAAGCATAAAAACACTCAGATATCTGGTCATGATGGAAAATTTATAATAAAATGCCAATAAGCCATCTATGTTGTATGAAAGGTAGTAGAGCTGTTGTATTAAGTGAAGGCAGAGGAATGCACTGATGAGACAGGGACCAGTATCGCTGAGATCTAGTGGTGACTGGCCTCTCAGCGTAGGATAAAGGTGGCAGGTGGTATTACAGAACTGGGAACTACAAGATAAAGTAGCAAGGTGAAGGGGATAGCACTCAATCATTTGGAACAAGGTGGAAAGATTTTTTTTGTAATGAACGTCAAGGCCACCGTCATGGTTAAGGGGCCTGATGCAGAAAGAAAGGGGAGATGGTTAATACAACATGGCATTCCAAGGCGCTAGATAGATGTTGGCCATAGAAGGTATTTTTCACGCTGTACAACCAGAATGAAAGCAAAGATAGGTCATCAGGAGGCTGAGGGCAACCACTGCAATAGAAATGTCACAAATGTTTCTCCGTCTTCAACTAGAGACAGTTTCCAGATCCAGACTCCAGATCGACACTAAAGGAGAAGCTGTGTTTCCAAGAGGAAGAATATTGCGGCATCACTGCAAGTTTCCCTGAAAATAAATCTCCTGGTCCTTCTACAAGGAGTCCTATTACGAAGACCTTTGGGCTCATGTTTGAAATGACTTACTACCAGAAACTCAAAGCATCATGACACCCCCTTATTCCAATGAGAAAAAAAGGTAAAAGGTTAAAATGGAGGCCCCTTTTGATCTTGATGCACAGAGTATTGACAAAATCCAATACATATTCACCTGTTTCCCAAACCTGTAATTTAAAAGGACATACAGAGTAGACAGCAGAAACCCCACATTCATTTCTTGGACAATAGGTGAGAGCTACGGATAAAAACAATATTGCTTCTTGCGGGGAATGGTTGGGAACAAAACATTCATGAGAAACATACACACTGCAGAAGGGATTAGCTCTTTCATATCCTCACTGAATTCACCAATCTGTCCCCATCCAAGTCTAATATCGCCAATAGCCAACGTTTTGTCTCTATTTAAGTTAATCAGGGAGCTGGAGAAGGAGTTAGTGGACTCCTGAAAACACAACAAATGGCACCAATTGCAGCGCTGTGCCAGGAGGCTTTTTTGCTTTTGGTTTTTTAGGGGGGGAGGTTAGTGCTAGATTCTGTGCATCTATAACAGAATAACAGACGGACATTGATCTGGCAGATCCATTATTTTCCAATTCTATCAGGGAAAAAGTTCACGCACAGTTCACACTCCACGGAAGAACAACAAGAGCAGAAAAATACAGTCCTGCCCAGGACTTTGTTAACTCTCTTACTGTCCTGATAGAGTTCAAAGGACCCTGGCCATTCCATACGATCTGGAGAACTTCCTGTTGGTGCACTTTAATGAAACTAGTTGAGCCATTAATGGAAATTTTATTGGAAGCCTCGGTAAGACACATTTGTCCCAAAGAAAGGAAAATAAACCTTATTAATAGTAAATGGACTATTTCAACAGGGAATTTTTTTAAGGGGATGTTGCTCTGAGACATAGTTTAATATAAAGGATGAATGTTTGCATCTCACAACTCCGATTACAAAAAATGAAGCACAGCTCACGGCGCACCTTCTCATCTCCTACAGACCACATAAGTCACACCTGCGATTAGATCTTCAACTTTTAGCAAGTGACAGGGGAGACTTTAAGCTTTGCATTCGCTCCAAAGCAGGAAAGCCTTGCGAAGCAGGTCTTGGCGACAGCATATACAGCCAACAGTTTGGACCATACAACCTGGCAGTCTGTATGGTATTAGATTATTTACGGTGGAAAGATACCTTGTGTAATTTATGGTTAACTCTAATAAAAGAATCGCATTGCAGCCCTCTCGAGTTCTAGACAAAAGCCGTGCCGTATGCGGTGGGGTTTTTTTTTCCACCGTTAAAACTGACCCAAACCAGGGGACTGCTCTCTTGCCTGTGGCGAATGCAGGCTATTGCCTTTCCCTTGTGCGCAATACAGAGTTCGCAAATTCAAAGACAGTAATAATAACACCATATTCCTACCTCCCTTAGGCGAAGCTGCTGATGAGAGCGGGGAACAGGAGCGCTTCCATTTCCCGCCAGACGCACAACACGGGCCTGGGACCGAGAGGTGGAGCCCGGTGCCAGCGCCAGGGATTGGCTACTGGGAACCTTCCTCTGCCCAATGAGGAGGCGGCAGGATGGAGGGCGGGGCGGGGCAGCCGTGCCCATCCAGTGTCCCTCCTGCCCCTGTCTCCTACCAGGCTCATGTCGCCACTTCTTCAAGTCACAGCTTGTCTCAGGATGGTTTCTTTTCTTTTCTTTTTCTTTCAATTTTGTGTGTGTGTGCGTGTGTGTGCGTGTGTGTGCGTGTGTCTTTTTTGGGTTGCACCTGCAGCATATGGACGTTCCCAGGCTACGGGTCCAATGAGAGCCGCAGCCGCCGCCCACACTCCAGCCAAAGCAACGCGAGATCCGAGATCCAAGCCGCGTCTGGAACCTGCACACAGCTCGCAGCACCGCGGGACCCTTAACCCGCCGAGAGAGGCCGGGGATCCAACTCGCGTCCTCACGGATACTACTCGGGTTTGTGAACCATGGAGCACTACGCGAATTCCCGGGTTGGTTTCCTACAAGCAGCGGAGGGAAAAGAAGACAAGCCAAGCTTGACCTCTGAATAAGTGCGTCAGTGCAACCTTGCAGCCTCTTCTGTTTCAGATCACGCGAGGGTGTCCCTGATAATAATGAAGGGAAGTGCAAGGGCACTTGGAACATCTGGCCAACGCGAACGCACCCACGTGTTACAGCCTCAAATGGTGCACCTGCTCATCCACTGTGTGTTGAAAAAGAAGTGCCCTAAGGTAAGACTATCTCCAGACTCCTGGGAAAGACAGGAGAAACAGTGGAACCTTGGGGAAAGATTTGGGGAAGAGACCTGTGGCTGATCCAAAGCAGGGGACACCAGTCTAAAGATGCCTGCATGTACAATTAATATTTAGCAGAAAGCACTAAGTATGGAAGGAACATGAAACAACCAATTATACAGAATGGCTTGGCCAGCGGCCATAATTTGTTCTCGGTCACCTCCAGTCCTGGAACAGGTGTCAAATGTCTGCAGTAGACTTGGGAACTTTCACATGGGATCAATTCCTTTGGTTCCCACACACCAGTGATTTTGCTGTGGCTGCTGCTGAATGTCCCACCTTCTAGAAACAGAGCCGAAGTGATTCCATCCCTTGAGAAGACTGACCAGGCACTTCCTGGCCTGTTAATTATAGTGGACCTCTTTCATTCTGAAAGGATCAACAATTCATAATTGGAACTGACACAGTCCGTTTTCTCTGTGGTATAACCTTCTCTGCTTGCAGGACCTCAACCAGCAACACCAAGGATTTACAAAGTAATTGATTCACAAGAATGGGATCTTACAAAATACCACAGCAAACAAATTTATGGTAATGGGGGTGCAGCTGTGGGCACCTGGTCATGGCATCTTACATATCACGTGACCTAGAAGCAGTAGCCCTAACTAAGTGATGGAACCGCTTTTGGAGGTGATGCTGACTTGCCAGTTTGGAGATAATACCTGCAAAGACTGGATATCTTTCTCAGAGAGCAAGTGCCCTGAACCGGTGGGTCCACGTCTTCAGTGCCACCAGATCAGGTAGGAGAGTTTCTTCAGACCATTTACTGAACACATATTTCTTTCCCCATCGTGTGTTCCTGACACTCTTGTTGTCTATCAGTTGCTTATACGTGGGCAGGCTTAATGCTGGGCTCTCTGTTGCATTTGTCTATCTGTCTGATTTGTGCCAGTGACATACTGTAGCTCTGTGTTATTTTTGAAATCAAGAAGTACCATGCTTTGTTCTTGCTCAAGATTGCTTTGACTATTGGATGGTTTTGTGGTTCCATATAAATTCTGGGATTTTTTTTTTTTCCTATTTCTCTGAAAAGTCCATTGGTATCCGATAAGGATGCATTGACGCTGGAGATCCCTTTGGGTATGATGGATATTTGAACAGTATTATTTCTTTCATTTTATCAACATGAAATATTTTCCACTTATTTGTGTCCCCTTCACTTTCGTCGTTGCTTTATAATTTTTAATGTACTTATCTTTTCGTCTCCTTGGTTACATGTATTTCTTAGTATTTTATTATTTTTGATGTTACTGTTAATAGGATTGATTTCTTAATTTCTTTTTTGGATAGTTTGTTCATACCTTATAGGAATGTAATTGATTTTTGTATGTTGATTTTACATCCTGTGTCTTTACTGAATTTATTACAGTTTTTTGGTGGTAATCTTTATGGTTTTCTGTATATAGAGTGTCTTGGAGGAGACACAGGAATTGACGAGCAAGTGTGTTGCAATAATGTGTTTCCATGTTAGTGTATATGAACCTCCTGAATATCTGGGGAAGAAAGTTACAGGCAAAACAAAAAAAGCAGAAAATGATCGCAACACAGCAATGGGAGGAAAAATTGTGTATACATGTATGTGTAACTTGGTCTCCATGTTGTACAGTGGAAAAAAATAAATTCAAAAAAAAGAAAATGAAAAGACTGAGGTTGCACATAGCTTGCATTTTTTATTATCTGTAGGAAAGCTGGAGTAAGCAGAAAGACATATGCATGGGGAGGTCACTTGTAAGAGGTGGGTTCTGAGCCATGAAAGGGGTCCAGAGGATGTGTGCCCCTGCAAGAATTATTAGAATTAGTCTATTGCTTTGAGTAAGATGAGAAACCCAGTCTGTTTGCATGTAAGTAAGGGTCATAGTCTGAACTGTGTTTTCAGAGGACAATTTTGATTATTTTGATCTTTGGCTGAAGAGGGAGATAATTGAGAAAGGGGGCCATTTATGATACCGTATCAAGCAATGTGAACTAAGTAATATTACAATAAATTCCCCAAATCTCATGAGCTTCTAACAACAACAAAAATAGCATATTTCTCCTTCATTTTTCCTGCTTCGTTTCTTCAGTCTGGAACTTGGTATGAAGGCGATGCCTTTGTATAGAACTACGACGGTTGCGCCGTTGAGAAAAAGAGACTGTGAGACTTAAATTATGCTTTTACGTCTTTAGTTCGCATGTGACGCAGTTAAACCTCTGTATGGTGTGGTGGCCTAAGCGAGTCACGCGATGAAGGCTGCCGTCACTAGAGCGAAGAGTAATGGCTTGTTTTAAGAGCAGGTGCACAGGTCCGTGTTTTACTCTCTCACACGTCTCAGAATTTACCTTTGCTAATGGGACATTTAAACTTAGTGTTTTAGTTTTGTTTTCGTGTCACATTATAGTTAATGGAAAATTGCTGTTTTTGCAAAACTGGGTACACACTGCTTTGTGTTACTTTGGGGGTTTTCTCCGTGGCTTCTGTGTTCATTGTATGTTTCCTTTTTTATTGGTTTTTATTTGTTCCATCATAGTTGGTTTGCAGTGTTCTGTCAGTTTTCTACTGTGTGTTACTTATAGAGTCACGTTAAAGAGGCCGCTCACCATTTGCTGGCAACTTAGTGTGAGAGAATCTGTACCTACTGTGAGAGCGTCAGGTGTTTTTCAATATGAAGCCCTTCACGTTCTTTCTAAATTATTTTTTAAAAGTCCTTCTGATTCAGCTTAAATTGTATTATTAGAAAAGCTGTTAAGGTGGTGATTATTGTAAGGTGGTGATTGACGTAGGAAACGCAAAATCTCTTTGTGTTGTGTGATACTGGCATTGACGAGCTTTGCCCTAAGATTCAGTGTGAATTTTCAGTAACACACCTCTCTCTCTTTGCCTCATCTCTTCTTCGTTCTGTGTGATTTATTTGGGGCAAAAGCTAAAGGATCTGACATCAGGTAAGAATGTGGTGTATGGCTTTCATACTTTTAAAGGAGCTTTCTTTGTATGCCAGCAGCAAATTGAATGCTCTCTTATTAAGACTTATACAATAAGTGCGTGTAGGAATGGCAAAAAAATTTTTTTTAATTCATTACTGGATTTTAAAATATTTTAGAAATTTTGTAATTGGTGGTGTTTTACTATTTTGCGTAATTAAATATGTACATATTGATTCGAAGACTATAGCAAGCAATTTTTCCTGCTAAGCCAAAATGTCATCTGTAATCAAATCTGTAGTGATTACACTTGAATGGTGTATTTAGTGTGTATCTGATCCTCCAGTGTTACCCCAAGATGGAATTGCTGTCCCCATTGTATTTGAATCAAAATGAACTGATACTTGTTGGAATGTGTGTGAACTAATTGCAGCTCTATTAGAGCCTGCTGCTGTAGTGCTGAGTGGTGGTGGGGGTGCGCTGCCTGCAAGGAGAGGAGACCCTGGGCATTGTTTTTGCACAGGTGTGTCTGGTGGGGGTTGTTCAGTGCCCGTCTCTTCCCTCCTTCTCGCCTCCTTCCCTTATTGTTGTGGAAAGTAACATAATGTCTTGTCTATCAAAGGAAATCTTGGTGACTGCATTTTGCTCCTGCTTGGGGCTGAAATACCTTGCTGCCACCCCCCCCCCTTTCCCTCTTCTCCCAGTAACAATTTGTTTCAAATTAGCCAACAGGGGAAGAATGTGCGCCCTGACCTGGCCCATGGGGGCGGGGGGGGGACAGGTACATCCCCTGCCTTAGGATAAAAAGGGAGGGACTTTTCTTCTTTGCAGGCGCTCTTTGAGCATCCACGCCCTTGTGCAGAAGCAAAGCGCCTTGTCGCGATCTCCCCGTGTTCACGTGTCTCATGTTCCGACACTGACCATCCGAGCCATCTCCCCAGCATTGTGGTGCCTTCTGCGATGATGCAGCGGTTCGTAGAGCTTACCGTGAGCTGGCCTTCGGATGGACCAGCAAGCCCCGGGGACCGGAGCTGTTCCCTGGGATTTGTCAGAACAGGATGAGCAGCTGTGTCGTGTGCGTGCGTTGCTCTCGGTTTCCCCGCCGAAGGTGAAAAATGAAAACAGCAGCTTCTCTTTTTAAACCATCACCTCTGCCCCTTTCCGTTTTGGGTGCTCAGCTGAGTTCTCAGAGAAGGGTTTCCCCGCGTGGCTCTCTCCCTGGGCGTTGCTGCCTTGCTTCTGCGAGAATTTGGGAGCAGGTGAGAGGAGTGAAGCCAAGAGTAAATTCGCATTGTTTTTAAGAATGTGCGATCGCGTCTATTGTTTATTGTTTAAGGACTCATTGAATGTTATTACACTGACATGTGTACAGCGGTCATCACAACCCAATTTTACAGCATGTCCGTCCCAGGCCCCCAGCGCATGCCTCCACCCCCCCCCAACCTGTCTCGTTTGGAAACCATGAGTTTTTCAAAGTCTGTGAGTCCGTCTCTGTTCTGCAAAGAAGTTCATCGTGTCCTTTTTTTAGACGCCACATGTAAGCGACAGCACATGATGCTGGTGTCTCGCTGTCTGACTGACTTCACGCAGCAAGATAATCTCTAGGTCCATCCATGTTGCACAGATACCGTCACTTTGAGATGAGATTATTTTTTCCTTCTTTCCCTGTGGCGGTCCTTCCTGCAAATAGTTGACATCCCTAGGAAAATATTTGCTTGTTGAAAAAACACATACAGGTGTGTTTATACCGAAGCGCCTGTTGTATTGCTTACCTCGTCCCCACCCTATGAGGAAGCTTTGTGAGGCCGCCGGTGACAGGGAACTCACAGAAAGCTTTCTTAGCAGGTGAAGGATATTGAGAAGGAACCAGAGCCTGTTGAGTCATTGGGCTCTTGAGGTGTCTTTGTACAACTGTGGATTCTTGGGGCCCCTCCAATCGTGAAATGGTCCTTGTACTCAGCTCCTGCTCGGACCTGGCTCAGGTAGAGGGCTCTAGGGATGACCAGGCTCCTGCGGGTGGGGGAAGAAGCTTAACCCTGAGATCTAGACGTGTTCCATCTGAACTGAAGGTTATGTGTTTGAGGGGTAAGTCTGGGACTGGTTCTTGGTAGAGATGGTGTCGAGGAGATGCGGGATGGAGATGGGAGATTTCCTGGAGCCTGGTCAGCAAGCTCTGTACCAGGCTGAACTCGAGGAGCTGTCAAGGTATTTGGAATTTCTTCATCGTAAGGAGGAAGGGCTTGCAAGAGGGGCCAGGTAGTCAGGACAGCCGACCAGGAGCATGTCGGCGTTTTCTATATATGTTTTTTTATCATTATGTTGTGTGTGTCTTCAGCATTATTGGTCAAGATACCCAAGCACTTTGTATAGTGTCTGTCACTAGTATTCTCTCGTTTTCTGGTCAGCGTGTGTGATCTTTGTGTGTCTTTTGGCCAAGCACATTCTCACTTTCTTGGTCAAAGGCAGATCTAGTTTCTGGTAGAAATATTTTTTGTCCCTTGTCTTTCCTCGACAAGGGATAAGATTTGTTGTTTTTGTGAGAAATGGGATGCAGGAAAAAAAAAAAAAAAACACCAAACACCAGAAGGCACTCCACTCCTACCCACCCCACCCCACCCCCAGTCCAGTAAGTGAATACCACTTAAGATAGGAGTCTTCGGAGTTCCCTTCGTGGCTCTGTGGTTGATGAATCCGACTAGGAACCATGAGGTTGCAGGTTCGATCCCTGGCCTTGCTCAGTGGGTTAAGGATCCGGCGTTGTCGTGAGCTGTGGTGTAGGTCACAGACGTGGCTTGGATCTGGCCTTGCTGTGGCTGTGGTGTAGGCCAGTGGATACACCTCCAATTAGACCCCTAGCCTGGGAACCCCCATATGCCGCAGGAGCAGACCTAGAAACGGCAAAAAGACCAAAAAAAAAAAAAAAAGACAGGAGTCTTGATGGGGAGAAGCCACCACCTAGAGCTTGTACTGTTACCTTAATGACCTTACCAGCAGTGGGTGGCTTTAAGAATTTTAAACATTTTCAGTCTTTGTTTGCAAACTGGCATTTCAGATTTGTCCAGGTAAACCTCCACCCAGGTCTGTGTGTGTGCTCAGTGTGGCTTCAGGGCCTGTCCCTGGGGCTTAGCATGAGTGGCCCTGAGAGGATGGCGGAAGCCCTGGGAATTAAGTGAGCATCTGGCCCCGTGACAGTGGCCGGACCTCAGAGCAGCTTAAGGCTTGAAGTCCTCTCAGCACTTGTATTTCCACCTTCTCCCCTTGGGGTGAGGAAGGGAAGGGTTGGCACAGCCACTCCAGGCGCAGCAGGGCGCTAGGTCATTCCAGAGGTTTCAGTCGCCCCCAGGAAGTGCTGCTCCCATCAGGGCTCAGCTAACATCCCAGGCCCAGGATTGGCTCCATTTAAACAGGGTGACCACCCACCGGCCTCCACTGGGGGGGCTGAGCTCCACTGCCCTGAGCCAGGCAGGCAGAGCCGGGTGTTTTCTGCTGCATTGTTATGCAAAACCCACTGGTTAGGGTGCTTTGTTTTAGGCGAGGAAGGGAAACTGTCGCTCAGCGACGGGACCCACCCAGAGATCGACCCTGCTTCCTAAGCCGGTTTTTTTGGAAACTGATGGATGGTGCAGCACATCTGCATGGTTGTTTGTTGCTAAACTTTATACAAGGTGTGGTTTTGATTCAGCTCGAAAAATAGTCTCACATGTAGCAGTACCTTTTAGGTACAGTATATGTAATGTTTGTATTTCTGCTTTGAATCCTTGACATTGCAATAGAATGCCAACGTTATTAAATGTATTTGACATGCTTGTTATTTCACGCGATTTAAACTTGTTTTGCTTTCTCCCTTTGCTGGTGCGCTTTCTTTTCTGACAGGCCTCTCGAAACAGTTTCTGAGAATGAGCGAGCTTCGTTTGTAACGCAGATGTCCTTAGGGAGTATGCAAAATAATCATTTTAACAAAGGAAATAGATATTTAAAAGGTACTGCTGACTACAGGAAAAGGGTCCATTGTGTAAATAACTTGTATTTTCAGTATTTTCTGCATAATATGGTAAAATGTAGAGCAGTTGTAATGCATCAATAAAATGGGTACATTTTCTGATTCAAAAAAAAGAGATAGCATTGTTAGAATGGAAAAATATTCATGATATTTCGTAACGTATTTTAATGATGTATGCATAAGCCACATGAGATCATCTAAATAGGAAGAGCATGTTTCCTGGTGAGCCTTGAACAATCCTGGTTTGTACTTTTTCCCTAGTGTAATTATTAAAGGCACTCTCAAAATTGTCTTACTTTACGTGATAAATTTGGTGCCCAATCTACATATAAATTAAAAGGTATATAAATAAAAGAGTTATTTTTAAATGGTAGTGTTATGACTCTTTTAGTCTTGTTGCATTTTATCCTTTCTCAACAGTGGAACTATTACATGCAAGTATGAAAGGAAGAATATATCTGTTTTGCCATTTTAAATGATTCCTCTTGTTAAATTGTTCATTCTCTGGTGCATTTTTCTGTTTCCCTTTTTTCTCTGTGAAGCATAGCCTTGCTTGACCCTTATCAGCCTCCTAAGTTGCTAAAAATATTTCATGCAATTTAACTTAAGTCATGGGTTGACAAAAGGAAAACAGAGACACCCTAAATTTATAAGCAATTTTGTTTTCCAGGTTTGTAGTTTTTAGACACCTTCTGTCTTAATCATAAATCAGAAGCATAGGTGCCTGTGATTTAACATAAATTTAACCTCTTCTGGGGGATGAAATGTTGAGCAGCATGCATCTCATACAGAAAAAAACAAATTCGCTTGGCTGCTTCTTGTTGCCGGAACTCGGCCTCCATCTGCTGGTGCCGAATTGAAACGCAGAGACAGAGTTTTGGGTAAAGGAGGAACAAAATAGCTTTATTGCTTTGCCAGGCCAATGAGGGTCACAGCAGGTAATGCCTTAAAGGCTGTGCTCACCCCCGCCTTAGAAAGACTTGCAAAGAGTTTACAGTAAAAAGGAGGAAAAGGTTTTCCGTTAGGAATCAGGCTTGGGGCAAACATGCCTTCTTCTTTCTTTGGGGGAAGCTTCGTCATCAAAGCTGGAGTCGGGAGATGATCTGGAAGGCGTTCTTCTGGGTCGTTGCCTGGAATGAGAGTACTTGCCCAGAGGGCATGTTGATCAGAGATCGGAACCCACGAGGAAAGTTCCCGAAAACACACCCTGCGCCAATAATCTTAAACCCACAGGCAGTTGTGCTCCCAGGGCCTGGTCTTTAGCTTCCAGGTGGGTGTTCAGGGTGCAGTGAAGTCCGGGGAAGGACAAGGAAGGACTCTCAGCTGTTCAGGTGCCAAGTATTTATTTCAAAAGGAAGAGTAAAGGAATATAACTTTCCTCTCAAGGGCGTGAGGCGCCTGCATCATTCTCAGATTGCTTATTTGATTTGTTTACTCTTTTTTTTTCATTGAAAAGGGGATTGAAGTGTAGCTGATTTACAGTGTCCTGTCAGCTTCTGCTGCACAGCAGGTGATTCGTTATGCATATACGCATATCCATCGTTTTCAGATTCTTTTTCCATGTAGTCAAAGAATATGGAGTAGGGTTCCCGGTACCACACAGCAGGCCCCTGCGGACCCTCCACTCCCATACACTGGTGTGTCCATGCCAGGCCCAAACGCCCAGTCCATCCCTCTGCTGACCTTTCCTGTTGAGCGACCAGAGGCTTGTTTTTGAAGTCTGTTGAGTCGCCTTCTGATGTGTATCATTCATATTAGATTCCACATATAAGTGACGTGATATGATATTTATCTTTCTCTGACGCACCTTGCTTAGCCTGATAACTTCCAAGTCCATCCATGTTGCTGCGAGCATTGGTTTCTTATATTAGAAAAATAAGAGCGATATCTAAATAATGTATACTTTCATCTTTACAAAAGGTAGAAAACAGAGACCGAAATAAACAAACAAAAAAAAAAGTAAGGAATGCTGAAAATAGAAGCAGAATTGATAAAAAAAAAAAAAGTCATTGAAACCAAAACCGGGATTTTTGATAAAACCTATAACTTTGACTGAAAGAGAGAGAGAGATGAGCGAGAGAGAAAAATCACCAACATCAAGAATGGATGAAGGCATATCAGACTGACCCTCCAGGGAGCAAAATGAGGTAATGGAACACTCTAAACAATTCTGTGCACCTGCATGTGACAATTTAGATGGAACAGACCAATTTGTTGAAGGAACAAGTTAACAAAATACACTCACACATACATAAATAATCTGTTTTTTCTTTATATCTTATTGAATTTTGTCAAACATTTAAGGAAGACATAGCACCAGTTGCTTCCAGTATCACTTGGAAACCAGGACAGAGAGAAAACACTTTCACACTCACTTTGGAAGAGGCATAAATTTGCTCATTGTGACAACCAAACTAAGATAATACAAGGAAAGAAGCTGCAGATCAATATTCCTCATGAACATAGATTTTAAAATCTTCAACTATGCACCAGCAAACTGTGTCCTGAAAAATAAAACTGAATAACAAATTACTAAAACTAGGATGTATCTCAGAGATGGAAGGAGGACTGAAGCCTCAACATCAGTCAGTGTCACACAGTAAAAAAGGGAACAAGAAAAAATCACGTGATTTCTGATACATGCAAAAATAATTTGAAGATATTTTAATGGCTAATCATGATAAAAACTTTAGCCAGCTAGAACTAAGGGCAACTTTCTCACGTTGATAAGGAACATCTAGGACAAACCGTTATAAATAATGTTTTAAGATTAAGTCGTGTCTCTATTACCAGGAACAAGCTACAGGTTTTCATTCTTACTGCTTCCATCCAGTATCGTGTTTGAAGTCTTAATAAATGCGTTAAGGACAGAAAAAATAAAAGATATCTAGAGTAGAAAGAAGGAAAACTATCCCTTTTCCAGATGAAATGCTATTTACATAGAAACCAAGGAAACTAAGAAAATCATCTGAAAACAATGAATGAGTTTATCAAGGTCCATGTAAAAAATTCAATATTTTTATTGAACAATTGGAACCAAAATTTTAAAGTAATGTCATGTATGATAGCTCAGATAAGATCAAATTATGTGCAAAATTTACATGCTCAAAACTACATATCACTGCTGAAGGACGTTTTAAAAAGACCTAAATAAATAGAGACATAACTGTCATGTTTTAATAATATAGTTATACAAGTTTTCACAAAGGTAATCAATAGATCCAGTGCAGTTTAATATATATATTTTCTCCCTGTATCTTCCTCCTTCAATTAACAGTGTCTTTAGATGAGCATAAAATCTTAATTTTAACATAGCCCACTTTATTGGTATTTCCCCAAAGGCTATTTTTAAATATTTTGTGTAATACTATGTAAGAAAAAAATTGCTTATCTTAAAATAATGAAATGCATCCCCTCCTATATTTTCTCCTTACGGCTTTATTATCTGGCCTTTCCACTAAAATCTGAAATAAATCTGAACTCTGGTTTTTGTGTGTAGTGTAGTCCTTAGGATTAAGAATTATTTCAGAGTAATGAATGTGAATACCCCACTTATTAGCATATGTTACAAAGAAAGATGGTTATTCTCCACTGCGCTGTGTGACGCCTTTGTCTCATTCCAATGTCCATTCTAAACCTCCTATTTATTACTTTGGTTATTTTTTAAATCTTCGTATCCATGCCACATTGTCATAATCAATATAAATTTTTGTGTGAACCACAGTGCCGTCTACTAGGAGTAAGAGATGCCTGGTTTTAATTAGTCATATGAGGACCTAAAGCTGGATGACGTTGTAGAGTATGTGCAGCTACATACTCTAAACTGAGAACACAGGACACTTACTTGGATAAAAATCCGATAAGAGCATCACACAATTTGTATGAGCTCTTGTTAATTGATACAGTTCATCTGGGGATTTTGGGGGGCAGGTCTTATGCAACCTCTTTTTCAGAAGTATAAGGAAAATATGCTTCACATCCAGGATTGAGAAAAAAAATACTTATCCACGGGGATTCCTAGAACACTCTAGATTACGTGATTATCTTGAGTTGGCTTATGTGATTGGTGTAAATTGCATTTCACAGGGATGTTTTGAAAATACAATGTTCTATAGCACTTTGAGCATTGACCAAAGTTACAAGTTGACCTAAAAATGGGGCTGGCTTAGAGGAAGAGATCAGATGAATGAATCCAGGGAAGGGAACATTCCCAGGATGGCCGGAAATGTAAAGATATCCTCAGGTCAAGGCTTTGTTGTGACATACAAGTTAAAGAGATAACTGGACTCCGCGGTTGAAGCTGCTGACTCTCCGGGAACAGTAGAAGTGCCGGCTTTATCGTCCCTGGACCAGGAAGAATGCCTCCTGCACAGAACAGCACTGAACGCCAAGGTCTCAAACAGCCTCAGGCCTGCAGCTAACGAAGCTGCTGAAGCGGGAGAGACGGGGCGGGCACAGCGTCCATCACCGTGACTGGGTCGTGGATCCAGACCCAGAAGAGGAGTTTGTGAAAGTTAGGAACTGAAGTAGATCCGTCCTGGTAGAAAGACTCATCTTCCCCACTTACGGACTGTGAAATGGGCCTACCCATGGAAGCAGACAATTCTGAGATGACATGAGTGAACGACAGTGCCATTGAGGCAGATGATGCCAACAGCCCAAACCGAGCCGTGCCACCTGGGTGGCATCGGGTGAGCATACCTGCAGGCCCAGGTACCGAAACAGCAACAGCTTTGGACTGATATCATCATTAACGAGTTTGGACTCTCTCCTGGGAGATGGGACAGGTGAGACATGCCGCCAAATGTCAGACCACAGAGCTCGGTAGCATTGTAGGAAACGGAGCTGAGCTGTGCACTGATTATCTCCTTCTGCCAGAGCTCCAAGTCGTGCAGAATCACCTAGGCACTTCTCTGTGCCCGCTTCAAGCATGGCGTTTTGGTAGAGCAGCCAGATTTCAAGGCCGGGTGCAGCAGCTACGGCGGCAGTGTGAGGTAAGCGACGTGCAAGGATCAGAAAGCGTGACATCAGTGGCGACAGTAGGGACGATGGAAACAGCTGTGCACCCGGACGGAAGCTCCTTTAGCGGTGACAGGTGCACTAGGATAACGGTCTGGCGTGGAACCAGCCTTCTGTGCCGTCACCTAGTAACACATATTGGGAGTGCAGACTCAAAAAACTCCCCGAATGCGCACTCTGACGTGTTTTTAAAGTTCAAGCTAAGAAGACATGAATGATAATTTGTTCTGTAGTTACTGGAATATTACTGTGCTGTAAGACAAAATACCCAAATTCTGGGGTGCAACAGAAGCAGCTATTTCAGTGACTATGTCAGAAATAGCCATTGAAGACCCCGCTCTTGGTTGGTGGTCTGTAGAGCAGCGTCATGGGGGCTGCCCTGTACTCCTGTGAGAAAATCATTTCAACTTCTCCCTTACCTCTGCGCAGAGATTCTGCCTAAGGCTCCCCTAGATTCCTTGGTCAACATATAACCCGTCTCCAGCAGGGATGGGAACGAGAGCGTCTCTGTTATAGCTACCCCTGCGAATAGAGTCTGTACCTTCTGGCCCACAGTCTCCGAAGGGACCATTCTGAAGATAGGTCCATGTTCCCATGGGCCGTAAGTTTTAAGACTATGATCTCAAAGTCTTTCTGGAACGGGTTGGAGTTCTGCTGCAGAAAACAGGAAGTGGGAGAGAAGCAGACATATGGGAAGCAAAAGGCAGGAGAGATAGACATTACTACCAAATATAAATACAGAATACGCACACCAAATGTATGCAGGGCAGTCAAATGAGTGCAATTCTGTAGGGTGGTCTTCTTAGATACTATTCTGTAAAACCAGGCTAAGGTATTTCTGATGCATGTGTTTCCCTTTCATATACTCATGACATGAGTTGATGCACATGCAGAGAACACGCATTTCCACCCAGGACAGGTGGTAACCTAATCTAGCATCCTTCAGTATTTTGCCGGCTGTTTTGTTGTATGTGTCAACTTAAAAAGCACACACTCTTTAACCTAGGAATTCCAATTCTTAGCACTGCCCTAGATTCATTCCCGTCTGCTTGTTTACGGAAAATAAGAATTTTCACTTAACCAAGTAATTACCTTTGTATCGTTTTATTTTTTCAATGCCTCTCTGGTCCAGTACATTTCCAGTTCAGTAAGGTATGGAGGGTGTCTCTTTTCTTTACTATGTATCCCCAGGGGTCCCTACAGTGCCTGGAATATACTAGCTACTCTATCAGTATTTAGTGAATGCAGAATTAACTGCTGAATGAATTTATACAGATTGACATATATTTCCATAGCTCTGATGTTTATATCACCCAAAAAGGTGAAATGGATAATTTCTTACTTCATCAGGCTTTATCTGGATTTTTTTCTAATCAAGGTTACTTTTCTCTTAATACATTTTAGCTACTGATTAAATAAAATGGTCACTACATGATTTTAATCTAAAGATTAAAATCTCACTCAGGAAGTGGGGAGGAGGTTTGGGTTGAGCTGATAATAATATATAATGTGATATAACATAAAGTAATATAATATACAGGCATATTTCAGAGATATTATGGGTTTGGTTCCATACCACCACAATAAATCAAATATCACAATAAAGCAAGTCACACAAAATTTCTGGTATCTCAGTATATAAGTTATGTTTATACTGTAGTCTATTGTTTGCAATAGAATCAGGACTGAAGAATAGTTAATTTAAAACATTTTATTACTAAAAAAGTCTAACCATTAACTAATGAGTCAATGTTTTCTTTTTTTTGCTTTTTTTTGCTTTTTAGGACCACACCCTCAGTATATGGAGGTTCCCAGACTAGGGGTCTAGCTGGAGCTACAGCTACTGGCCTCTGCCACAGCCACAACAACAACTTGGGATCCGAGCCGAATCTGAACCTACACCACAGCTCTCGGCAACACTGGATCCTTAACCCCCTGAGCAAGGCCAGGGAGTGAACCTTCATCCTCGTGGAACCTAGTTGGGTTCGTTAACCACTGAGCCACGAAGGGAACTCCTAATTTTTTTTTTTTTTGCTGGTGGAGAGTCTTGCCTCACGTCGATGGCTGCTGACTGATCAGGGTGATGGTTGATGACAGTGGGCATGGCAGTTTCTTAAAAGAAGACAACAGTGAAGTTTGCTCTACCCATTGACTCTTCCTTTCACACATGATGTCCCCGTAGCAGTCAGGGCTGCTTGACAGCATTTTACCCACAGGAGAACTTCTTTCAAAATCGGAGTTGATCCTCTCAAACCCTGCCTTTGCTTTATGAACCAAGGTTATGTCATGGTCTAGATTCGTCACTGTCATTTCAACAACCTTCCCAGCATCCTCTCCATGAGTAGAGTCTATCTAAAAAAAAAACAGTTTTTCTGCTTATTCATAAGAAGTAACTCCTCATCCGTTAAAATTTTATCACAAGATTGCAACAATTCAGTCGTATCTTCAGGCTCCACTCCTCCACTCCTGATTTTAGGAGAAGCGAAGTCTACCGCATCTGCTGTTACTTCCCCCATTGAAGTCTGGAACCCCTCAAAGTCATCCATGAGGGCTGAACCTTCTTCCAGACTCCTGTTAATGTTGATATTTTGACCTCGTCCCATGAATCAAGAATGTTCTTGAGGGCATCTAGAATGGTGAATACTTTCCAGAAGTTTTTTTCAATTTCCCTTGCCCAGATCCATCAGAAGAATCACTATTTATGGCAGCTTTAGCCTTACAATATATGTACTTTAGAAATAATAAGATGGAAGAGTAGAAATTACTCCTTGACCCATGGGCTGCAGGATAGATATTGTTAGCAGGCATGAGAACAGTAGTGCTCTTGTGCCCTCCTCCGTCAGAGTTCTTGGGTGAGCAGGTGCTTCATGGAAGAGCAGTCACACTTTGAAAGGAATCTTTTTTTTTTGAGCAGCAGTTCTCAACAATGGGCTGAAAATATTAAATAAACCATGTTGTAAACAGATGTACTGTTGTTTTGCTGTTCCATTTGCAGAGCTTAGGCAAAGTAGATTTAACATATTATTTTTATATTGTATTTATTTTATTTAAATACTTTATTTTTATTTATTTTTTTCCACTGCACAGCATGGGGACCAAGTTACACATACATGTATACATAATTTTTCCTCCCATTGTTGTGTTGCGATGTAAGTATCTAGACATAGTTCTCAATGCTACACAGCAGGATCTCATTGTAAATCCATGCCAAGAGCAATAGTTTGCATCTGTTAACCCCAAGCTCCCGATCCCTCCCACTCCCTCCCTCTCCTATCAGGCAGCCACAAGTCTGTTCTCCAAGTCCATGATTTTCTCTTCTGTGGAAATATTCACTTGTGCTGTATGTTAGATTCCAGTTATAAGTGATACCACATGGTATTTGGCTTTCTCTTTCTGACTGACTTCACTCAGTATGAGAGTCTCTCGTTCCATCCATGTGTCTGCAAATGGCATTATGTCGTTCTTTTTTATGGCTGAGTAGTATTCCATTGTGTATATATACTACATCTTTCTAATCCAGTCGTCTGTCGATGGACATTTGGGTTGTTTCCATGTCTTGGCTATTGTGAATAGTGCTGCAATGAACATGCGGGTGCATGTGTATAATATATTTATTTTATTATATTTGTTTTTCCAGAATATAATTGTCCTATAATAGTTATAACAATGGCAAACCCTTATAGTTCATTTTTTATAAGCCATACACTTTCCTAAGCAATATATATATTTATCTAGAACTATAATATATAGATATTTATATTATAGATAATTACTGCATATAAATTATCTCATTTTCATAGTAGATGCATACTATTATTATTCTCATTTCACAGAGGGTCTGACGCTGTACCCTTGCCTGTTTCCTGTAAGGGTCCCTGGATACTGAAAAGGGTGATGCAATTCCCCAGGTAATTTCTCCTCAGGGAATCTAAGTCCCACTCCCTGGAGCTGATCAGCCTACAAAGAAGGGAGCAGCACCCCAGCCCTAGGACCAGGAGAAGTCGATGCCAAGGTGTGACGGGGGGTTGCTGACGTGGGCTCCCCATCCCCTCTTGCTGGTCAGAGGTCAGCTCTGCTTGTGGTGAGTGCTCAAGCCCATGAGCTCCAGCCCTGCCTCTTGGAGCAGCTTCCACAAAGGAGGCTTCACTCTATCTCACAGTTAACCCTCTGGAGGTTTCCTTAGTCAGCAGTCAGGTTTCTAGCTTCCTGAGCCCGTGTGACAGGATGAGACGAAGTATTTCCTAGACTTGGTGGCCAGTGAAGAACAAAACAAAAACTCCAGACCCCCTTGGATTTTAGAAGTAGCTGAGCCATCATAATGTCTTGAGTTAGTCACTCAGTGCATACAATCTTGTTTATATTCTCAGCTGTAAAGTAGAAAGTTCTAGTGCCCTTGTTTTCCTCAAAGATGTGTCTGGAGTTGATACAACTCAGGCAGTGACCAAAAAAAAAAGACCATTGTTAACAGAAGTGTGGGGACAAAGTCTGACTCTGAATGAGGCCTTCTGAGAATGCCCAAGCAAGGAGGCAGAAAGAGTGGGGGACCACCACATCCAATGACGGCTAAAATCGCACATGATTTCAGGGCCACTCTCCGAGGTGAGTAGCCGCATCTCTGTCTTTAACAATGATGAAACGAAGCTCCGCGAAGCTGAGGCAGATCCAGGTGAACTGCACACAGCTTCGCCTCCAGTTCTGTCCACGTCCAAGGATGTGGTATGAACGGGGTCCCAGTCCCCTCTTTCTGCAGATCCGTCGTGTCTAACTACAGCGGACTCCGAACTAAATGATATCTTTTAACCTCTCCCAACCTGAAACCCTCTGTCGTACAAATCCCCCTAAACACAGGGGGATGATGGCCTTTCGAGATCTTTGAAGAAAGTGTGAGCCCTGTTTGCCTGGGAAGGCGAATATACTCCTGGAAAAAGCCTAATTCCTCCGGTCTCAGGCGAAATACTCTGTCTGAGGCAAGCATTTCCTTACACTTAGAGTCAAGGGGCTTTTTTCCTCACAGTCCTCCTCATTATATTCCAGACTTGTCTTTCAGAGTCGCACGTGCCCTAGCTGAAACTAGCGTAGAGAAGAGACCTCGGGGCCTGTGGGACTGTCTCTGAGTATGTGAGGGCCAAGTAGGTTCCCTGGCTTGGGGCTGAACAGTGCAGAGAGGATGCACTGAGCCGGTGCGGGACTCTGTGATGCCAGGGAAGCAAGGCCGTGCTGGTCGACCCGAGACGTGCGGGGTAGAGAAGACCCTTAGTGATGCCCAGCGGGTCACGGGACGATCCCTGTCGGTTCAGCGGTGGCTGCATCGAGAGGTCACCTCGGGGAAGTTGTTCAGCCGGGATGGAGACATGCGCGTGTGCAAATGTAGGAGCAGGTGTGTGTGTGTGTGTGTGTGCACACATGCGTATGTAGGTGAACGTGTTGACAAAGACCCGCAGAGGTCCTCCCTACCCTGTCTGGCCAGAATCCCATTGCTTTTCCTGTGCTGCGCCTGACAGTACGCAGCTTCAAACATACCCAACCTGGGGAAGCGGGCTTTCTCCTTCCCTCCCTGGCCTTCCTGTCCTGCCCAGGAGAACCTTCCTTGAAAGTCTGTAAAGGTCCGTTGTTGTTGCGGTGCCTTCAGAGGTGTGTCTGAGCTGCTGCTCCAGTGGATCCGGTGGTTTGTCTCTGAGGACTGAACTGAAATCGTCTCTACCATCATGGTTACCAAAAGCGGGGTCCGGCTGCGCCTCACTCTAAAGCCAATAAAGCGTCAAGGTGGGCAGAAAAGAAAGTTTGGCTTGTTTTGAATGCCAGCCACTCCTGCCCAAAGCTGACTGCCCCCACGGGCACCCAGTCAACCTGGGGGCAAGAGCTTCTATAGGCAGAGGGAGGGAGCTACTGAAACCATGTACCAGATCTTAAATCTTTGTGTTTTGAGATAAGAGCCTTTTCCCTTAGCCTCCCAGGCCTCCCCTCAGCCGCAAAAGGCTGACTCAGGAGTTAATGATTGGGAAATACTGTTACGGCTAGAAGCTAGTTGAGAGTCTCCGTTATGTTATGTCCTGCTTTGGCCCCACTAACGTATTATTAAAGTCTACTTTCCAGCTAAAGTTATATTGCACTTAGAGTCTGGCTCTTCGCAAATGGTCCCTTCCTTACTCTACTGCTGTCTTTTACTGATGGTTACTTTCTAGTTACAGTTATATCACACCTAGCATTTTCTTCTGTAATTGAAACACTCCCTGACACCCCTTCCCTGTAAGCAATCTTCGTTCCAGAGAAATGGTTAAGGGCCAGTAACCCTGAAGACACCCGGACACCATCACTGAACCTACTGACACTGGATTCGGAGACTCTGGAGTGATCTATGGATGGAGGATTATACAGACCCCTTAATCAATAACCCTGTCTTCTAAGCTAAGCCTATAAAACCCCGCACTAGCCCTTCTCAAGACAGGACACAGTTTGAGGCATTAGCCCACTGTGTCCTCCTTGGCCTGGCAAAGCAATAAAGCTGTTCTTTCTGTTTCACTCAAAACTCTGTGTCCAAGACTTAGTGGATGCCGGTGCACAGAGGCTGCTTTTGGCTACACCGTGGGCAGAAACAGCACCGTCAGCCCTGACACTCATATTGAGGTGGGTCCTGTGATGGTCTGGTCATTTTATTTTGTGAAGTACAGTTAATCTTCGCTTCCAGGATGGGTCTGTTCCCATCTCCTTGAGCCCATTTCTCAGAACTGTAACAGCTAATGTCATGGCTACAATCTGGTCACAATGCCGTTAACTTCTTCTACCTGGTGGGGGTTGCAGTATCTACAAGACAGCTCACAGGACATGGCTCAGAATATTATCCATTGCCCTTGAGCAGGAAGTAAAAGTCCTTGACTCCTTCACTTTGCTTAATGACTGAACTATTACTGTTTGGTCTTGTTTGACTCTTTTCCCCTGTGTCTACATTTTCTCATTTCTCTGATTAAACTTCTTCTTTGACTCAGGTTTTACTACAGACAAAGGCAGGCAGAGGGCACGGGGAGGGGAGGACCATAGGGGGTTCTGCGCCATTTCAATCATAACAGAATATTTCCATGAGCCTTAAAATCTCCACACACATCTACCAACCTTGGTTCCTACCTCATTCTGTCCTTTACACAGAATTTGTTCGGGAGCTTCCTCAAAGCCCAGAACCGCCAAATCCAGGGAGGGTCCAAACTCTATTATTTTCTAGTTTAACTTTTTGGTCACTTGCTCTGGGCTCTGGTCACTGTCACTTCTCAGCCTTGCTTTGGAACTCAAATGTTTATACCTCTATATTAGTTTATCAGGTATTTTAGCTGTCTTTATATACTGAGTCGTTGCCTTGTATCTATATTATTTACCAATAATATCTCTGCCCATCTGTCCCGGGCATTATTCCATATCTTATGCTGAGACTGCCTGCACATACTTGTCTCCCGAGCAGCTTTCCAGACTCAGACATTTCACACCAAGACAGGGCATCCATTTCTTCTTTAGCAGATTCAAGGTGCAGACCATTTTCCTGGATGATTTTTCCCTTAACCTGGAACTTGCCTCTGATGGAGACTTTAACTTCCTTAAAACCATGAGCATCCTGACGGTGGCCATCGCTCGATTTTCAGGCATGAGACCTTGGCCTCCTGAGTCTGTGACCTTTGTCTTCTTCTTCCTCAGTGTCCAGGAGGCTTTCTCCGCTATAACGTCGTCTCACTGGACTATTTTTAACTTTCAAGGCAGCGCCGATCTCGTGGAAGGTGACGTCGACATGAAGAACGCCAACAGCTCTTTGGCGTTCTTGCCAACAACGTTCGTTCTAGTCGGCATCCCCGGGCTGGAGGCAGAGCACACCTGGACACCCATCCTCTTCTGCTTGTTGTACTTCATCATCTTCCTTGGGAATGGCACCATTCTCCACGTCATCAGGACAGACACGGCTCTACACCAGCCCATGTACTTTTTTCTTGCCATGTTGGCCCTGGCTGAGGTTGGTGTCTCTGCATCCACTCTGCCTACCGTGCTGGGCGTCTTCCTTCTGGGCGCCACAGAGATTGGTTTTGATGCATGCCTTCTCCAGATGTTCTCCATCCATTCCTTCTCCATCACGGAGTCGGCTGTGCTGCTCGCCATGTCTGTGGACCGGTTCGTGGCCATCTGCAATCCACTGCGCTACACGGCCATCCTGACTGCGCCCCGCATTTGTGGCGCAGGCGCTATTATTGGGCTGAGGAGCATTATACTCATGGCCCCATTGCCCATGCTCTTAAGGCGCCTGCCCTTCTGTGGCCATAATACCCTCTCCCATTCCTATTGTCTCCACCCCAACCTTATCCATCTACCTTGCGGGGACATTTCTGGCAACAATATCTACGGACTTTTCATTGTCAGCTCCACTTTTGGGCTAGATTCGCTGCTCATTGTGGTCTCTTATGGGCTCATACTCCACACTGTACTGAGTATTACCACGGGCGTGGGGCGGAGGAAAGCCCTCAGCACATGTGGCTCACACGTCTGTGCCGTGCTGGCGTACTATGTGCCTATGATTGGCTTGTCTATGGTGCACCGCTTTGGGCACCGTGCGCCCCCTTGGGTGCCCACCACGATGGCCAGTGCTTACCTCTTCTTCCCATCTATTGTCAACCCCATTGTTTACAGCATTAAGACCAAGGACATCTGTCGTGGCATTGCCCGAATGTTATCAGAGAAGAGAGCCAGAGTTTAGACCAAGGGCAAAGGAGAAAGAGACTTTCTCTGTAATCATGAGTGGTCCCAGTTTGCGTGTTATGCAGATGATGTTGCCTTAAAATTTGGTATCCAACAGGAGGTTCTGCGTAATCTGGCCGTTAACAGGAGTACAGGTGCAAGAGGAGATGGACGATGTATGACAGAACAGTATAAAGAATTGATGTTATTTTATTTATTTTTTTTTGTCTTTTTTGTTGTTGTTGTTGTTGTTGTTGTTGCTATTTCTTTGGGCCGCTCCCGCGGCATATGGAGGTTCCCAGGCTAGGGGTCTAATCGGAGCTGTAGCCACTGGCCTACGCCAGAGCCACAGCAACGCGGGATCCGAGCCGCGTCTGCAACCTACACCACAGCTCACGGCAACGCCGGATCCTTAACCCACTGAGAAAGGGCAGGGACCGAACCCGCAACCTCATGGTTCCTAGTCGGATTCGTTAACCACTGCGCCACAACGGGAACTCCTGATGTTATTTTAAAACATGTTGTGTGACAGGTTTTTCATCAGTTTGCATAGGTGGAGCAGGAGTGCAAGAAGAATTATTTACAAAACATAACCCCCACCCCATAAGGACAAAGTAATCAGAAGTTGGAAGGTGTCCTGAGAAAGTGTACTGAGCCCTGTGCTCTAGGGAAGGAGGAAGTGAAATGGATGACATGTTGTTGAGTTATTGGGACGTGAACTCAGTAGCCAGAGGACACCCTGAGTAGCTCAGAGGAGGCCTCCAGTACCGGCTCTGTGGTGGCATTCACCCATTCTCACCAAGGCTCCCAGCTGGGAGTCCCAGAGCTTATAAATCTTGTTCATTATGCAAATTCTGAAGGCCTCCCACCCGTGACACAGAATCTTTCAAAAAGGCACGCATCTCCCTGTGGATATTAATATTCTCTGTCTAATTGGATATTCCTTTGGAGATATTTGGAATAATGTAAACATTCTACATTTATGTTTTTAAGGAAAGGAAGGAAGACTTTTGAGATGGAAATGTATACTAAGCAATTCATATTACTCCCCACAACAACCCCATGAGATAGTTTAATGCAATTATTATTTTTCAGATGAAAACTGATGCTTGGATACAGTAAGCATCTTGCTAAAATCAACACATTCAGGAGCTAGCCCTCCAGCTTCTAAGCTATTAACCCTTAAACTGTACTGTCCACTAAGAAAGAACTGCAGTTGTGTGGAGCCTCTTAGTAGTCAGTCAGGTATAATTAATTGAACACGCTCAATAGGTCAGGCACAAATCAATCTCTGTTCATTCGTTCCACAAATCTAGACCCTTACAGATAAGGTGGGGACAAGAGAGATAAGGTCCCTTCCTTCATGGAGCTTAGGAATAATTTTTTCTACCACTACAGAGTTCTACTCTCTATTTCCTGAAATGGTATTTTTTTTTACATAATAATTTTTATTTTTTTCCATTACAGCTGGTTTACAATGTTCTGTCAATTTTGTGCTGTACAGCATGCTGACCCAGTTACACATACATGTACACATTCTTTTTTCTCACATTATCATGCTCCATCATAAGTGACTAGACATAGTTCCCAGTGCTACACAGCAGGTGAAATGGTATTTAGAACCAATTTTAAATAAACTTTGTAACACTCTCATACAGAAATAAGCCTTTTGGATATGGAATTAATTTTTAAATGGTTGCTTGTGTTCTACTTTGTAGGGATGTCGAAAATAGCCAAAGATTTTTTTTTTTTTAAGTTAATGCTGTGACTCCACCACCAGGTTTGTAGATTCTGACCTAGGAATTTTCGGTCACCTATAACTCTACCCTAGGTTCATAGCCCTCTGACGAATGGCAAAACTCTGCAGAAAACACTGAATTAGAAATATCAAGTGAAAGCAAGCAGATACACCCCCAGGAAGGGGCACACAATAAATGACCAGAGATGAGAGAGTGGTGATTAAGATAGCCTAGATCTGAATTTACGAGATGTAGAATTTAAGAAAAAAAATTGCAAACTAATGAAAATAAGACGGAAATTCCAGAACTAAAAATAACTGAAATGAAAGACTCATTGGATTGAGTTGAATCATATTAGACACCATTGAAGAAAGAATCCAAGACATAGGAAGATATTTTAGAGTATTTCCAGGCTATACAGAGTTGAAAGCATAAAGCATATAAAAAAATTTAAAGAAAATATAAACTTATGTATGGCATTTTCTGGGAAAGTTAAGTGCACGTGTAATAAGAGCCACAGAAGGAGAGTATCCTGAGGCAGAAGGAACAGTTGAACAATATTTCTCAAAACTGACATAATATCTTAGCCAAAGATACAAACAGCCCTAGGCACCTCATAGTTATACAGCTGAAGAACAAAAATAAAGAGAACATATTAAAAGAAGTCAGAGAAAATAAAGACATTGCCATCAAGCCAGCATATTTTCAGTATGAAGAATAGCAACTCTTTTTCTGATTTCCTAGTAAAAAAATAAAGGGAGGAAAAAAAAACCCAACGGAGTGGTGTCGTCCACCTACTGAAAGACTGAATACCAGTGTACGTTCTGTACCCAGAAAGCATGTTACTAAAAACAAGGGTGAAATGAATGGAGAACTCACTAACTGTAATGGAAGGGCTATCATTCAGCAGAGCCTGCGGCTGCAAGGAGCTTCTTTGTGTATTTATAATTTAGATAAGTACAGTTTCATCATTTCCTTCCCTATGAATCTCACCTGTTAACAGTCTCAGCAATTGTGAAAGTGTTCTTTCATCATATTTCTGCCCGTCAATGTGTTCTAATACTTCTGGATTTTGATAATATGGTGAATAAAAAACTATCTCAATTTGATTTCAATTACTTTCTCTTCCGAGCGATAGTGAACATCATTTCATATAATAATGGAATATTTCTATCTCCATTTCTTTGAAATGTGCTTATCTTCTGTATCCACTTCCTCTTAGGTCAGAAGTTAGCAGATTTTTTTCTGCAAAGGGATAGAGATAAATATTTCGGGCTTCGTGGGCCATATATCTCTTTTCAGAACTACTCAGTCCTGCCATGATAGCATGAAGTCAGCCATAGACAACTTGGAAATAAATGAGCATGAGTGTATTCCAATACAACTTTACATGTGAACACTGAAACTTAAATTTAATATAATTTTCATGTGTCGCAATGTCATTGACTTTTATTTTTTTAATCATCTAAAAAACTTGAAACAATACTTATCTTGTAGGCCATGCAAAAGCACATATACTTAGCATCCTATTTCTTTAGACCGTACCAACTAAACTCTTATAAATAATAATGAAATTAACAGATTTCCCATTACTTCCGTTTGCCTTACTTTTAAAACATTTTATTAGGGAAATATTCAAATATAGATATAGATCTAGGTAAAGGGAATATGATTTTTTTAAAAGCTCATAATCTTTTCATTCAACCTCAACTCTAAGAATTATTTATATTATCAATACTGACAATTTAGACTTTATAGTGATAAGCATAATGTTGAAACTTTATATTTCAACTTTACATTATGTCATTTCAGCCTTAACTACTACAGATGGAGTAATCACACATCTAATTCCACTTCCCAAATGTGTGCAATACTACCCACCAACCAAATTGTGTTCTTTGTTTGATGTCTACCTTGTCAGGATTTATAGCTTATATTCTGCTCTGTAATCAATTTGTTCCTTTTGAAGCAGTTGCAATGGTATAGAGGTGGAACTTCCTGAAGCTAAAAAAAAAAAAAGCCGAAAAGCCAAATAAGCCAGACACAGGAGGAATCACAAAGAGGAGCCATATTTGCAAAAAACCCTGTGCCTGTGGTGGTGGAAAACAAGAGACAGTCACAGTGAATATTTAAGCAGCTGCTGATTTCCACTGTCTGGAGAGAAGTGTCATCTGAGTAAAGTCATAGATAACCTCCTAGGCCAGTTATCTCTAGAGACTTCCTCCTGGGGAAGAAGTAGAATACCGTTATGTTGAGGCTAATACCTGTAAGACGCTAAGAGAAGCATCTCATTTTGCCTCTGAGACGTCTGAATCATCAAGAGATCTGGAATGCCTTCTTCAGTCTGCAAACTGTATCCAAACTGAGTTTGGTCGCACTCAAGATGACAGCAGCAAAGGGCAACTTTGTTCCAACATACTTGCCCTTCTCAAAACTGCATAAGATACTTTAGGGAGAAGAAGGGGATCTAATAGCACTGAAAAAAATAAATAAATAAATAAATAAAAAACCTGCCAGGATTTGAGCTACGTCTTTTCCCCATCACCTAACAAAATCTTCCCATTTTGAGCCAGCTAGCTCAATTGTTGGCACATGTTGGTACCACACAGGAACGATGAGCTACTGTTATATTTATTACAATTGTTATTTTTCCTGGTTCTGTCCCTTAGGGCATCAGGTCTCAGAGGACAATCTTCATATTCCCATAAGATTCTTCCAGAAGTTTCTTCATCAACCAGCTGCATTCCAGCCTGGGGTCTTCAGGAGCATAAAATCACACTGAGCCACAGAGCAGAGAAGAGGAGCCCCAGAGAACTCGAAGGAACAAGGAAGCACAAAGGTAGGTCTGGACGGCTCCACTACTGTTTGTATCTTTCCTTTACGCTTCTACAAATGACCAAACGTCTCTCTGATTAGCATGTTCTTTAGAATAAGTTTCAAATACCTCGGCTCTATGAAGCAAGTTCATTACTATTCAGGGCTAAGAAGTTTTAAAAACCTCCTGTCTTTGGTTTTTGTTTAAGTTATAAAGGACATTCTAATTCCTATTATCTACTATTTTATTGGCGACCTCTCATGGGCATTGGCAGTTTCTCTACGATGTTGATGCTTCCATTATGTTTTGTTTCGAAATGTTTGCCTACATTCCTTTTTCTTGATCAGATTTGCTATAGCAGGTTTCAAATTACATCGATGCTTCCAAAGACATAGTTTTTGAATGTTTACCTTTTAAAACATCTTTCTAATTGAAAAATTCCAGGCAGTGCCTGTGTTGGCATGACAATAGCAAACCCGACTGGTATCCGTGAGGATGTGGGTTTGATCCCTGGCCTCACTTAGTGGATTAAGTATCCAGCGTTGCTGTGAGCTGTGGTGCAGTTCACCAGTGAGACTAGGCTCCCCCATTGCTGTGGCTGTGGTGTAGGCAGCTGCAGCTACAGTTCAGCCCGTGGCCTGGGAACTCCCATATGCTGCACATGTGGCCCTAAGAAAAAAAGAGAAAGGAAAAATTCCATCATTTTCTTTATTTTCCCATTTCCCCTAATTTTATTTTATATTATTATTCTAAAATATTTTTTGCATGGAGTGGTCAGATAGTAACATTTATTTATTTACCTATTTATTTAGGCTGTACCTACTACATGTAGAAGTTCCCAGGCTGGGGATGGAACCCATACCATATCAGTGACCTGAGCCACAGCAGTGACAATGCCATATCTTTACCTGCTAGGCCACTGGGAAGATTCTGTAATGTTTATTTTTTAAACAATTTTTATTTTATATTGGAGTATAGTTGATTTACAATGTTATGTTTTAATTCTTGAGGTTAATGATTTTCTAGAGATTCCTATATTGGTATTTATGGCCACTTTAGGGGGATTATGAGTAGACTCCGTGAATTCTAGGTGCTCATGAAATGCTATGTGTATTGCCTCACAAGAAAGCTCACAGTTTTTCTTCTCTGTACACTCCAACATTTAGTTACCGTTCATTTACTCAAAGTATGTTCATTTTTAATTTAAAGAATAAAAATCTCCCTTCACCCCCAGGGGGCAGTATAGTTTCCCCTTTAGAATACGTTGTCGACTGAAACTGTCTCGCATCCCTCCTATTAATTCTCTTCTCGGACCACTTTAATTTAGCTTCTTGTCCCATCACTCTAGTGAAATGCCTTTCCAAAAGCTTACCCCTGGCATTTACATCCCTCACTTGAATAGATGCTTTCCAGTATGTGTTTTACTGAGGGTCGAACAAACACTACACTGTGGCACCACTGCCTTTATATCCTTGGCCTCTGTGACTCCCCCTTTCATTGCTTTCTACAGAATCCTATGAACAGTCCTTCACTATTTCCTTGGCTTACTCTTGACATCTACCCTATTGCTAAATTTTTCATTCTTTAATAGAGCTCTCCTCAATCTTCTTCTTTCTCCTCCTAAATTCTTGCCTATATTATGACATCAACTTCTAGGTTCTCAGCTATTACCAATATGCCAAAAACTCCCAAAACTCCTTACAGACGTCCCTTTTGCTTGGATCCTTATGTGTCTGCCTAGGTGCCATTTTTCTTGGAGCGGTTTTATGAACATCAAACTCAACATCCACAAACCGAAGGTATGATCTTACCCCCAGTCTCCTCCTACTCCAATCGATGCTCCAGATAAAAGTAATTGTCACCATAGTCCCAGGAGTTGCTCAAACAGCACACCAGGCCACACTTGATTTTCTCAAGAGTACCCCGTTTAACCGAACAGAAGAAAGAAGTCAGCATCTTATTTTTCTGTTTGTTGAGTATGAGATTAACTGAAGTAAGTCTGCACATTTGGTTACTAGAGAGTTATTTGAAATACTGCTGAGAGAAGCTTGAGTTAGAAAAAGCACGTAACTAAGTTTATATGTCCACATACATGTATAAAAGAGCTGCTGGGAAATGTACTAAAAAGATTGCAGGAAGCATAAAGCTAAATTTGAGGACATAGCATCAGGCATGGAAGTTGAATAAATAAGGTCATTTTAAAGAAAAATGTATGTGGCAAGAGGACCCAAGCTTCTGCTGTTCCTGCTAACTGGTGTATTGCTCTGAAAAACAATCCAGATACATATTCGGGGTCGAGATTTACTAGATAATGTCTCTCTGGCCATAGAACACCAATGAAATTCTTATTGAAAAACACACAGGTTCTAGTTTTGCATTGATCAAGCATGTCTGAGGGGACTAACAGCACCCAAGACCCCTTCTCCTTCCTCCTCACGGGCATCCCTGGGTTCGAGAGCGCCCACGTCTGGATCTCCATCCCCTTCTGCTGCCTCTACGCCATCTCCATGGTGGGAAACGCCAGCATCCTCGCGGTCATCCGCACAGAGCCAGCCCTCCGCCAGCCCATGTACCTGTTCCTCTCCATGCTGGCCCTGACCGACCTGGGGCTCACCCTCAGCACCCTGCCCACCGTCATGCCGCTCCTCTGGTTCAACGCTCAGGAAATCGGCTTTGAAGCTTGCTTTGCACAGGTATTTTTTATTCATACCTTCTCCTTTATGGAATCTTCAGTCCTGCTGGCCATGTCCTTTGACCGCTACGTGGCCATCTGCCGCCCCCTGCATTATGCCACCGTCCTCACCAGCAAAGTCATTGGCGGGATTGGATCAGCCATCCTTTGCCGCTCTGTCCTGGCTGTCCTTCCCTCCCTTCTCCTCCTCAAGTGCCTGCCCTTCTGCCGCTCCCACCTTCTGTCCCACTCCTACTGCCTCCACCAGGATATGATTCGCCTGGTCTGTGCGGACATCCGGGTCAACAGCTGGTATGCCTTTGCTGTGGTTTTGCTCATCGTTGTGATGGACCCTCTGCTCATCGTGCTCTCCTATGCAGTGATTCTGAGAAGCATCCTGGGCACAGCCTCCTGGACAGAGCGGCTCCGGGCTCTCAATAACTGTCTGTCCCACGTGCTGGCCGTTCTGGTGCTCTATGTTCCCATGGTCGGGGTATCTATGACTCATCGATTTGCCAAGCATGCCTCTCCACTGGTCCACGTTATCATGGCCAACGTCTACCTCTTGGCCCCTCCTGTGATGAACCCCATCATTTACAGTGTGAAGACAAAGCAGATCCGCCAGGGCATCTTGCACCTGCTCTTCCAGAGGAAAGTGCGCTGAGGACTGGAATTGAGATGAATGGGGGTGATTTTATCGTGAAGGTGGAGGTAAGAGCAGGGAGCAGTACCATCAAAAGTGTAAGGAGCTTAGAGGTGGGAAGGAATCGCTCTTGCATGAGAAACATCCAGTGTAAATAAATAAAAATCCTAATTCACAAACTAGAAACTAAAATTTTATAAACCCTATTTTATGTAGTTTTTCAGGAACCTCCCTGCTGTTTGCCATCGTGGTTGTACCAATTTACATCACCACCAACAGTGTAGGAGGCTTTCTTTTTCCTCACACCCTCTCCAGCATTAGTTATTTGTAGACTTCTTGGTGGTGGCCATTCTAATCCGTGTGGGGTGGTAACCCACCGAGTTTTTCACTTGCATTTCTCTCCTGATTAGTGATGCCGAGCATCTTCTTTGCCTACTGGCCATCTCTGTGTTTCTCTTTGGCCAAATGTCATTTTTAGGTCTTCTACCCATTTTTTGATTGGGATTTTGTCGTTGTCGTTGTTGTTGAGTTGTATGAGCTTTTTGTGCATTTTTGAGATTGAGCTCGTGTCAGTTGCACCTTTTGCCAAGATTGTCCCCCCTTCTGTGGGTTGTCTTGTTATGGTTTCCTTTGCTGTGCAAAAGCTTTTGCGTTTCCTTAGGCCCCATGGGTTTATTTTTGTGTTTGCTGTTGTTATTCTAGGAGGTGGATCCAAAAAAATGTTGCTGTGATTTCTGTCGGTGAGCATCCTGCCTAAATTTTCCTCGAGGAGTTTTACAGTATCTGGTACCTTGCATTTAGGTCTTTAATCCACTGAGTTTAATTGTGTGCATGGTGTGAGAGACTGTTCTAATTTCATTCTCTACAGGTACCTGCCCTGTGTCCCCAGCACCACTTATTGAAGAGACTGTCTTTCCTCGACTGTATGTTCTTGTCTCCTTTGCCATATATTGCTTGGCCCTGGGTGCTTGGGTTTCTTTCTGGACTTGCTGTTCTGCTTCAGTGGTCCCTGTTTCTGATGTTGTTCCAAGACCCTGCTGGTTTGCTTTCTGTAGCTTTGCAGTATTATCTGAAGTCGGGGAGCCGGAATCCTCCAGCTTCATTTTCCTTTCCCATGTTGCTTTGTCTGTTGGGGTCTTTTATGTTTCCATATACATGTTCAAATAGTTTGTTCTAGTGCTGTGAAGGATTTCATTGGTAATGTGATAGGGACTGCCTTGGGTAGTGGAGTCATTTGGACAGTATTGATGCTTCCAATCCAAGAGGATGGTACGTCTTTCCATCCGTGTGTGTTGCCTTTGATTTCTTTCATCGGCGTCTTAGAGTTTTCAGAGTACAAGTCTTGTGTCTCTACAGGTAGGTTTACCCCTGGGTGTTGTGTTCCTGTTGATGCAGTGGTAAAGTGGAATGTGTCCTTAATTTCTCTGGCTGATCTTTCATTGTTAGTATAGGGAAATGCAGTTGATTTCTGGGTACTGATGTTGTATCCTGCCACTTTATCAAATTCATCAATGAGCTCTAACAGTTTTCTGGTCGTGTCTTTAGGATTTTCTGGTTAGAGTATCATGTCTTCTGCAAACAGGAGTAATTTGACTTCCTCTTCTTTTTCTAACTTGGATTCCTTTTACACCATGTGAGACAGCAATCCTACTCCCAGGCACATATGCTGGCACAACTCGAATTCAGAAAGATACATGCCACCCTGAGTTCACTGCAGCACTCCCCACAAGAGTCAAGACAGGGAAGCAAGCTGAATGTCCGCTGACAGGTGAATGGGTTAAGAAGATGTTGTAACTGAATGCACTGGAACACCACTCAGCCATAAAACCGCGTGAATTCACGTCCTTTGCAGCCACATGGTTGCAACTAGACATTCTCATCCTTCGTGAAGTATGTCATAGACAGAAGAACGCACATGTATATATGCCAGTAGGAGTTATAAGCCAGGCATGTATATACGACTGGGCCGTTTTGCTGTAGAGCAGAAATTGGCACAAGGTTATAAATCGACTGTAATTTAAAAAACAAACTGTTTTACCCTCCAATAGTCAAATGACTTTGAGGAAATAAATATTTCAAACTATAATTCAGTGCATAATTCCGGTTCTGCTTTCTTCACAGTAGTGTTGTTTTTAAGTATGTTTTAAAATACAACATTCTGCTCTCTGATCTCAAGATGCTGTTAAGTTCATATGGTTATTTATTGCACCTGTAAGGTTTTCATGCTGTCATGAATCACTCCTCAGCAAAGGTCAGCTGATTCATTCAATGTACATGCGCAGTTAAATGGCACAAGCCGCCAGCTGCCCCGTGGCTGTCAGCATGAGGTCTCTGGGTGCCCTGGTGTGACACAGACATTCCACAATGACAACGACAATCAGCTGATGCTTCACTTGTTTTGCCCAATTGATGTCTTCATTCCAGAGTGAAAAACGTCCCCATAATGCAGCTAACAAGTTGTTAGGCCCATGGAAAGAAACGTTTTTAAAGAAGGAGTTTCCATCATGGCTCATTGGAAAGTAATCTGACTAGCATCCATGAGGCCCCAGGTTCAGTCCCTGGCCTCGCTCAGTGGGTTAAGGATCCAGCGTTACCGTGAGCTGTGGTATAGGTCACAGATGGGGCTCGGATCCGGCATTGCTGTGGCTGTGGTTTAGGCCAGCGGTTACAGCTCCAATTCAACCCCTAGCCTGGAAACCTCCATATGCCGAGGCTGTGGCCCTAAAAAGACAAAAATAAATAAATGAATGAATAAATAAATAAGATGGTGGTGAAATACGTTGGCTTGGAATGCAACAGAAGTAACCTGACATACCTGTTGTTTCCTTTTCTAAAAATCCTTGGGTCCCTGGAAAGTCGCTCAACCTCACTAATCCAGTTTACATAAAAAGAGGAAGACAGAAATTCCTTCCTCCCAGGACCACTCTTAGCGCTGAATGAAACAGTGTTATACGGAAACGGGCGCAGGTCCGGGCAAGTGAGCACCCTGCTATTCACATCTCAGTATGACATCAGATATCTTCTCAGAAGACAAATGCGTATTATCTATTATTTGAACGTTTATGATATGTTTACAGTGACACATACATGTATAGAGACATACATTTTAATATTTTTGACCATTTTATCTCTTTCCAATGTTTCTTTGTTACAAATAAGGCTAGGGAATTCCTGTCAGGACTCAGTGGTACTGAAACTGACGAGTATCCGTGAGGTTGTGGGTTCGATCCCTGGCCTCCCTCCGTGTTGGAGGCTTGTCAGATATGCAGGTGTACAGGCCACAGTGAATCCAAGAAACGAGATGGCGCTTGAGGAATGATGCTAATCTAGGCTTGCAAAATATGTAAGACTTTCCCAGACCCCTGGGGGACAGGGAGTGAGACGGGAGATGCACAGCGGACGAGGGGCTGCTTGAAAGCAGGTGGCCACATACTCCAGAGGTCGTCGATGGAAAGCCATTGACATTCTCGTTCTCATGACCAGAACCCTAAGAGAGCCGGAGGAAAGGGCTTGATTACCTTAAGCATAAGCCGTGATAACCTTTCTCTGGAGGGTGAATCATTTATAGCATCTATGACTGCAAAGGGTCTGTGCCTTGCATATCTGTAGCCTCGATCCGTAACGGTGTAAATGATGCATGTGATTCTGTACGTACAAGAAAGTAGAAAATAGCAAATAAAAATCATGACTTGGCCCAGAGGTTGCTATTGCCTCTCGAAGGTGGTAGCCCCCTGTTCCCCATCCTATTTCTTTGTCTCTTCTTTCTTAAACCTGTGGCACCGCTGACTTTGGGACCTGGGTTGATGCGGGGAGCCAAGGAGATGCAGGGACTCAAGGGAGAGACCTCGCCTGATGGCAGAAAAACCCGAAGGCAGGTTCCTAACCAAGGAAGGGAGCCCACCTGAATGGTGCATGCCGAAGGTGGGCTTCTGGTCAGGACAAAAGCCTGCCTATACGGTGAAAAACAGAGGGCAGGCTGCGACCTGCCTGTGTGGTGCAATGCGAGGGCCGGCCTCCGATTACACGGCTCTCTTGTTGGTGTTGATGGGGAAGAATTGGGCGTTCCCGGGAAAATAATTTCACGTTTGCGCTGGAAGACATGGATTGTTTCTCGGGTGACCTAGTCTTTCCTGTTGTTTTATTTGTTATTCAGTTTTCCTCAGTCTTTCCTGTTATCTGCTTATTATTCTTATTTTCCATCCTTATTTTCCTGTGGTGATTTGTGATTTAGCAAAATTACAGCAGTAATATAAAAATTTCATCCTGATGGACTTTCTGCTATTCAAATCCAATTTGATTAAAAACGTAGTGTTTATTTACTAACTGGTGATACTGTAAGCTTTAGAAGTTGGAGTGTACTACAGACTTAGACAACGTTAGACATATATTATTTATGGTGAAAGAAACCTAGCTATGAGAGTTGTCCTTGATTTTAGAAACTTTTAAGTGAGAGCTAACTGAAGTTGGTTTTCTCATATTGTCTTCCTGCCATGATGCTTTGGAGATAAGCACTAATCTAAAAATAAGACTGACGAATGCGACATCCTTATGTCTGTAGCCTTTTAGGAAGCATGACCTGGGAGTTAACCTTTAGAACTTGACCTTCGGGTATACTTTTAACATTGTGGTGTGATTGAAAACTGTCTATATGAACAATCATCTAGGCCAATAAAATCTGAGCAGTGCGGCGCCCTGAAAGAAGGGACAAAGAGGCTGTCTCCGTGCGCGTTCGCCAACACCGTCCATCCCCGACAGGGTGCGCGTCCCTGGCCGCTGGAGCTGGACTCCGGCAGGTTGACCGGCAGGTCTCATCACCTCAGTGGGTTGAGGATCCAGCATTGCCGTGAGCTGTGGTGTAGATCACAGATGCAGCTCGGATCCCTCATTGCTGTGAGCTGTGGTGTAGATCACAGATGCAGCTCGGATCCCTCATTGCTGTGGCTGTGGCATAGTCTGGCAGCTGTCGCTCTGACTTGACCCCTAGCCTGGGTACTTCCGTGTGCTGCACATGTGGCCCTAGAAAAGGCTAAGGAACACTTTTTCGCAAATTTTGTCCTCACTAAATGAGGAAATAATGAGTTGAATGAGTTTTATTCTCATTTAAAATGATTTCCTCATCATTCCGTTCCAGAAGTGAATGTTATGTTCCAAAGAATTTGAATGATGTCAACTGTAACTATAATAAAATTATTTTCCAAAAACTATTGTATGTGCTTTACTTCCTTTAGGAAATAGATCCAAAAATCCCACTCTTGGGCATATATCCGGACAAAATTTCCTTACAAAAGACACGTGCACCTGCATGTTCACTGCAGCTCTATTCACAATAGCCACGACATGGAAACAACCCAAATGTCGATCGAAGGATGATTGGATTAGGAAGATGTGGTGTATATACACAATGGAACACTACTTAGCCATAAAAAAGAACAAAATAATGCCATTGGCGGCAGCAAGGATGGAACTATTTAGAATCTCTTACTGAGTGAAGAAAGTCAGAAAGAGAAAGCCAGATACCATATGATAGCACTCATATCTGGTATCTAATATACAGCACAGATGAACCTTTCCACAGACTAGAACATCATGGACTTGGAGAAGAGACTTGTGGTTGCCTGGAGGGAGGGGGAGGGAGCGGGATGGATTGGGACATTGGGGTTAAGAGATGCAAACTCTTGCCTTTGGAGTGGATTAGCAATGAGATCCTGCTGTACAGCACTGGGAACTATGCCTAATCACTTATGATAGAGCATGATAATAGGAGAAAAAGGTATGTATATGTGTATGTGAAACTGGGGCCCCAAGCTGTACAGTGGGGGAAAAAATTGTACTGGGGAAATAACAGTAAAAAAAAAAGAAGTTACAAATATTAAGCAGGTTCCTGCATGTTATGCCCCTGTCTGCAGATGATATTCTCATAAAAAAACTCAGCTCTTTTAAACGGTTAGAAACACCACGTCTACACCTTCCATGACTGGATTCCTGGGTAAGGTGGGATACGTATTAAGTTGTAGAGCACATGGTGACACGCGTGCTGGCAGTTGTATTTCACCTTTTGCCGTGACCTTTGTTGGCGTCGTTCTTCTAAAACTGTCATTGTGTTCATGTTGAAAATGGTATTGATACATACCATTGTTCTCTATATTAAAAATATCAAGTTCTTTATGGCATGCTTTCAGAAACATTTTGGGAAGTTGGTTTTAAAGCTCATCCCTGTTCCATGAGGAATATTTACTGTCTTGATCCACATCCATTCATCCAAAAGAGCTCGCCCTGCACAGCCACTCTCAGTTGCCAGGGTCTTGGCAGTGGGAGTGGAAACGCTCATTCTGCTTTCTCTGCTTCTGGATGGGGCTTTACCTCTAATCACTCAGTGCATTTGGAATGCAGTTGGGTGTGAACGGTGAAGTGGTTCAGCACATGACTAAGACGCGACCCATTGTCTTTCCTAGGGTAGTTTTGATACAGCTTTCCCTGTCTGCTTTCCTTATACTGTGTTAGAATTACATTCTCTTAGCATTTCCAGAGGGTGGCTGCCAGGGGAATGCTCCTGGCACTTGGCGTGCAGCATTCCTCTTCCCTGCAGCTCCCCTGGACCTTCGAACTCAACTCTGGCTTCCGACTGCTTATGGAGAACCGTTCCTCAGAATTCCCGCTGTAGCTCAGCGGGAACGAGCCGAACTAGTATCCATAAGGATGCGGATTCAACCCCTGGCGACGCTCAGTGGGTTAAGGAACTGGAGTAGCCACGAGCTGTGGTGCAGGTCACAGACACAGCTCTGATCCCCAGCTGCTGTGGCTGTGGTGCAGGCAGGCACCTGCAGGTGCGAAGATTTGACCGCTAGCCTGGGAACTTCCATGTGTCAGGGGTGCAGCCCTAGAAATTAAAAAAACAAAAAAGAAAAGAAAGAAAAAGGAAAAGAAAAAAAGCTTCTCAGATGGCATTTTTTGGAGATCCAGGACATTTGTTTCCCAAGCCAAAGCATGCAGTTTCCAGTGACATTGACCAAGCTGAATAGTTTGGTTTCCTGAACTCTTGTCGTATGAGGACCCCAGGGGCAGGAAAGGGTCTCACAGACACAGCTGGCATCCTGCCTCCCCAGCGGGGCCCAGGTCTCCAGGAGCCTCTCCATGTGAACCTGAGGGGACCTGCCGCACCTCCCCACGTCTGCCCAGAGATTCGCAGGAGCTTATAACCTGCCTACAGACAAAAGCTTGGCCACAGGTAGTGAAGAGGGGACCGCAGACAGGAGACACCCAGGTAAGGCTCCTCTGTGGCTGTTCGGGGAAAAGAAGGAGGGGTGATGGCTCTTGGTAGAGGATGAAAAGATGGATGCAGGGCCTCAGCCAGAGCAGAGCCTGAGCAGCGCGAGCAGTCAATAAATGCGCTTGTCCCCCCTGAGCGCTGCCCTCCCTCGTCTCCCCTGCACCCCAACCTTTGCTTCCAGTTCCGCCTGGACACTGCCTACGTCAAATCCAGAGTGTCAGGGGACACCACCAGTGAGACTCTGAAGACAGACAGAGGAGTCCCCTGGTGGCTCAGCAGATAGCAATCTGGCATTGTCACTGCTGTGGCGTGGGTTGGATCCCCAGCCCAGGAATTTCCACTTGCCCTAGGCACACCTAAATATAAGTAAAGTAATTAATTAACAAACGTTTTTATAAAAAAGGAGAAGGCTAGAGTTCCAGTTGCGGCTCTGTAGGTTACACACCCGTCTAGTATCCATGAGGCTGCAGGTTTGATCCTTGGCCTCACTCAGTGGATTACAGACCCAGCATTGCCACGAGCTGTGATGAAAAGGCAGACGTGGCTCAGACCTGGCGTTGCTGTGGCTGTGACCTAGGCTGGCAGCTGCAGCTCCAGTTCGACCCCTAGCCTGGGAACTTCCATAAGCCACAGGTGTGGACCTACAAAGAAAAAAAAAACCCTGAGAATAAAAATATTGAAAAGGCAGCTGACAGGTAGTAGCAAGAACTAATCACGAGGAAGAATAGCCTTAGTGCACGAGGACCCGAGAAAGAATTAAAGAAGGAGATGGTGATGACTTCGGAGCAAGTGAAATAGATGAGAACGCTGTGATGACAGCCAAGGGAAACTTCGAAAGAGAAGCTGAGTGCAAAGGGTGGGAAGTAACATTAGCCATTGCATGTGCAATCAGGATTCCCTTCGAAGTCTTTGTGAGAATGGCCTCAGTCATGTGATTTGGACGAAAGTCCATCCCAGGGCACTAAGATCTGAATGTGAGTGGGAAAGTAGAGGCAGAAGAAACTGCAAAGACCTGTGGATGAGCTGATAGGTATAGATTATCAGGGGAATAGGAGCCGTGTGGGGGGCATCTCTGCAGAGACAGGGAAGGAGGAGCAGGCAGCGGGTGGTTCCTCGCGCTTCCTAAGGAACACTCAGCAGCCCTGAGCCAGTCTTTAGACAGAGCTGAGATCAAACCCGGTGAAGGAACGATGGTTTCCAATGTTGCTGTTCTGTCTGAGCAAGGACCCCAGGCATGAAGCTACGTTCCTCTGCCTCGTCCGCGGGGACTAACAGCACCCAAGACCCCTTCTCCTTCCTCCTCACGGGCATCCCTGGGTTCGAGAGCGCCCACGTCTGGATCTCCATCCCCTTCTGCTGCCTCTACGCCATCTCCATGGTGGGAAACGCCAGCATCCTCGCGGTCATCCGCACAGAGCCAGCCCTCCGCCAGCCCATGTACCTGTTCCTCTCCATGCTGGCCCTGACCGACCTGGGGCTCACCCTCAGCACCCTGCCCACCGTCATGCCGCTCCTCTGGTTCGACATTCGCAAGGTCAGTTTTGAGGGCTGCTTTGCCCAGTTCTTCTTCCTCCATGGCTTCTCCTTCATGGAATCTTCAGTCCTGCTGGCCATGTCCTTTGACCGCTACGTGGCCATCTGCCGCCCCCTGCATTATGCCACCGTCCTCACCAGCAAAGTCATTGGCGGGATTGGATCAGCCATCCTTTGCCGCTCTGTCCTGGCTGTCCTTCCCTCCTTTCTCCTCCTCAAGCGCCTGCCCTTCTGCCGCTCCCACCTTCTGTCCCACTCCTACTGCCTCCACCAGGATATGATTTGCCTGGTCTGTGCGGACATCCGGGTCAACAGCTGGTATGCCTTTGCTGTGGCTTTGCTCACCATTGTGATGGACCCTCTGCTCATCGTGCTCTCCTACACACTCATCCTGAGAAGCATCCTGGGCACAGCCTCCTGGACAGAGCGGCTCCGGGCTCTCAATAACTGTCTGTCCCACGTGCTGGCCGTTCTGGTGCTCTATGTTCCCATGGTCGGGGTATCTATGACTCATCGATTTGCCAAGCATGCCTCTCCACTGGTCCACGTTATCATGGCCAACGTCTACCTCTTGGCCCCTCCTGTGATGAACCCCATCATTTACAGTGTGAAGACAAAGCAGATCCGCCAGAGAATTATGCACCTGTTTTCCCAAAGAAATACGCTTTTAAGATAAAGAAATGTGTTAAATTACTCAGAAATCACCAGTATAGATTTATAGAGTAAGTATAGTCAGACTTGGGCAATGGGGACCCCAAATACAAGCCCATCATATTTTTATTTTATTTTTTTATTTTTTTTATTTATTTTATTTATTTTTTTTATTTTTTTTTATTTTCCCACTATACAGCAAGGGGGTCAGGTTATCCTTACATGTATACAATTATATTTTCCCCCAGCCTTTCTTCTGTTGCAACATGAGTATCTAGACAAAGTTCTCAATGCTATTCAGCGGGATCTCCTTGTAAATCTATTCTCAGTTGTGTCTGATAAGCCCAAGCTCCCGATCCCTCCCAATCCCTCCCTCTCCCTCCCCCTCCCTCCCCCTCCCCCTCCCATCAGGCAGCCACAAGTCTCTTCTCCAAGTCCATGATTTTCTTTTCTGAGGAGATGTTCATTTGTGCTGGATATTAGATTCCAGTTATGAGTGATATCATCTGGTATTTGTCTTTGTCTTTCTGGCTCATTTCACTCAGGATGAGATTCTCTAGTTCCATCCATGTTGCTGCAAATGGCATTATGTCATTCTTTTTTATGGCTGAGTAGTATTCCATTGTGTACACATACCACGTCTTCCGAATCCAATCATCTGTCAATGGACATTTGGGTTGTTTCCATTGTCCTGGCTATTGTGAATAGTGCTGCAATGAACATGCTGGTGCACGTGTCTCTTTTAAGTAGAGTTTTGTCCGGATAGATGCCCAAGAGTGGGATTGCGGGGTCATATGGAAGTTCTATATATAGATTTCTAAGGTATCTCCAAACTGTTCTCCATAGTGGTTGTACCAGTTTACATTCCCACCAACAGTGCAGGAGGGTTCCCTTTTCTCCACAGCCCCTCCAGCACTTGTTATTTATGGATTTATTAATGATGGCCATTCTGACTGGTGTGAGGTGGTATCTCAAGGTAGTTTTGATTTGCATTTCTCTTATAATTAGCGATGTTGAGCATTTTTTTATGTGTTTGCCATCTGTATATCTTCTTTGGAGAAATGTCTATTCAGTTCTTTTGCCCATTTTTCCATTGGTTGATTGGCTTTTTTTGCCAATGGGTTGGGTTATATAAGTTGCTTATATATTCTAGAGATTAAGCCCTTATCGGTTGCATCATTTGAAACTGTTTTCTCCCACTCTGTCAGTTGTCTTTTTGTTTTCTTTTGGGTTTCCTTTGCTGTGCCAAAGCTTTTCAGTTTGATGAGGTCCCATGGGTTTATTTTTGCTCTAATTTCGATTGCTTTGGGAGACTGACCTGAGAAAATATACATGATGGTGATGTCAGAGAGTGTTTTGCCTATGTTTTCTTGTAGGAGTGTGATGGTGTCCTGTCGTATATTGAAGTCTTTCAGCCATTTTGAGTTTATTTTTGTGCATGGTGTGAGGGTGTGTTCTAGTTTCATTGCTTTGCATGCAGCTGTCCAGGTTTCCCAGCAATGCTTGCTGAATAGACTTTCTTTTTCCCATTTTATGTTCTTGCTTCCCTTGTCAAAGATTAATTGCCCATAGGTGTCAGGGTTTATTTCCGGATTCTCTATTCTGTTCCCCATCATATTTTTAGATTGTGTGACATTTTGTGGTTTATAGCAGATTTCTGTCTGGGAGGAGCTAGCAGCAAATAGTCCATCCAAAAGAGCTGTGAGTCCAAACTGATTAAATTCTAGCACATTTATTGTCCAGTGGGATAGGCTTCATTGATTGAGTAAAACTGTAAGTGTTCTCTCCCTTTCTGGTTATTTGTCTCTCTCTTGGGTTTCGTTAAATAAATTTGAATGAAACCCTTAGTTGTTGCGCCCACCTCCCATTCTCCTCGCCGCTCCACTGAGACCTTCAGATAAACTCTTTTGCCCTGAATAATATAATGGGTCGCTGTGCCCTGCATTTCTCTTGCAAAAGGATACGCACTCTTTGAGGGAAGATGGGTATTGTTTCCGTGTCTCAGCTCTCCTGCTGAGCTCACCCAGGCCATGTGACCTACACCAGCATGATTTTAGCACACCCAATGAACACGTGCAAAGAGCAGAAAGATCGGGGGTGGGGTGCCGAGAGCCCCCTAAAGCTAACCTAAGGCTGCTGCCTCATTACAGGCCTTAGAATTTAGAATGTACATTTCAAGTGTGTCCACAGATAACATTTGTGGGAATACGATCATTTTTATGACCGCAACCCACTTTTTTGTTTGGTTTGGTTTTTAACCTGAAATTCTTAATGTGGTTCAGATTCTTAGGAGCAGGTTGCCGTGGGCATCAAGGGCTTTGTCCTAGAAGATGTTCTCACAGTAAGGGTGTGGCCTTGATGATATGAATATTGTTTTGTGGAAGCCAACAAGGCTCTCAGAAATATCCTTCTGAAGGGCAGCCACCGTGTCGGTCACAGCTTCTGAATACTGAACTCACACTGCAGGTGGCCAGTACCAGGATCCACTTAGATCTGAATGGAAATTGTCGGGGCTTCGGTGGAAGCCTCGTGGGAGGGAGGATGAAGGGATGAAACACGGGGAACAAGCGGCGAAGCGATGTCTTTCTCCTCCCCTCATCTCTTTCCTCCCTGATGGTCCCATTTCTTTACCAAAGCCTCGAAGTTAGCGTGTTCTCCAGGGAACCTTAGGTCAGCTGGTGTAGGGTGATGCATTTCAGAATGGGAGGCGTATGCAGTCTCAGAGGAGGAGAGGTTAGGACCAGGGATTTCAAACATTAGAAAAGAAAATGAGCAGGGCTGTGGGTCAAAGGAGACTTTTCTTCACGAAAAGGTTTGAGGATCTCCCGAAATAGCCTAAGAGGAAAATAAGTCTTGAAATTATACCTGTTTTTGAAGAAGAGGATATGATGCTATACCTTTTTTCCCATTAATAGTGTGATTTTTTTACCAGCTTATTTAAATTCTCTGAGGTCTGGATTCATAAACTAGGATGGTGACCCATCTCATAAGGTTGTTGAAACTTTTAAAATAAACCATAGGTGAAGACAGTCTTGCATTGGTCTCAGGCTTAATAGGCTCTCAGTTTATGTGAATTTTTTTCTCCTTCTCCCTTCCAAAAATTTACACTGCAGATTATAGATAAGCACGTCGTGGGGGCATCTATGGTTTCAGCCCTTGTGAGGACAGGAGTTAGGGTGGCTAAAGGGTAATTGTCCACCTCCACAGATGCTCCATTTCTCCCCTAAAGTCTCCCAGGATGCGAGAGGGGTGCTGAGGGCAGAGGTGACAGAACAAAGGTAGCTTTAGGACAATGAGACCCACCAGTGTCATGGACCGATTTGAGCCTCCACAAATCCACGTTGAAGTCCTAACCCCGCGCGCGCGCCCCCCCCCCCCCCCCCCCCCCCCGCCCCGTCTTAGGATGGGACTGTATTTGGGGAGAGGCTCTTTAAAGAGGTAATTAAGTTAAAATGAGGTCCTTAGGATGGGCTCTCAGCCAGTATGATTGGCGTCCTGATGTGAAAAGACCATTTGGACGCAGAGAAGCGCAAGCATTGAAAGAAGGCCCGGGGATGACACAGGGAGAAGACACCCATCTACACGCCGGGAAGACAGGCCCCCAGAGAAACCAGAAAGGTGAGACATGGTGACAGGCTCCCAGCATCTAAGAAGATGGACTTCTGTGGTTTAAGCAACCCACTCTGTCGTGCTTGGTTCCAGCAGCCCTGGCAAACTCATGCAACAGGAGCCCATGGCCGCTGTTTCTGAGACCGTAAAAATCGAAGTCAGCTGTGGGAGAGGAAAAGAGTAACGTTTAGGTTCCAAAGGGACTAGCGCTCAGAAGCATGAAGGGGATTCTCGGACAAAATAAGTTGTTCGATGGCCAATGAATAGTCTGACTGCCTGTCCTGATTACAAAATATAGGCCCAGCAAGGAAAGACAAGGCATAGGTTTTGACTCTGCCTGATGTCTTTACAGCAGCTGCTGAGAATGGTTTCTGCTCTGTGAAGAATCGCTTGCTGAGAGCTACCTATCGACTGAATTTTAGGATCACAGATCATCAGCTCCAGACAAGAGCCAAAATTTAACTAGAAATCAAATGAAGACAGTAAATCAAAGGTCTGCTCTTAATTTTTTTTTTTTTTTATGGCAGCACCCAGGGTGCCCTGCCAGATCCTTTAACCCACTGCACGGGTGCAGGGGATTGAACTCATGCTTCTGCAGCAGAACGAAATATAATAATGTGGTACTCTTCAATAACGCGGTTTCTCACGGGAGTGTGAATGAACAGTTCTGAAGACTCTATGTGTGTGTCCTGAAAGTGAATGGTTGTGAACTACGTGGGAGATGGTGGGAATCCGGCTTCTCCGTAATAGATTGGGAGGTTACAGAAGAGCAAGGAAAAGAGGCTTGACTGGTCCACGGGCTGGAGGTGGAGACATCGGTGTGCAGCCGTGTCTGGCTTCACGTAGCAGGTGATTGAGTAAAACATATTTATAGACATTTGTATTTGCACAGGTCCGTGTGCAGACCTGTGCTTCCTTACTCTCTTAGCTGGGAGGACCTAGAAGCAATGACAGCCCATGAGCAACAATCACGTGCCTTCCTGTGAACTTAAATGTTTTTGGAAGCAATTTTAATTTTTCTGACAAACAGAATCATTAAAGGAAATATTGAAGCTAAAAATGGTTAGATTTCCAATGAGAAAATTAATTCAAAAAATCCATCAATTAATACGTTATTCTACCGTATATTCCATCCTGAACTACTATCAGAAAAAAAAAGAAAAAAAAGATTGAAACATCTTTTGTAAAAATGCTAAACTAGTCTAATCTGTCAAACAATTCACGCTTACCAGGGACACTAAGTGAATTGGAATATGTGTGCATCTCTTCTGCAGTTCTTTACAACATATTAAAACATTTTACTTGCTGTTATGTTTTAGTGTGCACATATTTTATTACTGCGTTTTTTGATGATTAGGGATTTCCCAACCTGATATCTATTTTATGGGGTTTTTTTACCTCTCGTCTTGGAAGCCAGGTTTCTGTCTTGTCTCGATTATGTTCAGTAACTATATAAATATATGAATGTAAATTGTTATTACTGAATGTGGTATCTGCATTGTGTATGAAACACCAGGTGATATGTACAAAATTGAAGGCGCCAATAACAACCTGTAAGTTGGCAGAAAAAGGCAGCAGCATCATGTATGTTCAAATTGGCTAATATTAAGTTATTGCGGGTACCACATTTATCGTACTGCGGTAATGAACATTTTTTTCTCCATAGAAATTAGCTGTTTGTGCATAACAGTATTTGTAACTTCAACATATTATGTGAGAAATGTTACTGAGGAAACAGGTCAGCCACTTTTGAGCTACTCTCTTGAAATGAATGACCTAAAATTATCTTAACCATTAGTGTTGGAAAGTTACAAAGTCAAACTTGGAAGGTTTTATCTATTCTTGAATTTTTACTTTCTAAAGAGATCTTCTATTTATATATGCCTAACTTGTTTAAAATGTAGAGCATACCTCTCTGCATAATAGAGCTGATCATGTTTTGCTACAGTTTTCAGGTAAAATAAATAAATGTAAAATATGTATATCACGTATTATATATACATATACACATGTATATATATACACATAATTATCTAAACAGAAGGTATCATTTTCTCTACTATTCATGCTGGAAATTTCATGACCTTAAACTTACGGGATTCAGTAAACAAAGAAATATTGGTAGATAATTGAAATTTATTAGTCCATTCCATTATAATTTATTAGTTTCCACAATTTAACTTCCAACCAAGTGCTGTCCATTAGGTATATGGATACAAGCACATGATAGTTATAATTTTCTAGCAGCAACATTACAAAAGTTAAGAGAAACAGCAGACCCAGCTCGGATCCCACCTTGCTGTGGCTGTGGCGTAGGCCAGTGGCTGGCTACAGCTCCAGTTCGACCCCTAGCCTGCAAACCTCCATATGCCACGGGTGCGGCCCTAAAAAAAGACAAAAAGAAAAAAAGAAAAAAAAAGAAGGTGAAAAAGTTAAGAGAAATAGGTAAAAACAATTTTTTCTAAGTATATGTTATTTAATCCAATATTTAAAATATAATCATTTCGATATGTAACTTATGTTTAAAAAGTAAGGTATTTTACATTCTTTTTTTTTTTTCATGGCCAAAATCTGGTCACATGTTGTTACAACAGGTATCAGTTCAAATTGGCCCTATTTCCTGAGTTCAGTGACCATGTGTGGCTAGTGGCCACCCTATTAGACAGTGTAGCTTTATCCTTGCTCTTAGAAGATTCCAAACATCTCTGCTTTTGTCATTTGGAAATTGTTCCTCAAATCACAATCCTTGAGAGAGTCAAATGAGACACAAAAAGATTTACTAGATAATGTTACAACACAATACTTTTAAAAAAAATCACTTAACTATCATTTTGGATTTTTTGTCTTGGATTCCTGATAACCTGTGAAAAAAATCTATTAGGCTCCCATTGTGGCTCGGCAGGTTAAGAACCCAACAGTGTCCGTGAGGATTCAGGTTTGATCCCTGGCCTCGCCCAGTGGGCTAAGGATTCGGCATGGCCATGAGCTGTGCAGGTCACAGATGCAGTTCAGATCTCGCCTAACTGTGGCTGTGGTGTAGGCTGGCATCTGCAGCTCTGATTGGACCCCTAGCCTGGGAACTTCCATATGCCACAGGTGCGGCTATTAAAAAAAAAAATTGACTATAAAAATAATCCTGCTAAAAATGAGATTTGATCACATATCCAAAGTCCGTTCATGAATATTCATGGTTTAGACTTGGGGGTCACATGAGGTGGTCATCTGCGGATAACACTTAAAACCTAGAAGGGACTATTTGACCTGCCCCAAGAAATTGCTGCAACACACCCTTGTTATGTTTTTTAGATTTTATTTTGCATGCTGCCTCTAAAAAGAAAATATTGTGTATGTTCCCTTCACACGTAATAACTGCTCGAAAATATTTTGAATAGTTGAATAAAACAGTCACTTTTCAGTGCAAAGCGTCTGTGTGCATTTACAAGTCCACGTCTTTGGTACTGTTCCCGAAGAAATCATTTAAATCCTTTTCGCTGACATTTGACTGTGAAGCTGGGTCCAGATTCAAGCTCAGGGGAGCCCTTTGAATGCCTCAGTGCTATTCGTCCTCAGAATTTTGCCTCCTGGTGTAGCACTTTGCCCACAGAAGAAACACCATCAGAGGTGAGGGGCTGACTCAGAGCCTCTGCCTGCCCCCATCCCCACCGGAATGATCCAGGGTGCTTCTCCTTTGCCGGAGAACAAGGTGGCAATTCCCTGTCGGACTGGCTTGGTCCTGATGCTGTAGGTGACGGGGTTGAGCACAGGAGGCACAAAGAGGTGGGTGCTGGACACGACTGTGTGGACAGAGGCGAGGCATGCTTGGCGGCTGGATGCACCGCAGACACCCCAATCGTGGGCACGTCGTTCACCAGCACCTCCCAGATGTGTGACACACACGCATTGAGGGCCTTCTGCCGCCCTCCCCGGAAGCAATGCCCTGCACTGTGTGCAGGATCAGCACGTAGGAGACCACAGTGAGCAGCGAGTCCAGCCCAAAAGTGGCCAGACCATGGCCAAGCCCAGGAGGCTATTGAGCCTAGTATCGGCGCAAGGCAGCTGGATCGGGTCGGGGTGGAGGCAGTAGGAGCGGGAGAGGATGCTAGTGTGGCAATAGGGCAGTCGCCTCAAGAGGACCGGAAGGGCAGCCATGAGGGTCGCACCTTGAGCGCAATGCCCAGGCCCACGGAGGTGATTCGGGGCAGGGGCAGGATGGCTGTGTAGCGCAGTGGACTGCAGATGGCTGCAAAGCGATCGTAACTCATGGCCAGCAGGACCCCGGACTCCATGCAAGAGAAGGCGTGAGAAGAACATCTGGGCCAGGCAGCCATCAAAGCCAACCTGGCGGGCATCGAGCCAAAGAACGCCCATCACAGTGGGCAGTGTAGACACAGAGACGCCCACCTCCGTGGCCGCCAGCATGGAGAGAAACAGGTACATGGGCTCGTGGAGAGCAGGGTCTGCCTGCACCGCTGTCACGATGAGGCTGCTGCCTACAATAGCCACAGTATACATGGTGAGAAAGGGCATGGACAGCCGGCCATGCTGGGCCTCCAATCCCAGAACACCAGTCAGGAAGGCAGACAGGGCGTCACAGCCTTCACTGCTCTCCGCTTTCATGTCACAACAGCAGAGCTCCACCTTCTCCTGCCACTGGGGAAAGAAAAAAAAAAGTCAGCTCCCACCTATCAGGTCTTCTGTCTGAGCAGCCCCCCCCCAAAGCCTGGAGCAGGGAGATGGTGGAGAAGCTGGGGTCATTCTCGCCTCCTGTCCTCTGATAGCAAGAATCCTGAAATTGTGCGTGTAAAAGAGATGCTTGAGACTGCTCCATCTTACGAGCAAGAGTATAGCGTTAAAATTAAGAGCAGAAATACTGGAATAAATCAGAATGGGGTCAAAATACATACTCAGCCACTTAATAAATATGTGATGCAAATATATTTATATAATATATAACATATATAATGCAATATGTGTGTGACAAAAATATATATATAATGCAATATGTGTGTGATGAAAATATACGTATTCTGATGCATGGGTTTTTTTAGCTTATAGAGATGATAATAATATTCTCTTATTTGGGGTATAAAAAACAAGTAAAAAATAGTGTTTGAGAGCCCTGCAGATTCTGGCAGAACGTAGTCTGAAGCCCACTGTACAGTTTACACTGAGTGTGACGAGAACAAATGACTTAGCATTTCCAAGTCTCTTTGTGTCTATTTGCAAAACAGGGGTAAAATATATCTGTTTCCTGTGGTTGCTGTAAAGTAAACAAGAAATTGTACAGTATAGGAAACACTGAGGACATATAAACTCTTTTATTCTTAGGGAGATGCGGAGACCCAGAAAGGAAGAGTAAGAATGTACCAGAATCTGGGAGTTCCCGTCGTGGCGCAGTGGTTAACGAGTCTGACTAGGAACCATGAGGTTGCGGGTTCGCTCCCTGCCCTTGCTCAGTGGGTTAAGGATCCGGCGTTGCCGTGAGCTGTGGTGTAGGTTGCAGACGCGGCTCGGATCCTGCATTGCTGTGGCTCTGGCGTAGGCCGGTGGCTATGGCTAGCCTGGGAACCTCCATGTGCCGCAGGGGCGGCCCAAGAAATAGCAAAAAGACAAAAAAAAAAAAAAAGAATGTACCAGAAGCTTAGTCTGTAGCTTGGATCCACAGACTTTTTTTTTTTTTTTTTTTGCTAGTGATGTTTCCATTTCACTGTGGTGATGAGATGGTCTAGGATGCAGTCATAAGAACTGAGTTTTAACTCTGCCAGTGTGGGTCTGAGGAGACAAGGGCCTCAGAGAAAGGGGTGATCCCCATGTGTCCCCACTCCACTTTAGGGAAAGAGACGTTTGGAAGGAAAGTAAGAGAGTGGTTTTAGGAAGCTGGAAAGAGAGAAATATGAATAGGGTGGTGAAGGACCTGGGCATTCCAGATGAAAACTGCACTGAAACACAAATGACTCTGAAGTTAAAAAGAGTTCAGGGGAGTTCCTATTATGGCTCAGCAGTAATGAACCTGACTAGTACCCGTGAGGATGCGGGTTTGATCCCTGGCCTCGCTCAGCGGGTTAAGGATCTGGCATTGCCATTGAGCTGTGGAGTAGGTCGCAGACATGTCTCAGATCTGACATTGCTGTGGCTATGGTTTAGGCCATCAGCTGCAGCTCTGACTCAACCCCTAGCCTGGGAACCTCCACATGCTGCAGGTGCAGCCCTAAGGAAAGCAAAAAAAAGAAAAAATAAATAAAAACAATACAAAAAACTGTTCAGGAGTCCCTCTGTAGCACAGAGGGTTAAGGACCCAGCATTGCCCTTGCTGCAGCTGGGGTCACTGCTATGGCTCAGGTTCAGTCACTGGCCCAGGAACTTCCACATGCTATGGGTGTGGACCAAAAAAGAATTTAAAAAAGCAGTTCAGAAAAGTTGTGTGTAGTGGTTTCAAAAGAGAAGATTTGATGTAGAATCCATGGAGAGATAAAAGACAGAGACATAATACTCCATTGGTGCCTGCAGATCAGAGAGAAATCGTTAAACCACAATCAGAAAGTGAAAATAGCCTAACATAACACAGTATGTAACATGTGATGTAATGTAACATAATAATAACAGCATGTAATGCAATATACTAAATTAAATTGGTAAAATACCTTTTAAAAAAAAAAACAAAGTAGGAAAATGCAGTCACAATTGGTATGAAATTTGAATCACCTCCAACCATGAGTTCATTCATTCACTCAAGCAGCATGGATGTAGGATTCAGATTCTTTATCAGTTCTTTATCCTGTGGTTACCCACTGTTGAGTGATCTGCATATAGCTAAGGAGTTTCGTGGGAATGTCCCCCTGGGATGGCTGGACAGTTAGGGGAACACAGAGCCAAGGGAAGACGGAGAGCTAAGACCGCGGAGACACACACGATGTCAGAGCGAGGTGGCTCCAGAGCCTGCGTTCTCCTACTCTCTTCACTCTCAGATCCTCCCTTCATGCGCCAGCCCTGGTGAAATTTTGTGCCTTCTGTGTCTGTGCTTCCCCCAAGATGAACAGCCTCCCTGACAGGTGAAATGTCCTTGCTTTTGCCTCTTGTCCATTCGTGTCCCTTGGTTCCGCCTTGTAGATGGGCGGGGCTCAGTCTTGGCTCTATATTCTTATCACCTGGAGAACTTAAAAATCCAAGTGCCCGCATGACAGCCCTGGTGGATGTGGCTTCTCGTTTATCAATTTGCTTTAAGGCTCTAGAGGGGACCCTCAGGTTGAGAACCACTGCAGACGCATTTTGTGACATTCCAGTCACTCTAGACGACACAGTAACTTGCAAGAGCTCCCCAACTCTTTCTGGTTTTGTTTTTACATACTGTTCCTACTTTTCTCCTGTGCTGCAACTTAAACATTCCCTCGTGCTTCATCATCTGGAGTGTTCTTCAGCGTCCCGGAGCTGCTCTAAATGAAGTTGGCTTTGCTTAATTACTCCAAGGTGGTACTACAGATGTAGCCTAGATTTGGGCTGCTACTGCCTCTCACATCCCTGGAGGGAGAGAAGGGCCCGACAGGAGCATTCTGAGTCTTTGTCTGATCATCTCACCTGTGGGTCTTGGTCTTGCCTCACCTGAGACGGCCAGTCGCTGGTAAAACCTCATTTTTCCCAAAAAGTAACAGGGAAGGCTTAGAAACACTAGCCCTGACCCATGTCATGGAGGAGGAACATGCAGGATGGAGAACAGGCAGCTCAAGGACCCAGGAGAGCACAGGACCAGGAAAATTAACTGAACCGTTGGGTGCTCTAATGATAACCAGAGGGGCAACTGTCTCATGACCAAGCTGCCTCGTTTTGGTCCCATAACAACGTTGTTAAGTGGCTGTCCTTTAGCCAGTAAGTGGCTGAGTTGGCACGAGAATGGGGTTCTTTCAACTTGAAGTCCTGTGGTCTTTGCTGTGAAACCCAGCAGCCCGCCTTCAGCAGCTGCAGCCACCAAAGGAAGAAGAAGGTGATGCTGGGACATTAGTCACCCTTACTGTCACCAGCAGAGAGAAGCAAGAGTGGCAGACAGACAGATATTCTTTCCCCTGTCCTGTGCAGACTGGGGGTCAGATGGAAGAGACTAGGAGTTAAGTGGCCTGCTAAAGCGGCCCCCTCCCAAAAATCCACTCACTGACTCAGTTGTCGGCTCGATAGGCTCGCTAGGACCTGCAACCAGAGTCAGCCTTGCACCCACGGCGAGAATTCCCTCTACAGCATCCTTATCAAACTGTCATCCACACTCAGCTTGAACACTCCCAAGGATGGGGAGCTCGTTACGCCTAAAGCCACTATCTTTTAGATGACATTTGTTTATGAAGTGCTTTCTTACACAGGGCTTAAATCTGCTCCCTCCACATTATATAAAAATGCTATAGACATGACAATCTTTGTCAGGCTTCACCTAAATATTGTTCTAAATGGTATCTGTGCTTTTCCTGCAAAATACACCTTAATTTGTAATGTATCTATTTATGAAACTATGTGTTCAATTCCCTGTTTCCCCTACTTGACTGTAAACTCCATCACAGTAGGGATGGTATTGGCTGCTCACTTTTCTTTCATTTTTTACCTCTAGATAATCAATCCTTCACAGGGTCAAGCACATAGCAGATCTGAATAAATACTTTAACCAGAAAATAAAAATAATTGAATGGATAAATAGTATTCGAAAGTTTCCATCTTAATATCCTATAATCTTCTCTTCTTTAGATTAGCTCTCCTCAGTTTCTTCAGCCACTCAAAGAAACAGACCCTTAATTCCCTCACTGTAAGTTCTCCTGTTGGGGTGAATAGTCTAATATGAGTCGATAGTGTGATATCAGCTTACAACAAATTGATGGGTTTCAGGCTTTGTTAGCAGGAGTATTTTAGTCAAAAGATACTATGTTCTAAAATGGACGTTTCCTAGTATATGCTTTATTTTTTTCTTGCTTGCATTGTCTTTCTCCTTCTTTGTCACTCACACTCAACATTTCTGTTTTATCCACAGATTTTCCTGTTACTCTGTAAGTGGAAATAATAGCATTTCTCATCTGTGACTTTATAATATTTTATACCTAGTTGTTATTTTATGAGAAGTCCTTTTGTACCTCTGTTTTCCCTGTCGTACGTTTGGGCTCTTTTAGGGTTCCACTTGTGCCTGGTTCATTCTCGCCTCCCTACCGCTTTATGATTCTAATAAAAAGACATGCTCAAAGAGTCACGAATGACTAAAAGTATGAACAAAACGCTCAGGGCCATCGCTAAAGTACCTTCTGCTCTGGGTTCTATACTCTGGATCGGAGTTAAACCATTGGACACGCACAAAGTTAAGGGGAACTAAGTCCTATAAAGAGCACGGAAGGAGCTAGTGCTGCTTCGTTTTGAGAAGAGGAGGCTGCAGGAAAGATGCTTGGGGATGGGTGTAAGAGGTAGTGGGTGACAGGTGGAGATGACAGGGCAGTCTAGGGCTCAGGGAAGGGAGATTTTTCTAAGAGTCAGGGCTTCACTAGGAGATGATAAGTTTCTGGTCTGGGAAGACATTCAAGCAACGACAGCAGCAACTGTGTAACCTTTGATGGGAATGATGTGGCGAGAATTCCAGCATCTGCTGAACGGGGATGAAAGGCCCTTTCAGTTCTCCCTTTGCCCTCAGGGCTGATATTCCAGAAGGTCAATGTCTCTCCTGGTCTGTGACGCGGGGACTGCCACAGCCTTGGGTCTGCGTGGACTAGACCACAGCTGAGCACTGCGCCCCTGTCCTGTGATGACCAGGTGCCTTCCTCTGCTGGAGCAGCCTCGGCAGCCCCATCTGGAAGTGGCTGGAAGGACACAGGACGTCGGAATGTATATTACCCTTCTTTTTAAAGATCATACGAATGAAAATCAGCTTTGGGAATTTTACTTTCATTTGTTTTAAACCTGTCCAGTCATAGGCCAGACAAATCACAGCAAATACACACATACACACATGCCTGGACAGAGACTCACTCAAAGAAACAGGGACTCGAGAGAGACCGAGGAACCGCACAGACCGAATCGTAGACAGAAACACACCTGTGTGCAGACCAAGAACGACACGATGAGATACAAACCCACCCGAAAGAGATCTGTGAAGCGAGGGCTGGATTAAAAGACCGAAGGCCAGCGCTCACAGGGACTCCAGAATGGGCCTCAGACTGGTACTCGCCAAGGACGAGGTGGTATTTCTGCAGGAGAGTCCCCAGGGGCCAGGGCTCTGGGGTCCTGGTTTGCCTGAATGTGATGTGCTGCTGGTGCTGGGGGGAAAAGGGGGGTTCACACGCACCTGGGGAACAGAAGGAGGAAAAGGAAACACATCCCCTGGAGAAACTGCCCTCTCTCCACAGAGGAAAAAAAAAATACAATTCCAGCTCCTTCCTCGTGTGGAGGAGGAGGATGGAGACAAATTCCTCCAATTATCCAGCCTCAAAGTCGGAACTCTGAGCCCAAAGCCCAGAAGTTAAATCCCCAAATCCTGGGCTTAAAATCCACGTTCTAGGCAGGACTTAAAGCTTAGAGCCAGTGGGTAAATTCCAGAACTGAGCCAAGAGAACAGACCTTGACGTGCAGAGCTCGTCCCCGGGTTTTACCAGTACAATGTATGCCCATGGCTGCTTCCGTCCACCTATCACTACTCTTCCCTACTGTATTCCCGCCTCCGTCCCCTCCCACCCAACTCGCTACCAAGTTCCACAAGCCTGAGGGCTCCTCCAGGAGATGCAGCCCAAGGTCCTCAAAGAGCCTGGGCTCAGAGCCACACAGATGCGAGTCTGAGTCCCAGCTGTGCCATCCATTAGCTTCACGATCTCATGAGATGGGTATTCCTTCAACTTGGAACCTGATCTGTAAGAAGAATAGAACCTATCTGCAAGAAGAAAGTGACTTGAAAAAATGTGATTGTACCACACATAGTAATTATGCCCATCAGAAGTTCTGCTGCAGGCTCCAAGTTCAGATCCCCCGAATACCTGGTCTTCCCATTAAGTATGTCGTGGCCCTTCCTCCTTGTTTCAGTTTGATGCAGACTAAGGGTGACTTGAGGGAAAGGATGGTGGGGGAGCTCTGTCCCTTTTCTGCTAAGTGGTGGGGTGCGAAGGGGGGATGCAAACAGAAGAAGGCCATAGACAAGAATTTTCTCTTCTCCAGTGGTATCCTGCTTTTGATTATGGTCGTTGGGTTGAAATTAAAGAGTTAGGATGAGAAGATAGAATTCAGGAAGATGCAGAAAACAACTGTGTGAATAAAGGCATAGAATTATGGGAACCGAAAGGAATCTACATGGGGCCTCGGGGTGGGCATAAGAGCCTGGTGACGAGAGGCAGGGTTTTAAGCAGCCACTGAGCAAAGTGACATTAGCTATGTCCTCAGAGGCAGCAGAACGGGAACTAAGCATCAGCCAGGACCCAAGCCTTCATTTATTTACTTAGCCATTTGGTTGTTCACTTAATTTAGGTGTATTGAGCTCATCAAACACTGTGCTAGGATATCAGGTTTGACTGCCAATATCTATTTTGATTTTTGAAAAGCTCTTTGTTAAGACTTACTTTCTGCCTCCATTAAATGAGAAAAAAGAAGTCGGGCGGGGGAGGGGGGAGATACCCTTTCACTCTGAGAGGGATGATGCTGAACATAACGTCTGTCCACATGCCAGCAGATGGGATTCATTCTAAGTGTTAAATGGCACTTACGGCAAAATTGTGAAGCACTTTCCCTCTAGAGCTGAAATGAGGAAATAACTTTACCCTATGGGGTGCAAATCAAAATGTCTAGAGTGGAGCAAAACAAAGATGATGGGCACAATGCAGGGAAAAGAAGGGAACGCCAGGATGCGGCAGGAGCCTCGGAGTGGGGGCGGAGCGGCTGGAGATGGTTCATCCCATTCTTCCTGGAAGCTGTTTCGGTGTCTGATGCGCCACCACGAGGCGATAATAGGCGGTGTGTCTGCGCGTCTCTTCACCACCAACACCATAGCTTAGTTGTCAGCACTCGGTCCCCGCCCTGCTTTAAAAACCACCTACAAACTGACATAAGCAATCTCGCAAGATCTTGTTTCCAGAACTTCTCAGTGTGAAACCTCCACTTTGTCTAAACAAAGCTGTTTGGAATTCCCCCAAATGTTCTAAGCTAATCATCTAGACTAAAGGGTCTCAGCCTTTAACATGCATCAGAATTGCTTGGAGGGCTTAATAAAATGCGGATTGCTGGCCCTCACTGCCTAAGGGTTTCTGATCAGGGTACCGGAGGAAATTCCTGAGAATTAGCATGCCTCACAATTATGGCGCTGGGTTGGGCATCACACTTTGAAAACTACTTTTTTAGACTCTTCTTACTCATGATCCCAGAGTCTAGTTAAATGCAATTTGTATTCAGTAGGTCTTATGAAAGGGTCTAAAATTCCATTTCTTTAACAAATCACCAGCTACTCCAATGCTGTTGTTCACTGGACTACACTTGGAATATGAAAGCTCTAAGTGCTCTTGCCTACATGTTTTTTTCTCAAATTATGCCATTCTTCCTGCCCCCCCTGCCCAACTACTATACCCCTTCTCCTCCTTCACAAGCTCCTTCGGAGACACACAGAAAATTTAGATCTTCCCAAACCAATAGGTTCTTTCTCTCCTATGAGGCATCAAGCCTCCACAGAGTTTGGTTTGTCTTTAGTGTTTATCATTTCCTTACTCTGGGTGGTAGTAGAATTATTAGTGTTCAAGGATATTTGCACTGAACGACTTCCATTATTTTAAACATCTTTCAGGGCATCTTCACTCCTTTTTATTTTTTTTTACTTGATATGTCGCTTACTTAAGGATATGTCTTATGGAGTTCCCATCATGGTGCAGTGGAAACGAATCCAACTAGGAACCATGAGGTTGCGGATTTGATCCCTGGCCTCACTCAGTGGGTTGAGGATCTGGCATTGCTGTGACTGTGGTGTAGGCTGGCAGCTGTAGCTCTGATTCAACCCCCAGCCTGGAAACCTCCATATGCCACAGGTGTGGCCCTAAAAAGAAAAAAAAAAAGAAGAAGAATATGTCTTATTATAACATTCTTAGCAACCGTACACATATTTTCATGCCGTAAATGTTCAATACCTGTTTATATCATTTTATTGAGTCAAATGTTCTCTTCGTAGTTCCATATTCATAACTATCGAGGTCCCGATTCTTCTTCTCCTATTTAACAGTCCGAAAGGTGGCAGCCCTTCCTGCAAAGCAGCTCTCGGGGGTGGCAGCCGTCGTCCTCAGCTCTGGGGTTTACAGAAGACCTGGAGGATTGTTCTGCGTATCTCCTTTGTTTTCACACTGTAGATGATGGGGTTGAGCATGGGGGGGACAAACAGGTAGACACTGGACATCATGACATGAACAACAGGTGGGGCGCTTTTCCAGAAGCGGTGGATCATGGAGACTGCGATTATGGGCACGTAAAAAGCCAGCACTGCGCAGATGTGCGACATGCAGGTGTTGAGTGCCTTAAGCCGCTGCTCCCGGGATGCAATGGCCAGCACGGCTCTCAGGATCAATGCATAGGAAAGCAAGATGAACACAGAGTCTACACCGTAGGTGAAAATGACCACGAAGAGCCCGTAGATGTTATTAACGCGGATGTCTCCGCACGCCACTTTCATGAGATCTGGGTGGAGGCAGTACGAGTGGTGCAAAACATTGCCTTTGCAGAAGGGCAGCCGTTTTACCAGAAAGGGGAAAGGGAAGAGAGTGGTGAAGCTCTTGGCGAGGATGCCCAGGCCCAGAGCCAAGATGCGGTTGCGGGTGAGCACTGATGCATAGCGTAGCGGGTCGCAGATAGCCACAAAACGATCCAAGCTCATGGCCAGCAGGATGCCTGACTCCATGAAAGAGAAAGTGTGGATGAAGAACATCTGAACCAAGCAGGCATCAAAGCCAACATGATGATAGTTGAAGCAGAAGACAGCAAGCACAGTGGGGAGTGTGGAGAAGGACACTCCAAGGTCATTGAGAGAGAGCATGGAGAGGAAGTAGTACATGGGCTGGTGCAGAGCAGGCTCACCAGTCACCAGAGCCAGGATGGTGAGGTTGCCTGTGATGGAGATCAGGTAGAGGATGCAGAAAACCAGGGCCACCCAGGCTTGGCCTGTCTGCATCCCAGGGATGCCTGTGAGCTGGAATGTGGCTGGCTGGAAGGGGGTGCCATTGAGGCCCAACATGGCCGGCAGATGGGGGATACGCCCAAGAGGCTGTGTTGGGAACGTTGTTCACTTTTTTCCAGACATCCTGTCTCCAACACAAAAGTCAGAGATTGACGGCGTTTGCTTCTGGTCTTACATTTCCCACTAGACTCTGAGAATGTTGAGGGTTCTAACTGAGTTCTACTCATTTCCATCTCACCAGAGCCCAGTACCCTCTCTTGTCCATAACATAAACTCCACGAAGGTGTAAGGAACAAGCGAGTACCCATAACAGGGCAAAGTGACAAGGTAGCAGATAACATGAGAAAGGTCCCCAAGTCTCACCTTAAACCACAGTTTTCCTTTACTTTGTCAAGTTACCCCAGAAGCCATATTCGGGGATGTTTGAGAAAAATTTAGAAATTAAGACGTACAAGGAAAAGGAACCTATGCATTTGGGAACCCCTTTGTAGGTGACAAAGATGAAACCTCTGCGGCTGAAAAATCACTGCTTCGGTATCTTTACTCAGCCTCCCCTTCGGCCCCCTGACCCCAGCTTCTACCTACCAGCTCTCTTACCTTCTCTCGCCCGCAGACTTGCTCTCAGCGTTTTGACCATCCTTTCATTCTCTTCTGGGCTCTCGATTCGCTCTTCCTTCCTCACTTCTCTTCCTGACCTACTCTCCCACTAGCCCTGGTATCTTCATGTTCTCTCTCCCTCTCTTTCACATTCGCACAGTAATCCCCAAATGTAGAGAGTAAATTCTATCACCAAACTGGGTGTGCAGGTGGAGAAAACCAAGATGCAAGCGCTTTATTGGAAAAGAGAGAGAGGGAGGGAATATTGACCATTACGAAAACGTTAACCTTATTCACACCTAGCCCCTGGTTCCTGAGGAAGGGATTCTCTTCTTCTCCAAGTCCAGGCCCTCGGCCTTTGGGATTCTATTTCTCGCCTTCTTGCTCAGAGACCTCTTCCATCAGTCCTTTGTATTGTATCTTCAGCCTCTCATGTTCTGTCTCTTTCCCATCAGGCAATAAGCATATACAAATCCATCCCTTCGTAAAAACATAACCTTCCCTCTCTAGCTGCCCTGCTTTACTCTTTTCCAGTTCATAGTCCAACTTCTCGAAACATCGTCTCTGGAGGCCAAAGATGGGGCGCTTGTTGGGTATCTCTTTTTCCAGTCCATTCTGAGATCCCCCAAATTCAGGGAGTCTATCTTACTGACCTTACCTTCCATCACTTCTCAATTACCTGTGTTGTGGCTTCCCTCGGCACCCTCCCATCTGAAACTGACCTCTGTGTGATCATCAGTGATCTTTGTCACTAAATCTAATGAAAATATTCTCTTTCCCGATCTATTTGACTTTCCTACCAGAGTTAACATGGTCGGTAACTCAGCTTCTTAGAACAGCCTTCTTACTGCAGAGGCATCCTTTATCTCTAATTTTCCTCCTACCATGGTGCCTTCTCCTCTGCCTTCTTTACTGACTCCTCTTTCTTTGTCTTTGTCCTGAAGCACCATCAGCCTCACTCCAGGAAAAGTAAGCAATAGTCAGAAAAGTGCAAACTGAGAAACCTTACCATAAAGGACTTATTTACAGCCTTTATCCAAAATACCCCTGTAACCTATGGTACTGGATATCTCAAAATTAAAGCTCCACCATGTAGAGAGTAGAAGGGTGGTTTCCAGGGGCTGAGGCAGAGCTGGAGGAAGACTGGGGAGATGTTGGTCAATGGGCACGAGCTTTCAGCTACAAGACGCATGCGTTCTGGAGCTCTAATTACAGTATGGGGACTAGAATTGACAGTGCTGTAAAATGTATACCTGAAAGGTGTTGAGAAGGTGGATTCTAAGTGTCACCATCACGTGCAAAAAAAGGGGTAAATATGTGAGGCAATGGATGTGCTAAGTAACCTCACCATGGTGATCATTTGGCAATACGCATGCCTGCCAAATCGCCACAGTGTCTGAGTTAAAATTAACCTATGTCATTCGCCGTGATAGCTCAATAAATTGAGAAATCTCTATTTAAAATTCGAAAGAGACTAAAGCTCTCTTCTGACACTTTGGCGTAATGACTCTCATGCCCCTTTGCCCTCTACGCTTTCCATCGTCTTCCTAGCCCTCCTAGTATGTTGAGTGAGCGCAGATGGGGACTAGAGGCTGGGTGTGCGTTGACGTCAGTAATAATCCTGAAAGTGTGTGGGCTCTGAGAAGGAATTCTGCTCCTTTCGTTTCTCTCCCTTCCAACTGAGGATTCAAAGGAACCCTTTAATAAGTAAATTTACTTTCCTTACTTCCCTATAAATGTGTCTCTTGCTCCTGACCCAGGTTTAAAGTCGATATCTCCAGAAATTCTTCCTGTCTTGCATCTACTTTTTTTTTTGTTAATCACCATCACACTAAGATCACTTCTAGGTCTTAAAAAAATGGAAAGACCCTTGCGAGCACCGACAGACACTCTGGACTCTTCACAAGACAGGTTCACCCACTGTCCTTAGTGGCTGGTGTGCAAATTTTGGCAATCCAGATGAGCCTATTTCATCAGTGTTTCAGACTTTCCTTAGTATGGAAAGAAACTTTGAAAATTTCTAACCTAAGGAGAACACTCCACAACAATTTTTTCTTTCTTCTGGCCAAAGAGGCATCATTGAAGGCCTCGCTAAATGTGACTAATCTAGAAATGAACATCAAGAAGACAGAGACAGGAGTTCCCGTCGTGGCGCAGTGGTTAATGAATCCGACTAGGAACCATGAGGTTGCGGGTTCGGTCCCTGCCCTTGCTCAGTGGGTTAAGGATCCGGCGTTGCCGTGAGCTGTGGTGTAGGTTGCAGACGCGGCTCGGATCCCGCGTTGCTGTGGCTCTGGCGTAGGCCGGTGGCTACAGCTCCGATTCAATCCCTAGCCTAGGAACCTCCATATGCCGTGGGAGTGGCCCAAAGAAATAGCAAAAAAAAAAAAAAAAAAAAAAAAAAAGACAGAGACAAACACAAGCAATACACTTCTTTTGTACAGTGTGAACATAGCTTGAACACACATGGTCACCCAAAGATAGCAGATGTACATTTTACACTCCTCTACACACTTACACACCCAGGTGTTCGTAGGCACTGTCACATCACACAGAAACTATTGCACGCGCCCTTCATCACACACAACGCTAGCACAGCCACAGAATTTAAGAAGGCTACTACTTACTCAACGGTCTGATATGTTTCAGATATGCTCCATGTTTCCACCCACTGGAATACATAGGTTTAAGTGTGTGCACGCGCACACACACACACACACACATACACACACACACACAGCCATGAGAGCATCAACATTGCAGACTCCCAGTAGCATCTCCATCAGTTATGTCCCCTGGCACACTCAGTACTGAACATCCAGCCAAGACTGACGCCCACACTTGAATGACTTCAGTTCAATCGCTTCTGTGATTTTTTTCTCCAGCCGCACACCCAGTAGTTGGGCTTGGAGAAAATAATTCACATTGCAGAGGGAAAAATTATGGATACTCTCAAGACAAGATCTAGATCAGATGAATCACCCCCTTAATCTAAACACGAGTGGTTGGTATTAGGATGTTGATGCAGATGGAACTCGGCCATCAGGGTCTGTGATCACAGGCTTTGGAAGGGAAAAGATTTGTCTCATGTTTGGAGAAGTAAGAGGGCCAGAATCTGCCTGGAGCAGCAGTCAGAGTGTTGAGGTTTGGGACAAGTTCTGGATAAGGAGCCACGCGCAATCTGAAAGAGGTGGCACTCACTGGGTGGCAGATGTCTCTTTTCCCTGTGGCTGGGTGCGGGTCTGTGGGTCCCACAGGCAGAGTGGCGCCAGCTCTGTCTCCTAGGACGCATACATTTATAAAATCCCTAGGCTTGTTTGTTAGTGGCTGGAAGAGGGAGCGTGAAAATAATGGGGAGGCTGGTATCAAAGAGTCATGAGCTGGCCGCAGGAGAATTGCTCCCAGAAGGATCCCCTTCTTCGCGCCATCATTGCTCATGCTATCACTCATGACCGTGACTGTGTCAATACTTCCTTGGCCAAGGACTGCAAACCCGTGTATGCTTACAAAGACACGTACCTAGACATCCTGAGACACCCCCCCCCATACACCCTTGGGCACGGTCAGCTATTTGTTTGCTAACATTCGCAGTACCTCTTTCAGATCCACACACATCCTAACAGATAAACCCAAATATTCTCATACCCCTGCCCAAGGCTCTAGTCACCAATCACATATCTTGCACATACACAAGCGACATCTTACACTGATGGTAGAATAGAACATAGATTATAGATAGACTTTTACCTTATTTTATTTTATTTGGCCACACCCATGGCATACAGAAATTCCCAGGCCAGGGAGTAGGGATCAAAAGTTCACTTATTCAGCAGATGCTGGTTGAGCACCTGCCGGGTGTCCTACAGGATTAAAATAACAGACACAACTGTGAACCAAATAGGAAAGGCCCATTCAGATGGTGTTTGTAGTATAGCAGAGATGACAAACAATAAACAAGTGGTAAGATAATTTTAGAGCGTCAAAAGAGTGATGAAGAGAATAAAATTAAAACTAAGAATGTATTGTCATACTTTATATAGTGCCTTGGCATTTAGAAAAAGCTCTGTGTATATTGATTGAATCAATGTTACACCAGGCAGATAATTAGATATGAGCAGAGAAGGGGATATGGGGCCAGATAGCGGGAAACCATGCATCAGGGGTCCATGGGCAAAGGAAGGAAAACCAGAACCTCCGGACTGATAGGAAACCACACATTTTGGGGAGATAAGTGCCCTTGGAGGCAAAGAAAGGTGGAAAAGGCTGTGCATCTCCATTATCTGAATGTAACCTATTGTTCTTTATGCCCTAATTATAATAAAATTAGACATGCAGATAAGAAGTACCCATCATGCCCCCACACGATGACACTTCCCTTAAAGCTAAATGAGGACAAAAATCCCTCCTCCCTTTGGGAAGGTGGAGTTGTAATGAAAATTAGGGAATAAGACCCCCAAGCCCCACCTTCCCAGTGAATATCTCTCCTGTGCAGTCGGATGCCCCTCATAACCAGTGTGCCAGAAAAACACAGGGCAGCTGCCAGCCTTCCCCAGCCTCTCTTTAAGAGTTGTGTTTGTCACTTAAATAAATCTTACCTTTTCGTTCTCAATTTCCGTCTTGTTTCCAAATGATTTCCTTCTGTGGCAAGACAAGAACCTAACCCTCGGGTACATAAACAGAGAAGGATTTCACGGACCTGAGCAATACAGAGTCAGAGTTTTGTTTTCTTTGGTTTATTTTGTTTTGTTTTGCCTGGTTTTCTGCAGTGTGAAGAAGGGGATGAGGGCGGGCATGGGCTAAAGCATGGGTTGAGTGATGCCAAGCGGAAGGAGCCACTTCTGCCATGGCTGTGGGAGGAGATACAGAGGGTACGTGGACGAGAACATGGGGCAAAGGCGGGAGAAAGACGCGAGGCCGGAGAGGAGAAGGCAAGACGAGAAAAGAAGAAGAAATAAGAGAAATAGCTAGAAGAAAAGGGGGTAAATCAAAAAGGAGAATGCAGAGAAAGAGGAGAGGGAGGATGAGAAGCAAAAAGAGAAAATAATGGGAACGTGATAGTAGTTTTTACACTTTATAAATATTTGTATATATCTGTATAAATGACAAATTTATAACCACTTAAACCATACAACTTTTGCTCTTTTCTTCTCTGCTTTAAGGTGATAAGTACTTTGTTTAAAATCCTAGAAATTATTCTTATAATCAGCTACACATGCTTTAACATTTCATTTTCTTCTGATCCCAAAGATCCCAGCTACAGCTATACAGGTATCCAGGTATACAGGTATACAGGTATCCAGGTATACAGCTATACAGGTATCCAGGTATACAGCTATACAGGTATACAGGTATCCGGGCATACAAGTATGCATGCTCCTATGCAATATCCTGCATGTATGGTGGACTTAGGGACACTTCTAAGGAGTAAGTGCCCACGTGTAAGGCAAAGACTAGACTTTTTAAAAAGGGCCGCGTGACACTGCACCATCTATCTCCCAGATCATTCGCTCTGAGGGAGCTATGTCATGAACAGTCCATTGGAGAGGGGAACACGGCCAGGTACTGAAGCCTCCTGCCAACAACCACGTGAGTGTGGGAGTGGATCCTCCAGACCTGATCGAGTCTTCAGGAACTGCAGCCCTAGCCAGCAGGGTGGCTGCAACCTCGTGAGAGAATCAGCTGGAACCGTCCGACCGAGCCATGCCTAGATCATTGGTCCTTAATGAATGAGATACAAAGTTCACAATTTAATGGGATAACAAGGATTAAGCTGCTGAGTTTGGGGGCAATTTGCTGCATATCAATTGATAACGAATATGAATACAGGATTCGTATCCCAGAGTCTGAAAGGGTTAGTCAGACGTAAGCGTAGATACTTAAAAATGGTATCTGGCTAATTCATTTATTCCTTAATTTTCTTACTCACAAATAAATCAAGCATCCCATGTATACTCCGGGGAGGCGAGACGAACCAGACTCCTTCCTTTTTTGTAGCCCCCGTGTGAAGTTTGTCATGATCGCCTGAGGAAATTGTGAGTAAATTCACTGGCAGTACCTATAATGTTCCAGGCAGAGTAAAGAGGTAGGAAGTACCTGGGAGGAATCCTCTGGTGCCAGAAGAAGTTTCAAACTCTCGGTGACAAGAGGCCAATTACCCCTTAATATTCTGAAAATATATTATTTCCTCAACTCAGAAATTTTTTTCAACTTCTTTTTAGAGAAACTTTGAAAACCAGGGAATAGCAATGAATATAGCTGACACCATCTTAGGCTACATGTTATAACTGCTAATTTACGGGAAAATCTTTACCTCTTCTGTAATTATGGGCTCACTCCATTCTAAAGTTAATTGCTTAGCGCCTCCATCACACGAAGCCACACCAGACTCTTGATAGAACATGGCCTCTGTAACAGACTCACAGACATAGAGAAAAGACTTGTGGTTACCAAGGGGGAGGCAGGAGGAAGTGGGATGGACTTGGAGTTTGGGGTTGGTAGATGCAAACTATGACCCTGAGACTGGATTAGCAATGAGGTTCTGATGTATGGCACAGAGAACCATATCCAGTCTCTTGGGACGGACCATGATGGAAGATAAGAAAAGGAATGTGTGTGTGTGTGTGTGTGTGCGCGCGCGCGTGCGTGAGCGAGAGAGAGAGAGAGAGAGAGAGAGAGACTGGGTCACTTTGCTGCATGGCAGAAATCGTTACAACATTGTAAGTCAACCATACCTTCATAAAAATTAAATTAAAAGACATGCTTTTGATGATTATGGACATAATTTTATGCATTAATTTTTTCTAAGGATGCAAAAAGCTCCCGACACTGAGCTGGGCCTTGAGGGTAATGTAATGAGTTAGACACAAAGGCGTAATTTACTTAAGGTTTCGCTAGCATCGGTGTTCAACTCAGCGATGGAGAAATGTCGAGGACCCAGGGTGTCCCGAAAAAGCTCGGGAGATTAGAGAAATAATCAGCAGATAAAGCTGATTATTAAAGCTGATTAGAGAAATAATCAGCAGGTAAAGCTCGGAATGCATCTGATAGCTGTAGGGTTCACCAGGAAAACTTTTAGGTGGCAGAATTTCCACCAGAGGAAATGATGTTGACGAAAGCACAGGAGAACAAAGACACTCAGTGGCGTCATCGTTTGAGAATCTACAAGAGGTTCACCAAGTCAGGGGTAAGTGTTCCAAGGCTTTGAGTAAAGAAAGTTCATTGGGGGCGGGGGAGGGTCGTGTGTATATTTAACGTCAGAAGTCCTTGCAGAGAGGATGCTTGATAACAGAACAGACACGTCGCAATCTGCACAATCGCAGCTCCGAAAATGACCTTCTCAGAGGAGACATTCTAGTCTGCAAAGAGTTTGAGATGTTTTGTCTACGGCGCAGGTTTTTTGAATGGATGCTGCTCAACACGGCTAATACGTGAAGATGCTGAATATTATCTTCTTAGTGAACAACCATGGGGGGCTTTCGAGGTTGTTGCCCTAGAACCACTCAGCTGACTTGTCAACTCTGTCTCTGAATTCATTAGCTCTCAACGAGGGGTGCTTTTGTCCCTCGGAGGACATTGCACCATGGCTGGTCACTTAGGTTAAGACCAGTGGTGATGCTGATTATCTTACAATGAATAAGACATCTCATGACAACAAAGAATTATCCAGCAAAAAAAAATGTTAACAGCGCTGTGGTCCAGAAACTCTGCCCTAACAAAAGGTCTAAAAACGTTAGCAATTAGAGGATTTAAATAAAGATTTCTGAAGAGAAGCATTGGAAAGAGCTGTCTTCCCCCCAAAGGAAAGGGGTACAGAATACACCCCACAGGAAAGGGGTACACCCAAAGGGGTACAGAATACACCCCACTTTACCTCGAGTGAAAAAGAGACGGACCGTAAGGATTCTACTCAGGTCACATACGTCCTCTGAGATTTTGGAAGAGAGACTTAGCCGACGGGTCCCTTACTTATGCCTGGAAATCTAAACGGAGCCTCAAAAGTTACCCTGCTGTGCTAAAAGCAGGATTGAATAGGAGACTGTTGCTGTTTTGCAGGAGAGCATTGGTTGCTATACAGGACGGCTGACCATTTCCTGGATGAGCTGCATGCTGGAGAGAGCTGGTGTAACACTGCCTTAGATCCTAACCAGAAGAATGTATGATTCTACAAAGGGGTAAAGAAAGAACTAGCCTTCTCAATACATTTAAAAGGGTGAGAAAAGTAAAATTGTTACTCTCTGATTATACTTTAATTGTTGGACTAGGTCAACATGTCACATAATTCTAGGATTTTAAGAAAGCCATGAGCTCCTCTTTTATGTGCCTGCCCAAGGTCCCCAGAAGCTGTGCTGCACAGAGTAGAGAATTGCTCTGGCACGTGGCTGAGTTCTTTCTCAGCTCAAAGAGCGTGTGCTTTATTCTCAGTAGTCAGGAACGTCCTCCAGAGACCAAAACCTTCCTGATGAACCTGCATCCGCCACGTCAGCATCGCTGCTGCCCCTCCTGGGGCTTAGAGTGAGACATACAAGAGGCAGGCGCGCGTGCACGTTCGCAGAGCGCGAGAAGGATGTTTTGCTCTGTGGGTGTCTCTCAGCTGCCTGTCTTCTGGTGAGTTCTAAAACCCAGGAGGGGTGAGCTAGCTGACTGTCCTGAAGCGTGTCCCGAGCATGGGTTAAACTGGGAAAGGAGGAGGGCGAGGGGCAGAGGGAGAGCCTGGGTGGAGGTTATCAGATAGCAGCTCCTTAGGTGAGTGAGCGGAGCAGGTGCTAGAGCTGGGGTTCTTGGCCTAGCACCTCCCCTGCCAGGGAAGATCTAGCCGTTTCTCCCAGCGTGTTAATGCAGCACTTCAAGCCATTCCAGCCTCTCTGTGGCTTTGAGGTACCGAGGGGTCCCAGGTCCCCTTCCTCCTCCACTCCCATCAGACAGAACTGAGGTCATGCTTGGTTAGAAGCTGGAGAGCAAGATAAAGGGAAAACAGCAGTACCTATTTCTGGGGTTCCTCCTCCAAAAGAAGGTTCATGTCTTCCAGGTGAAAAGCCTTTGCCTGGGCATGATGGGGCAGGTGTATGCTGAAGGGCACAAAGGTCAAGAGTTAGGGTCAAATACATATTGGCATAAGGAGAAGTTTGTCAGAGACAGAAAGAGGTGTGGCTAGGTCTTGTTGCAAAGAGTATGAATGGGAACCAGTACGAAGCTGTGGTGGAAGAACAGCCATGAGTGAATGGCAATAATGTATATTTTGAGAGTACTTACGACGACATAAGGGGACGAAAGTCTGTGTTGGGGACAACGACTGCCTACAGGCTGAATGTTAGTATACAAATAGCGGATTTAGGGGAGAATTCCTAATTCTTCTGAAACCAGCCACAGCTTTGTGCCTGTGAACAAATAAATGGTTTCCTTGTTGCTTTTTTTTACAGCAACTCTGCCAGTGGAAATCAGATGTCCACAATTTCCTCCAGATCCCACTGCCCCTTCTTCTCACGGGAAAACACACATTCTGATTCAAACCAGCTCAGGGAAAGCTTTCATTAATCATTTATACCTCTGAATTAAATGATATTTTCAAGAAAAAATGAAAAACTTCCAGTAGTTTTCATGAACTCAGACTTTCAGTGTCCTTTTATAGTGACTATCTACAAATTGTAGTTAACTATTTATTTCCAGATCCTGATCTACTTTTATAATAACTGTCTATAAATTTTTGTAGTTCATCTATTTCCCTGCAAACTCCCAGAGTCCTAGAAAAAAATCCCAATCTTTTATAATAACTGTCTATAAATTGTAGTTCATCTATTTCCCTGCAAACTCCCAGTGTCCTAGAAAAAATCCCGATCTACTTTTATAATAACTGTCTATAAGTTGTAGTTCATCTATTTCCATGTCCTAGAAAAACTGTCTATGATTTAGAGTTAACACACATCCATTCAAGGATGCCCTTGAAGCAACTAAAATCGTGGGCAATATAGTTTGAACATTTTCTTTACACCCAATTGATACGTGTAATCATTTGTCAGCATCTTCCTTCTTTCATAAAACAATGGGAAATACTCGTCCAACCAGAGGTTGATGATCATAAAATATGAAGAAAAGAAATTTTCCTGTTTTCTCCCAAACCGCTGACTTCATGAATGCACCGGTTTAAACCGCAGAGATACCACCTGCCCTGTCTTTTGCTCCCTGGTTCCTTCTTCCCCAGGAAGTGTAGCCCTCAGAAATCTGACTCAGAAGACTGCTCTGGCTTCCCCCCGCCATGGGGCTGTTCAATGTCACCCACCCTGCCTTCTTCCTCCTGACCGGGATCCCTGGTCTGGAGAGCTCTCAGATCTGGCTCGCAGGACCCCTGTGTGGGATGTACGCTGTGGCTCTAGGGGGAAACGCGGTGATCCTGCAAGCTGTGCGAGTGGAGCCCAGCCTGCACGAACCCATGTACGTCTTCCTGTCCATGCTGTCCTGCAGCGACGTGGCCATGGCCCTGGCCACGCTGCCCACTGTGCTCAGAACCTTCTGCCTCAATGCCCGCACCATTGACTTTGATGCCTGCCTCATCCAGATGTTCCTCATTCATTCCTTCTCCATGATGGAGTCAGGCATTCTGCTGGCCATGAGCTTCGACCGCTACGTGGCCATTTGTGATCCCTTGCGCTATGCCGCTGTGCTCACCAGTGAAGTCATTGCTGGGATGGGTTTAGCAGTGACAGCTCGGAGCTTCATCACCCTCGTTCCTCTTCCCTTCCTCTTCAAGAGGCTGCCTATCTGTAGATCCAATGTTCTTTCTCACTCCTACTGCCTCCACCCGGACATGATGAAGCTGGCCTGTGCTGATATCGCTGTTAACAGCATCTACGGACTCTTTGTTCTTGTGTCCACCTTTGGCATGGACCTGTTATGTATCGTCCTCTCCTATGTGCTCATTCTGCGCTCGGTCATGGCCATTGCTTCTCGTGAGGAACGCCTCAGAGCCCTCAACACGTGTGTGTCACACATCTTGGCTGTCCTTGCGTTTTACGTACCCATGATCGGGGTGTCCACGGTGCACCGCTTCGGGAAGCACGCCCCACGCTACGTGCACATCCTTTTGTCTAACGTCTACCTCTTTGTGCCTCCTGTGCTCAACCCTCTCATCTACAGCGCCAAGACAAAGGAGATCCGCAGAGCTATCGCCCGCGTGTTTCACCGCATCACAATGTGACTTCCAGGTTGGGCTTTATGACCTGGTGTTTAGTGTTGCCCAGGTCGTATCTACAGTGTTGCTGTTACCACCATCTTCATCATCACCATCGTCATATCGTCGAGAATGAGAGAAGTGTGTCTACTAGGGGAAAGGTACAAGATCTAGAAGGAACCTGCAAAACTTATAAAACAAATGAGTAGTACATTTGGCAAACATCAATGCCATCCGTAGAAAGATAAATATCAGAGGCAACTGAGTGATTAGATGAGACGTCACAAAGGGGAATAAGCTAAGCTAGGGGTCATTGTCCTTGATAATAAATATTACTAACATTACTAATATAATACATAATAATAATTATGATAAATAACACAAAGTACTTGTGCCAGGCTTTGTTCTAAATTATGTTTTGCCATAATTCATTTCATCTTTATGTAGCACAGAGAAGTGAGCACATTGTTGACTGGCACAGAGAGTATGTGATTCAGAGGAGATTCAACGCTAGGCTCGCTCCGGTGTTTGTATCCAAACTTCCCAGACACTCCCTCCTTCATGGGCATTGCTATTAATGTTACGACTGCTGTCCTTGCTGTCACTACCACTGTCCATCCTCCAACAGTGATGACTTCTTCCACTTCTCAAAGTGCAAGGTGATGTACTGTCAGAACTTGCCATGAGATGTGTGAATAAATATGACCCAAGGAAAATGATGGAAGTTGATATCTGGAAGAAAATCTACATTGCTCCCTGCTTCCTTTATCTGCCCATCACTCGGTCATCCCCCAAGGAAAACACTATTTAATACCCGAACCATAGACTTCTTTTTCCATTGTACTAAGTGTGTAATTTCTCTTTCTCTTCTCATCTTGGGAGTTTACTTTTTTTTAAATGGAGGTATGACTGAGTTACAATGTCACAATTTTTAAAGGTTATTGTTATTATAAAATATTGGTCAGAAAAAATATATTGGTCATATTTCCTGTGCTATACAATGTATCCTTGTAGGTTATTTATTTTATACATAGTATTTCATGCCTCTTAATCCCCTATCTTGTCCTTCCCTCTCCCCAGTGGTAACCTTTAGTTTGTTCTACCTGCAAGTCTGTTTCTTTTTTGTTATTTTCACTAGTTTGATTAAGGAATCAAAAAAATGTGGTGTAGGTCGCAGCTGCACTCAGATTCAGTCCCTGGTCTGGGGACTTCCATATGGCACAGGTGCAGCCATTTAAAAAAAAAAAAAGAAAAGAAGAGTTTTTAATATTCTGTATCCTCAACAAATTTCTCTGTCACCTACAGTCACTGTAAACAAGCTATATGTGCACCTGCCTGGGTCACAGAGGTCCTTACCCAACTTAACCAAGACCTAGAAGGTGAGTATGTCCGTAGCACAGGAACAAGGGCCTGTCACGTTTTATGCAGGGATCCCTTATCCTACAGACCTCAGCTCAGCCCTCTAGCATTCACCTGGGGAGACACAGGCAAGGAAACAGCTCCCAGTATCGCAAGCTCTTTGTTATCAAGGATCAGACCCAATCCAGCTCCCCCACCCCCGCTGCCGTAGCAAGGCCCAGAGTAGCCACTCCATGCGTGTGGGTTAAGTGAATAAAGAAGGGATTCTCGCACAAAAGGATGAGAGAAACACCTTCATTGTTACATAGTCCTCACTCTTCTTATGCTCACGCCTTAGTGTGCTTGCGCAATTCTATAGCTGAGATTAAGTGTTCCCAAAAAAAGAAACCTAAAAAACCTGCAGTCAGGAGTACCTCCTGCAGTGCAATGGGATTGGCGGCATCTCGGGGGTGCTGGGACAGAGGTTCGATTCCAGGCCCAGCACAGTAGGTGAAGGATCTGGTGTTGCCGCTGCAGCTTCAGCCTAGGTGAAGCTGTGCCTGGATCTGATCTCTGGCTCTGGAACTCCATATGCATCCAAAAAAAAAAAAATGGAGGTCCAGCTGTGGCTCAGCAATAATGAAACCAACTAGTAACCATGAGGATGCGGGTTTGATCTCTGGCCTCACTCAGTGGGTTAAGGATCCAGCTTTGCTGTGAGCTGTGGTGTAGATCACAGACATGGCTTGGGCAGCTAGATCTGGTGTTACTGTGGCTGTGGCATAGGCCAGCAGCTGTAGCTCTGATATCACAGGTGCAGCCCTAAAAATAAAAACAAAACAAACAAAAATATGAAGTCAACAAGGCAGTTTTTAATATTCAGGTATAGAGACTGAAATATTAGGGTATGAAAACATTTTTTGAAAAGAAAAAAGATCTCCATTGTAAGTACAGGAATCTCAGGGCTATGGGTTAATCTTTCTCCTTGAGTTGTTTCCCTTTTATTTTTGCTCATAATTGCACCCGGAGTTAGCTTAGGTCGACGCGGAAAGAAGGATGACTTTCCAGGGTGATTGGAAGGAGGGTTCTCTGGCCTGAAAGGGGATAACACGGTAGCTTTTCTAGCCTTAACCCTCTAAGGCCTCTTCTTTCGTTATGGGAACAGTTCAAGTGGCACCTCTCCTTGAGGCCACTTTTGGGGCTCAGCACTGAGTCTGTTTCTGGATGTGGGGCTTCCTCCCTCTGTTTCAGCCCCACAGCCCTATAGGCCTTCCTTCCAAGTTTCCTGTAGCTGTGGCAATGCTTGGTTTCTTCCTTCCTCCGTCCTTCCTTCCTTCTTCCTGTTTCTTTGCTTTTTTTTAGGGCCACATCTGTAGCATATGGAGATTCCAAGGCGAGGGGTCGAACTGGTGCTGCAGCTGCCAGCCTGCACCACACCACAGCCACATCAACACTGGGTCTGAGCCACACCTCCAACCTACACTGCAGCTCACAGCAACTTCGGATCCTTAACCCACCGAGAGGAGCCAGGGATCAAACCCACGTCCTCATGGTTACTGGTCAGGTTCATTACCACTGAGCCATGACGGGAACACCAGTGCTTTTGTTTTGTTTGTTTGTTTTTAACTTAATTTTATTGGAATGTGGCTGCTTTACAATATTGTATTCATTCCGGGAATACAGCAAAGTGCATCAGTCTTGCATGTACATATCACTTTTTTTTCCCATATGGGTTGTCAGAGACTGTGGAGTAGATTTTCCTGTGCTGTGCAGTAGGTTCACGTTCATCACCTATTTCAGACGGCAGTGTGTCTGGGCTATTCCCACCCTCCCAATTCCTCCCTCCTCCCAGCAGTTTCTCTATAGTCTTTCCACCTGTCATGACAGCCTTCTTCCTTCCTGTGTGATCTTCATCGGGTTGATGTGGTTCCCTTCAGGCCAAGGTGACATCATTGGAGAAAAGCTTATTTGCTGAACACGTCTGAGATTTTGTGTGTGTGTGTGTGTGTGTGTCTTTTTGCCATTTCTTGGGCCGCTCCCACGGCATATGCAGGTTCCCAGGCTAGGGGTCCAATCGGAGCTGTAGCCACCAGCCCAGAGCCACAGCAAGGCGGGATCCGAGCCGCATCTGCAACCTACACCACAGCTCACGGCAACACCAGATCCTTAACCCACTGAGCAAGGGCAGGGAGCGAACCCGCAACCTCATGGTTCCTAGTCGGATTCGTTAACCACTGCGCCACGACGGGAACCCCTGAGCATGTCTGAGATTTTTAAATGCCTGAGACCACCCTTGCCCTGCGTGGTCCTCTCAAGGGCATGAGTACTTAGACCATGTCAAGACTGGTCCCAGTTTCACCAGTCCGTCTTGAAGCCATCTGCCCAGGTTTCTGCTCATAGTACAGTCCTCCCTACTGGGACTGTGTTGGACTTTTTTTTTTTTTTGGTTTTCATTTCACGTTGGAGTAAAGGTTTTTAGTCCCTTTCACCGCACTGACCCCACCACACAGTTCCTCATCTCGTGGTATGGCCACACTCACTTTTTCAAGGATTTCGCTGTCACCTAACCTCGTTGAGTGTGTTGGCTCTGTGTTTTTATCTGTTTTGTCGCTTTGTTGTGGCTGGTGAATTTGACATGCAGGGGGTCCTGGAGGGACATTGGGTCTGTATGATCTTTCGGCCGTCATCACATCACCCAGTTCCTCTGGCTTTATTTTAGAAGGTATTTCATGGTCTTATAAGGAAAAAAACATGCAAAGGAATGCTCCTTTTCAAAAAAAAAAATATTTTTAAAAAGGTAATGTTTTGCCCTAGTGTCTGCCTACCTCATCATCTACCGGCATCGAATGAAGCCATGGCCCGTCCCCTGCCAGGGAATGTCTTTACATCTTGTGTTCACCTCTGCCAAAAGTCTGCAAGCTCGAGTGCTCCAGGGTGCACAGGCTTTGCATAAATTTGCAGAGGCTTCCTCTGCCTTCGTGGCTATTACTCTCCAGGGATTTTGCTCTGTGAATTTCCCGGTATCCTTCCGCTGTCTGTCCTCTGCCCTAGCACGTGATGAAGTCTCCGAGCTTGGTGCCGAGTACAAGCCATCAAAGTCCATATCCCCGCAGGGGGTGAGCCAGACTGCTTGTGCTGTTGAGACAGGCTTACCTGTCCGTCCATCACGGGTCTCTTATCCTTCCGCAGAGAGTACTCACTGGCTCCCTAGAAGAACACTGATCCTTCCCCCAGTCATGCCCGAGGGATGGCAGCATATGATTTGTTTCCCCCACTAACCCTTTTCCTGCTTTTAAACTTCTGAATTTCAGGCCTTACATGGTTTATATTGCAATGTCAAGATGGCAAGCATGCATGTTCTGTTTTGTAAGTTTCAAGAATATTCTTACTTATTTCAAAATTGTAAAGTTGGCCATGGCTCTTGTGTCTTTATATTTTGAAGCTAAAGAAATACTAAAAAAGCTATTATTCTTACAAAAAAGTTTGGGTGATACCTATGATCTTGAGTAACATAACCCCCAGTTATAACACAGTTTATATGTATGCATTAGTTTTTGTCTGTTTTTGAGATGTACTAAAAGATAGGTGTGCCCACTGTGGCACAGTGGGTTAATGATCCAGCTTGTCTCTGTGGAGGCACCAGTTTGATCTTCAGCCCAATGCAGTGTGTTAAGGATCAGGCGTTGCTGCACCTGTGGCTAAGATTCAACCCGTGATCCTGGGAACTTCCATATGCCAGGGAGGGAGCCAAAAGAAAAAAAAAAAAAAGAGTATGTATGATACTAGTAGATTGGGACAAATAAAAGGGTTTGGTTAAAAACTCACTTCTTTATTGAGTCCAAGAGAAGTCCTTTTGGCAACCTGTGCTTTTGTTAGGGCAGCTTGATATTTTAAGTTATGGATTACAGCCAGGCTACACCATACAGCTAACAGTAGGTACCCAATTGTAGGTCCATGTATAGAAGATTAACACCGTCCAACAGACAAGCTTAGAAGCCCAAACATCAGCAATAACAACAAACTCTCTCTGTCTGATTAGTGCTTACGTCCCAGTAACATCTTGTGTAGCCTCTTACGAATCTCCTTAGTCCTAACAGAATAGATGATGGGGTTGAGCACTGGAGGCACAAAGAGATATACCAGGGACATGAACTTGTGTATAGACTCAGGGGCGTGCTTCCCAAACCGATGGACCATGGACACACTGACCATGGGGACATAGAAAATGAGCACAGCGCAGACGTGAGACACACATGTGTGGAAGGTCTTAAGCCTCTCCTCCTGGGAGGCAATGGCCAGCACGGAGCGCAGTATGAGTGCGTAGGAGAGGAGGATGAGCACAGCGTCCACGCCAAAGGCAGAGATGACAATGAACAGGCCATACATACTGTTGATGGTGGTGTCTCCACAGGGCAGGCGGATCAGATCTGGGTGCAAGCAGTAGGAGTGGGTCAACACGGTGTCTTTACAGAAGGGCAGCCTCTTCAGAAGGAAAGGCAGCGGGAAGACCATGCAGAAGCTGCGGAGGGTGATGGATATGCCCACGTGAGCCACGCGGGTATCAGTGAGCACCGCGGAATAATGCAGGGGGTTACAGATGGCCACACAGCGGTCAAAACTCATGGCCAGCAGGACCCCAGACCCTGTCCAGGAGAAAAAGTGGATGAAGAACATCTGGGTCAGGCAGGCATCCAAGGCAGCCTCTGGTGCATGAAAGCACAAGGTAGCCAGGACCGTGGGCAGAGTAGACAAGGACACACCCAGGTCATTGACGGACAACACAGACAGGAAGTAGTACATTGGCTGGTGCAAGCTCTGCTCCTCCTTTACGATGAAGAGGATGAGGACGTTGCCCAGGATGGAGACAGCATAGAGCAGCAAGAGGAGGGCCGCTACCCAGTGCTCCAGTCCCTCCATCTCTGGGAAGCCCGTTAGTGTGAAGCTGGCCATGCCCGTGATGTTAGTGCCACAACTTCCCATGAGGGTCCCCGAGGAACTTTGGTGGAAATACAACCAGAATGAAGTGAGGCCAGACAGTTAAAGGAGTGGTCACTGTCCAGGACAGAAGGAACAAGTCTCCTTAGACGTCTACCAAGGATCAAGAAGGATTAGAAAAGAGCAGGTTAGGAGTCACTGATTACACCTCAAGCTTCTGCAGTCTGATCATGTCTATAGATGGGTCACAGGCTCCAATTCCTTCCCCACAAAATCCTCTGACTTTCTTTTTTGGACATTTTATCTTATTCTTCCTGGCTTGTTATTCTTTGCAGAAATACTCAATTTTGTCTCTAATAGCATAAAATGATTCTGCCCTTTCTACCCATTCTAGCCACCACCTTTTTCACAAAATGAGGTACAGGATGCCCTCCATGAGTTCTTTCCTTAATACGCCTCACTGGCTAACAGCCCCGCGTGTGCAAGGGATGCCGTTTTTGGTCCGACTCTGAACTGTGTTCTCTCTTGCCTGCACTCAAGCATCATCCCAGCTCCTCATCTTCTCTTTGTTGCATGAGTTCCTCACTTTTTCACCAAGGGTCCAGCATCTCATGCTCCTCCACTCCTAATTGCTCTTGGTTTTTCTCTTGTGTGTTCACGTGTTTTTCCTCTCTTTAAAGATTCTCAAACTGTGCTATACGTTAGATTCACGTGAAGAGTTTTCCAAAACTCTTTTGCCTGGACCAGCTTCATACCAATTAAATGTCCGGTAGTAATGTCAAGAATCAGTTTTTGTCTTTTTTTGCTTTTACTGCCCAGCTAATTCCAATAGGCAGCCAAGTTCAAGAATCAAGGGTTTGAATCATTCATATCAGTGTCACATGTCCCACCCCACACCAGCTTCTTTACTGAGAATAAACTTCAGGATCTACTATGGTAGAAAACAAACAATAACAACAAAAAAAAAATCTTTATTGTCCTCACACAGTTAGTAGTCACTCATTTATCTACTCTTTCATAAGCTGTCTTCACAATTATTTTGTACTCACAGTGTCCTTCTTATCTCTTCTGTGTGTGTGTGTCAGTCATCCCGAATTTCTGTCTCTGGTTGGGACTCCTCCTCTAGTTCTAGAATCAAGCACTCACTCCCTACTGGGCTATCAAATGTAATAGCCCAGTAGTATCTCTTTTTTTTATAGGATGATTTTTATTTTTTCCATTATAGCTGGTTTACACTGTTCTGTCATTTTTCTCCTATACAACAAGGTGACCCAGTTACACATACATGTATACATTCTTTCTTCTCACATTTTCATGCTCCATCGTAAGTGACCAGACAGAGTTCCCAGGGCTACACAGCAGGATCTCATTGCGAATCCATTCCAAAGGCAATAGTCTGCATCTATTAACTCCAAGCTCCCAATCCACCCCACTCTCTCCCCCTCCCCCTCCTTAGTAATTTTTAAAATTTCAGCTTTAGCATATTCCGGCAACGAATTTAGTTTACTTCTTTATACCTTATTTTTACAGCTACAGTATAGAAATAAAACCTTTAAAATTCACATTCAGGATTCCTGTGCAAGATAGGTACTGAATACATGGCAACCAAGAAAGGGGCGGTGAAGAGGGGGCACTTTGGGGCAGCAGTCCTCTTTCCATACCACTGTACCACTGTCAGCTTCCCAGCCAAAGCCGCCACGTGTCCACTTCCCAGTGAGACTCCTAGAGGAGGAGTGAATCACACCACAGCATTCACACCGAACAAACACTTCAGGGTTTCAGGCATAGAGGCAAGCAGTACAGAGAAGCTCTCTAAGATCAGCTCCCAGACACACTCTTCTCCTTCGGATATGGTACCTTAATCACTGTAGGATTTGGGTGCTATGGATGTGGTTCCTAAAGCCCTCTGTGAGGTCAGGGCTGAAGTCCCAACTTACCTCCATAGGGCAGCTCTAGGAATGAGAGGAGAGGAAGGGTCTCCTAGGGAGAAACACGAAGGACCCTGCCCACAACCTCCCAGCCAGCCTCCCTGCCCGGAGCTATAAAGCTACCTCTTGATGGTCCCCTGGGCTCAGGAAGTCCTGGGGCTTAGAGAGGTGGCTGGGCAGCAGGGAACGTGAGAAATCTCTAGTGGAGGGCGCCTCAGAAATGCTCTGGTGTTTCTCCCACCTATGGGCTTCAAAGAAATTGAGTTCTACCTGTGTTGTCTTTCATTTTATAGATGAGGAATTCAAAGAACCCACTCAGTTAGTCAAAAACAGCTGGATTGCATCCCAGACCCTCTGACTCTCACTGATTCCTAAATTAGGGGTCTTTCTACTAATTAGGTCACAACCCAAATAGATTTCAAGGAACAAAATTAACATAATCGCAGTAGTTGTGGTCAGCAAATAGAGTGACCATCCTAGCTTGCGTGGAGCTGTGCTGGTTTTAGCACTAAAGATCCTGCACTGGGGACAACCCCTCTGAGGCTGCAGACTGGGGCAGTCTGCCACCCTTTGTCCAGATCTGGGTTCAAAACCGCCGCTTTCCCTGTTTGAGTGCATGTCCTTTAGAAAATTACTTAGTTTGCTCAAGTTCCAAATTCCTCATTTGTGAAATTGGAGCACCAAGTGCCTATAGATTCAACTGACTGTGAAACTAAATGCTACGTGATAAGCAATTATGAAACAGGAACTATTACAATGACTTGCCAATCTCCCATCAGTCGGAAAAGAATTTCAGAAGATGAGACAGGGGCTCTCGAGTTGTGAGGCAGGCTGAATTCCAAGACGCTAGTTCAAAGTCAAAATTAGGAGAGTCTTCGGACCATCTTGTGTCATATCCAAACTTCTATGATAAAAAAATTCACTTTAAAGGGTAAGAGGCTTGCTGACATCCACAGCGAAAGCATATATAAAGTCAGGACTTGAACACAATTTCCAGACTCAGGCCCCAAATCCTGTCTCCATTGCTCACGTGAGGAGGAACGCCAAAAGTCTTCAGAATTTATTGTCTCCGAAGGCCTTTGTTAGTGTCTGTCGTGGTGTCTGCGTGTGTGTGACACTGTGTGTATGAGGACAGAGCAAGAACATCAAAGAAAAGTACCTCTAATTATTTAGAAATGAAAAAAAACTAGTTCTGTCTTTTCCCAATTAATCGATAAATCAGTCAAAAATGATACCTTTATAAACAATGATTACCAGACATTTCAAACTTGACTAACTTAACCTAATTAAAACATGGGATATGAAAAACAGTTTCCACTAATTGACCATCTACTACATGCCATAGTCTTACTAGAATCCTTGTATACCTTATTTATCCTTTTATTAAATTAGTATTAATATAAAATTAATACCAGTTACTTAATAGTCACAGAATCCTTATCAATTACATTTTTGTCTTCTTTTTATAAATGAGATATCTGAGATTCAGGGAGTTTATGACACTTGCCAAAACCGTAAAATTATGGGTGAAACCAAGATTCCAATCTGGATGGAAAAGCCACATTTATAAATAAATATACTCTACATGCATGCCTGAAGACAATCTCCAACTAGAAGTAGAAGATTAAAGCAGAGAAAAAAGGGGCTTGAAGGGCAGCATCCATCAAGCCGCTGTAAGGAGAAGACAGGACTGGCCCGCTAAGGACCGGGGACTAATGGGTTTCTGTTGAGGATCGGGTGAAGGGAACCGCCTATCAGAATTTAGGACACGAAGCTTTTGAATTTTATGATTATGCCCCTTCTCTTATTCTTTGTTCACCTCAAATTAATTATGGTATCTCCCACCAGGTAGGATGTGCTAGCTGAGCTGCAAAGCTGATTTCTGCCCGTGTAATAATTCTGTTTGTCATTGTTCCCTGACAGCGCGATGCATCCGTGTCATTGTCGTGGTTAGTGCAGGTTCATCCCTCAGGGGCAGAACCGCAGAGAGGAGCCGAAGCACCGCAATGAAGAAGATGTGCCCTCTCTGCTCTCACAGCCGTCAGGACGATAGACTAAACCCGTACGTGCTTGTGCTCATTGTCTTCAGAGACGTTCAGAGCATCGCGACTAAGAACCTTTCGGAAGGATGGTTCAGATTGAGTCCTGAAGGATGAATTAGAAACGTTCAGGCAGGCGTTCCCATCGTGGTGCAGCAGAAACGAATTCGACTTGGAACCATGAGGTTGCGCGTTTGATCCCTGGCCTTGCTCAGCAGGTTAAGGATCCAGCATTGCTATGAGCTGAGGTGAAGGTCACAGATGTGGCTTAGATCCAGCGCTACGTAGGCCAGCAGCTATAGCTCTGATTTGACCCCTAGCTTGGGAACCTCCATATGCCGTGGGTATGGCCCTAAAAGCAAAAGAAAAAAAAAATGTTCAGGCAGCTCATTAAATACATGTTGGACTTAGAAATGCTACTTGCCGAAATATGATCTCCTAAATGTTTAATTGGCTTCTTTCCACTCTGCATTACTTACTCGCTAGTCAGAATATCCACATGTCAACCTTAGATAATTACAGCAAAGTCTTAACCGATTTCCCTACCATTATTCAGCCCTTTTCCAATGCACTTTCCAAATTACAGAACGATGTTAAGTAAAATTCCATCGTATCATTTCCATTCCCATAATGATAAACGTCCAGCCTTGCTGGACGACCCAGTGTGGCATAACCAACGCCCTCCTTTCAAACTTGGTCTTGAGCCATTTTCCCTTTGCTCCCCCTGTTGTCACCACAATGAGCTTTCAGGTCCTTGCACATGCAAAGTTTATTCCTTCCTCATGGCCTTCAGGAGTGCTGCTTCCCCAATCATAGAGCTTTTCTCCAAACACCTTCTCTTCCTCTGTCTGGATCTTGGTTTAAATTATCCCGTGGAAGATTCTCCTAACCTCCTAGCCTAACAAATGTTTATAGTACATTCTCCATTGATCTTATCTAGTCCCCTGCAGAGTGGTGATTAAGTGATTTAATGTAAACAATTATCTATCTATTCCTGCGTGAATACATAAGACCCATGAAAGATGATTCTGGGCTGTCTTATTTTTTTAATGTACTCAAAGCACCCAGCACAGCATTTAGCAAATAGTTAACACACAGCTAATATTTTTACCATCACTACATCATTAGCACAACACCATCAGCCTTTTTTCCCTAAAGTTCTGCAAAACGGATTACCCTGCTCTTTAGAGAATCACAGGTTAAAGAACATATTCCAGGCACACACGACTCCAACTTTTTTGGTCAATGTGTCTAGATACCTATCAGCTCCATAGTGCTGTTTTGCAAAAGGGCCCACGCTTGGGTCATGACATAATTTTTTTTAAAACAAGACCGTTCCAACCTAAACCATCTTTTCATTTTGGAATAGAATTTTGTAAAGTATCTGATGCACTTTTCTCCCTTAATTAATCCAAACCACTGTTCCCTCCGGAAATCTGTGGCCCCATGGGCTGTGTTAGTTGCCCCTTTTTGGGGCTACCACACACAGTAATTATGGTATCTTATCTCCCCAGATTGCATCTATTCCCCCCATGAAGACAAACAGGTATATGAGAAAATGCTCAATGTCCCCAGTCATCAGGGAAATGCCTGTGGAAACCACAATGGGAGATTACCTCACACCTGTCAAGAGGGCTATTTTCCAAAAAAAAACAGAAGGCAACAAGGAGGTGAGGCCGTTGAGACGTTCAGACCCGCGCACTCTGCGAGTGGAAACGCAGGAATGATGCGTCGACTTTTGAAAACAGTGGGGAGAGTCCACAAAGATTTAAGCAGGAACTATCTTTGACATAACCTTAGGGAAAAGAATCATTTAGCCATTATGATTGGGTTCTCATGGTAGGAAGCAATTTCCTCTATGATAATTCGCTTCAAACAAGGATAACTGGAAGCAATTGTGACAAAAGGACTGACTCATTTTAATGATGTAAATTTTTGGATTAATAGTAAAAGGAAATTAGGAGTTCCCATTGTAGCTCAGTGGTTAACCAACTGGACTAGTAACCATGTGGACAAGCATTTGATCCCTGGCCTCGCTCAGTGGGTTAAGGATCCAGCATTGCTGTGAGCTATGGTGTAGGTCACAGACGCCACTCAGATCTGACCTTGCTGTGGCTGTGGTGTAGGCGTGCGGCTACAGCTCCAATTGGACTCCTAGCCTGGGATCCACATGCTGTGGCTTTGCCCCTAAAAATACTCCCCCAAAAGAGGAAATTGTTCAATTCCTTTTTTTAAAAATTATGACCCAGTATACCCTGCCAAAACCTCCTGGCTCATGCCAGGGTGTACACGTGGTAGTAGAAATCCTAAGAGTAGACTCGTTCCCAAAGGGCAGTTTAAAAAGTCTTGCCAAACAGGTCTTGAAAACCCCCATCTGTGGAGTAACAGTAAACATCCTTTGAGTGTGGGCCTTTCCATCCGTCTCCTGCTTAAAACTTGGTTCCCGCCAGCATTCTGCACAGCCTCTGGCGGATCTCTTTGGTTTTGATGGAATAGATGACAGGGTTGAGCATCGGAGGCACAAAGAGATACACCAGGGACAGGAGTGTGTGCAGGTGCGGCGGGGCGTGCCTCCCGTAGCGAGCGGCCATGGACACCCCAACCATGGGCACATAGAAGATGAGCACCGCACACGTGTGTGACACACACGTGTGCAGCATCTTTAGCCGTCCCTCCCGGGATGCGATGGCGAGTACCGAGCGCACTATGAGCGCGTAAGAGAGGAGAATGAGTGCAGGGTCCAGGCCAAAGGTGGAGATGACAATGAAGAGACCAAAGCGATTATTGATGGTGATGTCACCGCAGGGAAGACGGATCAGATCCGGATGCAGGCAGTAGGCATGGGACAATATGTTGGCCTTGCAGAAGGGCAACCTCTTCAGCAGGAAAGGCAGTGGGAAAACCAGGCAGAAGCTGCGGATGAAGGCAGACACGCCCATGCGTACAATACGGCCATCAGAGAGCACAGTGGCGTAGTGCAGTGGCTTGCAGATGGCCACGTAGCGGTCAAAGCTCATGACCAGCAGAATCCCAGACTCCATGAAGGAGAAGAGGTGGATGAAGAACATCTGAGCCATGCAGGCATCAAAGCTGATTTCCCTGAAGTGGAAGCAAAATGTGGCCAGCACCGTGGGCAGCGTGGAGAAAGACACGCCTAGATCGTTAACTGAGAGCAGGGACAGGAAGTAGTACATAGGCTGGTGCAAGCTCTGCTCCTCCTTGATAATGAATAGGATGAGGGCATTGCCCACGATGGAGACCGCGTACAAGGTACCAAGGAGCAGAAACAGCCAGTCTTGGGAGGTCTCCAGCCCCGGGAGCCCTGTCAGGATGAAAGTTGGCCACTCTGAGCTGTTGTGAGGGTTACCGCCCATGCTGGGAAAAATACTTAGGTTGAAGGACCACTATCCTGTAGAAAAGACAAATATGCAGCTTATTCAGGACCTGGAGCTGATATTTTAAGACTCTCACCTGCCGTCCAGCCTAATCAGTTTGGTTCACCTTGACTCTTCTTCCCGTTTCCTGAGCAGTCCACTTCTTCCTCAAGCCATCAACGTTTCCTCTGTCCACTCTCTCTTACCGACCACTTGCTACCTTATTATGACTCCCCAGCTCTCTTCCTCCTATATAACCTCTCGGTTCTTCATTCTTCCATCCATTCATCAGACATACAATGGATGGACAGAAACATCCATCCAGAGATAACCTTCCAGACAGTCAAGATGCACTGGACTCCCATATTTCCACCCAACTTTTTGTTCTTCTATCCGTGGATCTTATGGTGTTTTCTCCATGAATAACTTCATTTACTCAAAGTCCCTTCTTAATAATTTCTTGCAGAACTGAATAGCACCTAGCTGCTGAAAGCTACAATATTACAGTTCATTTTTTTAAATTTTTTATATAATGATTTTTATTTTTTTCCATTAGAGCTGGTTTATAGGGTTCTGTCAATTTTCTACTGTACTGCGGGGAGACCCAGTGACACATCCCTGTATACATTCTTCTTTCTCACATTATCACGCTCCATCATAAGTGACCAGACAGAAAGCTACAATATTAATAATCATTTCTCTGTACTGTGGAATTGGCTCTTCTCTGGGTTCTCCATTTCTTTGAATAATATTATCATTATGCCTGAGACTAAGATTCAAAATCCAAACATCACTTTGACGCTGTCTTTCCTCACCTACATTAAATGGGATAGGAACCAATGAAAATACTGACCCCTAAGTGCCTCTGCCAACACCTTTCTCTGTTTCCTTCCACCTGTAGTCTCACACTTCGGATCCAAGAAATCACATCCTTGCAGCATAACAATGTCCCCCTAATAAACATCATGCCTTTGTTTCACTCTCTATCTGGAGTACGGCCAATATTTTTAAATGGCAAATCTAAAACTGGCACTGTTCTGATAAGAAATATTGAACGCTCCCTCCTTACCCAAGGGTAAATCCAAACTCACTAGCCTAGAAAGAAGGGCCCTCTAGGATCAGTACTAAATCAATATTTCTGACCTCAATTCTCAAAATTTCCTCACTTATACCTCAAATGCCCAGGTTGTTCTACCTGTTGTTACTCAAACATGAACTACAACTCCCCAAGAACCAGAGATGCCCAGAATGTGTGAGCATACAAACGCAATCCATCTTCCAGGGCCCAGGTTCAAGGCTGCCTTCCTCCGTGAAAACTTGACTGGTCACTGCCAGAGGAAGTAACCTCTCTCCTCTCCCACCATTCCTGCTGCTATAGGCCAACATCTTCCTGGGCACCTGTTTCTCTGCCTGTTCTCTAGCATACCTTCCTGTCGTGCAGCTGGAACAATCCCTACAGAACTGTGAACCCTACCTTTCTTCCTGACTCACCTGCTCCAAGAACTCCACTCTGACTCAGTCATTGGTTTAGCCCCACTGTGCCCAGTGCAAGGCCTGGCACCAGAGATACATTCAGTAAGTCACAGATCCCTTCCAGGCTTTTATTCTCCTTGCTGTAAATTAGAGATGCTAAGAAACTCTGCTAATGAGGTTGTGAAGATTCAAGAGTGAACCGCTGTGCAAACTCTTAAGATGTAAAGCTTTACAGCCTCTGAGTTCTAAACCCTCACCTGCAGCCTTCAATCTGCTTTGTTCCTCCGCCAGCCTCTGGATGCCTCTATCCTTTCTTCTCAGGATGCACTTTTTCTCTCTTCTGTATTCAGAGAATCTATTTGTTTTCCTTATCCGAAAGCTCTCCCTAAACATTTCTGTTTGCCTGTGGGTGCATTATGCAGACAGCCTCGGTTTTGAATCTTTTAGCACGAAATAGGGTCTTGCAAAGAGCTTCCAAAGGAGCCAGTGTTTTTACAACCCTTACACCAGTTTATGCTCAGCAAAGTTTGGGGGTGCTTATTGACACCAAGGCATCTGCCTCCAAACTACAGCCGGATGAGATACCCCTGCTGAGACAATAATGTCGGAAGCAGAGAGCCTGGCAGGGAGGCAGAGAACAAGTGTACCACATGGAAAATGTAGAACTGGTAAATGACAAAGGTGAAAAACAATGCAAGGAAAAGCAAACAAACAAACAAAAAACCTGACTCCAATTAGAGCCAGCCTTTCCTTCTTCAGATTATGATGTTGTAAACTCAAGACTTCTTAGCTGGGGCTGAGTGTCTTAGGGCCAGAGTCTGGAGTGTCTGCTCTTCCAATGTACCTACCTGAGAACACTCTATGCACGGAGGTGCAGAGGAAGGAAGAGCGGAAGTGGGGGCCCTGTGTGCTCTGCTCATAGCCCCCCATTATCTCTGCCAACTCCCTGGCCTGCGCAATATAAGGCTGCATCCAAGAAGCCTCTTGAGTATTTATCAGCTCAAGAGCTCATGAACTGCTGGGAATATAGAGCAGCTACAGTGTTCCACCCTCTCTGACTTAATATTTCATTGCTCATGGGAATATGCAGGAGTAAGAATGATCAGAACGGGAAGGGACCTGCGAGAATGTTGTGTCTAATCCCTCATTTTATGGAAGAGGTCACTGTAGTCTAGAAAGGAAAAGGGACATCCCAGAACATTTATATTAGCTTGTTAGTGGCAAGATATTTAAACCTAGGTCTTCTATTATTGTAGGCAAGAACCTCTCCGATACCTAGTCTTTGTCTGAGACTAACTGGGCTGAAAATGCATCAGCTTGTCGTGTACCTGTCACGCCGCATGACTTAGTGTGTCACCTGATTTACTTCGAGTCACCCTGAGAGTCATGAAAAAGGTTGGGAAATCACCCAAGCCCTGGTCAAGAGGCATGGATTTATTTGAACTCTCTGTCTGTTGTTCCTTTTTCAGAAGTATTTTTTTTTTTTTAGTTTTCTCAAATGAAAAAAAGATACTGTATTTTCATTTATAACAAAGTCTCAATCCCTACCCTAAAGGTCTGTGGTGTGAGGTGTATGTTAACAAAGTATCTGTAATTCATTCCTGTAGCATTAGGCATGAATTTGTTCATGGTAAGGTATAGAAGAGTAAGTATGAAAATTCATAGTCTCGTTTGCAAGACTCCTAAGGAGTAGCTCAGTGAACACAGTGAGAATAGATGCAAGGAGGGTTTTTAGGGCAGAACAAAGGGCGGGAATTGGAATATTCTAGGACAGTCAGAGGAGATTTCCAGGTACATGGACTATCACTCTTGATTCTCAAAGAATGAGCAAAGGTCACTGAAGTGAATGCAGTAGGACGAATGTCCCCCCCTGCAAAGATGTCCATGTTTGGGACTGCTAAGTATGTGCCTTTCCTGGCAAGAGGGACTTTGAAGATGAAATTCAAGCGATGGGTCTTAAAGATCTTTTTTTTCCATTTGGATCATCCAGGTGGCCTCAATCTACTCACACGAGCCCTGAAAAGCACAGAACTTTCTCAGACTGGAATCAGAAACATGCAGCAGCAGGAGACGTCAGAGAGGTTTAGAGCATGGGAGCCACTCAACCCACCACTAGTGGAGGGAACCAAATGAAAAGGCAGAGAAATAATGGGGACGGCTTTTCGGAGCGAACATCAGTCCCTGGCTACCAACCAGCAAAGAAAATGAAACTTGAGTGCCACGTGCACAAGGAACTGAATTCAACCAAGAACTGAAGTGGGCCTGGAGGCAGGTTATCCCCCAGAGCCTTCGTGAAGAAATGCCCTGCCAGAACCTTGATTTCAGCCTTCGGAGACCCTAAACATCTAGGGTATCAGGAATTCTGACCTACAGAAAGGTGAGATAAGAGATATTTGTTGTTTTCAGCTGCTACGTTTGTGATAATGTTATAGGAGCAACAGAAAATCAACACAGTGAGCCTCAGGCAGAAGGGAGAGGAAAGGGAAAGAACAAAGAAGGGTCATTGCTGGCAGATGAGGAAACCCGAACGCAAGTGCGAGGGCGTAGAAGGAAATACTGGAGGAGGAGAATGGGTGTGGAATGAGCAGAATTGTGTGGCTCTGTCTTCAAAAGGGTAAAAGGTCGAGTAACCCCAACAGGACCCAGATCCAATTCACTAATCGCTCCTATACCCTCCTCTCCTCCAATCTTGTAGGTGCAGAAGGTTCTCCACACACCAGCACCCACGTGAAACATGGCTTCTCTTTCGGTCCCCTAAAGTGTGTATCTTGGCATCTGCTGGCAGCAGCTCAAGCAGACACACAGACTGGATGGACACTGGACCCACTTCTAGCCTGAAACAGGTGGGTGACCCTACTCTCGCTTAAAGGAACTAGGTGGAATTCATTCCATAGTTCTACAGGAATGGAATATGAAACCAATAAGACTACACGAACAGTGGAGGCTGCATCCCAGGAAGAGGTTAGAGAAGCCAAGAGCTCAGATCAGATGTGTCTGATGATCTGGACACCCAGAGTCCTGCAATGGTGAGAGTATGGCTGGAACCACGGTTCTCATCAGTGAACTAGGGACAGAGTCTCAGCTTTATCTCCGTGTTGGCAAATTACAGATACAGGCAGAGCCATGAATTTTCTCTTTAATGGGATGAATGGAGGAAGACTGTCACCAGCAATTCGCTGATCCTCTTTTAGACCGGACATCTGTGTGAGGCCAGGAGCAGGATACTGAGCATCCCAATTTATCGAATGTGATGTGGAAAATAGCAGCCCGGAAGTTCCCAGGCACATAAATGAGCCAAATTGTTGCTTCAAAGTCCTTCAGACTTAGAGAAGCAAGAAAAAGTACTGTCACGGAAAGGATATTGTCCACTATTAGGGCAGTAACTGCCTTGTGTCATATTTGTAGCAGAATCCAAATCATTCAACGCCAACATTCTTTCAAAAAATATTTAAGTACCTATTAAAGATCAGGCAGAGTACTTGCATTCTATTGAAATTGCTCTGGGTAAACACCGTAGTATATACAGTCTGAGCAGTGTCAATACATATGTATATACGGTACATCTGTGGCCTGTTTGAAACTTTTATTTACAACTCATTTTTTGGTCACTGTGGTCAGATCTCTAGTGCCTACGCTATTTAGATAATAAACACTAATACATGAGTTCATCTTAGCCACCAGCTCAGATCTCGGGTATAACCTGGCCCCTTCCTCTGTACCCCCACCCCCATCCAGGGCTTGCATCTGCTTTATGGAGAGTGTCGCATAGATAAATGGGGCTCAGGCGGTTGAACGTTTACGTTTCAATGATTACATGATTCGGTGATGTTTAAAAACCGTACGATTCATGTATAAAATGCATAGCATAACGTTCAGTTTTAGGTGTTCAATTCAGTGTTCTTGCGGACATTTGCAAAGTTGTGCAACGGTCACCAATCTCTAATTCCAGAACGTTTTTGTCAGTCTCAATGAAACACCACTCCCATTAGCATTCACCCCCGTCTTCATGTACTCCAGGCCCTGAGAAGAACCACTTTACTCTCTGCGTTTGTGGACGTGCCTGTTCCGAACCGTCCCTATAAATGTCATAATGAAAAACATGGCTTATTGTGTCGGTCTTATCTCACTTATAATGTTTTCAAGATTCATTATATATCCATACTTCATGCCTGAGATAATGTTCCATGGCATAAATACATCGGACTTTGTTTTTTTTTTTGTCTTTTTTGTTGTTGTTGTTGTTATTGTTGCTATTTCTTGGGCCGCTCCCGCGGCGTATGGAGGTTCCCAGGCTAGGGGTTGAATCGGAGCTGTAGCCACCGGCCTACGCCAGAGCCACAGCAACTCGGGATCCGAGCCGCGTCTGCAACCTACACCACAGCTACGGCAACGCCGGATCGTTAACCCACTGAGCAAGGGCAGGGACCGAACCCGCAACCTCATGGTTCCTAGTCGGATTCGTTAACCACTGCGCCACGACAGGAACTCCGGACTTTGTTTGTTTATTAATCCGTTGGTTACTATCGCTACTGTTCTCTTTTTTTTTTTTTTTTGCTCTTAGAAATAAGGCTTCCTGAAGTATTTTACACAGGCTTTTGTGTGAAAATACGTTTTTAGGTTTTTTAGGATATTTACCTAGGAGTGAAATTGCTGGGACTTTTGATACCTCTAAGTAGAACTATATGAAGAACAACTGAACTGTTTTCCAAAGTAGCTTTACCTATTTGCATTCCCACCAGCAATGCATAAGGATTCCAATATTTTTACATCTTTCCTAAAATTGGTTATTGTCTATTTTTTCTTTTGTTTTTGTTTATAACCTTTCTAGCAAGTACAGAGTGGTATCTCATTTGATTTACACTTTCCAAAACACTAATAAATGGAACGTCTTTTTTCTTCTCTTTCTTTTGTCTTTTTGCCTTTTCTAGGGCTGCACCTGCAGCATATGGAGGTTCCCAGGCCAGGGGTCAAATCAGAGCTGTAGCCACCGGCCTACACCACAGCCACAGCAACGCGGGATCCGCGCCAAGTCTTTGACTGACACCACAGCTCACGGCAACGCCGGATCCTTAACCCACAGAGCAAGGCCATGGATCGAATCTGCAACCTCATGGCTCCTAGTCGGATTCATTAACTACTGAGCCACAGCGGGAACTCCTGAACATCTTTTTGTGGGTTTTTTGGCTATTTGTGTATTTCTTTCTTTTTGTAGAAATTTCTCTCCAAATCACTTGTCCATTTTTAATTTATTTGTCTTCTTGTTGTTGAGCTGTAAGAGCTTTTTATGTATTTTTGGATATAAAATGATCAGATATATGATTTGCACATATTTTCTGCCGTTCTGTGGGTTGTCTTTTCACTTCTTGACCCTGTCCCTAGAAGTGAAAAATGTTTATTATTTGTAAAGTCCAATTTCAACTTATCTATTTTTTCCTTTTGATCCCTTGTGATTGTGGTGTGTCATATCACAAGACCGTGGTCTAACACAGGGACCCAAAAATTTATACCTAAGCATTTTTTTTCCTAAAGGTGTTACAGATTTTTTTTTAACATTTATATGTTTGACTCATATTGAGTTAATTTTTGTATATAGTTTGAGAGGGATGTCCAATTTCAGTCTTTAGTATGTGCGTATCCAATTATCTCTGCTTCTGTCAAATCCCCAGAGCAGGTCCCCTGGGTTTTCATATCAGAGTATCACAGAGAGCTGATAAATAACCACACTTACCTGGTCCATTGACCCAACGAGGCTGAAACCCAGAGCTAAACTGGAGACATTCGCTGAGCACAAAACTGAGAGCAGATCGGACATTTCAGGTGGAACACTGAGAATCTCTCCCTCTCTAAAGGATACCCATGTAACCTGTACAGAACTGCAACTTCCATGTCTCAAAGCCAGACATTACATCCAAGGGCACTTCACCTGGACAAACCTGCTGTTCCACCGCACACCGGCCCACGTAACCTCGCACCCACAGAGGACACATCAGAGGGCTCCAGCCTCAACGCGCTCAACTCGGGATGCGTGTCAGCCACACAGGTACGTCCTTGAAATCGGGTTTCCCAAAAGACGATGTTCAGAGAAAGAAAATCTTGCTGATACCCATTCTTCCTGGTCCTAACATCCACAGGCGCTCCGAGTAGCAGCTTGATGCCGTAACTGGTTTGAAACCATCCTTTGTGAGCACAAGAGGCTGGTGAGTACAGAGGAGAAGAGAAGAGAGTGACGCCAGCTCTCAACCACACAAGCGTCTTCCCTTTAGTCTGGGGCCATCTGTGAGAGTCTCCAGGAAAGTCAGAGGGGCTTTCCACTTTCACCTGTCTCTTTGGGGGCCAGATAATGATCAGAAAATTGGTAACTGTACTGTACGAATACATACTGACACTAGGACACCTTGAAAGAAAAAAGACAGGAATTAAAGTGTTGGCCCTGTAAAGAGACAGTGAGGTGAGGGGAAAACGTTGAATCCACGGACGGGAGGCCTAAGTTCAGCTGTGACAGCACATGCTTTGTGACTTGAATTTACATCATTTCATTCCTCTGAACCTGGATTTCCTTTTGCTAAGACAGAGGCAGAACAATTAGTGCATCTCATGCCGCTCTGTGGCCGTGGGACCAAGTGATTTAAAAAGTGGGAAGAATGTTATTTGGGGTGTCCAAATTTTTAATCCCATGTCTTTGTATTCTGTCTCATCTACGGAAAATTAAGTCACATTTTCCATTTCCAATTTATAACTGAGAAAATTGAGTCTCAAAAAGTCGTGGGATTTATCCAGTGCTAAACAGTGAACAGGAAGAAAAGCTGAGGCTACAATTCCTCAACTGTTGCTTTTTATAAATTGAGACTTCCCAGACAAAGGAAAGGATTTTCTCAAGGTCGTAACAACACTCTTGTGACAGACTCGGAACTAAAGTTCAGAAATCCAGGTATGCTACAGAGGATTCTTTTAGGTGGACAATGTTCCTGCATTCTACAACAAAAGAACACACTCTTCCGGGATGCCCACTGTTGGAGCTCAAGGCCACCCCGCTCCCTCCCTCAATCTCCCCCTATCCGCTGTGATCTGGTCTATAGGCGCAACCATTATACTGGTGGGAACACTGGATTCTGAGCCGGCTTGGCCATCGTTAGGAAAGCGCTGTCTCCCCAACCAGCATGCCCGATGCATCTCTTGCTTTCTTCCGTTGCACCTGCATGTGTGCCCAAAACACTGTAGACATTCAATTCTGGGGAATTTGAGTATACTCAGGTTGCCTAACCTCTTTATAGGCACTTCAGGAGAGACATAGAAATAAGTCATTGGGCGTATATTCGGGCAGTTGGCTTACAAACACAGAGTAAGTAAAAAAAAGCATTATAGCACAGAGGCAAGAGGTCAATACTATGTTACTAAGAGTGATCAGGATTGAGTCTCTTAGGAAATACTGATCAAACTTTCCAGGTCCAGGCACAGTCAGCTTGTGTGGAGGCTGCAATTTTATAAAGACATCGTTCAGCTCAATAGGATTTTGGAACAACAACAAAATTTAAAAAAAAAAAAACAGAAAGAAAACTAAGACCTAGGTTAGAGAGGAAAGGCTTCTGGAAGGCAGAGTCACTTGCCCAGATGTTTGAAAACTAGAGAGAAAGGAAATAAAGGGGGAAGGCTCCTTGGGCAAATAGGATATCATAGACTTGGAAAAAAAAAGAAAAGAGGCAAGAAGTGTCCCCAGACTTACACGAGGGACAGAAGATGAGGGAATGATGTACAGAAGGTCGTGAGAGGAGAGTCGGGAAGGTCAGACAGCACTCAGATTCTCAGCTTATATTCTGAGCTTGATGCCTGAACACAGAACTCAAAATAAGACCGATGAGGATGGGCAGTAGCAGAAGGGGGAGCAAGCACATTAGATGTGGTAGAGCATTTTAAGCAAGTGGATAACAAAGTTTTTCCCCCAGCCTCAGAAAGATGGCTTCACAGACAGCCCGGGATCTTATGTGAAGGAAGCCAGTCTCTCTGTCGCAGGACAGGTGACCCCCCCGCAGCCCTTGGACACAGCCCTCTGTTTGCCGAGCACCATGCCAGCTTCCAACAGCAGTGAGCCCGGGCTCCCGGCCGCCCTCCGCCTGACGGGGGTCCCAGGGCTGGAGTGGGCCCACCCCTGGATCGCCCTCCCCTTCTGTGCTTTGTATCTGGTGGCGCTGGCTGGGAACGCCGCCCTCGTCCTGGTCATAGTGACGGACAGGGCCCTGCACGCCCCCATGTACCTCTTCCTTTGCCTTCTCTCGCTCACCGACGTGGCTCTCAGCTCCACCACTGTGCCCAAGACGCTGGCCATTCTGTGGCTGCAAGCGGGCGAGATGTCCTCTGCTGGGTGCCTGGCCCAGATGTTCTGTGTCCATTCTATCTACGCTCTCGAGTCCTCGGTGCTTCTCGCCATGGCCTTTGACCGCTATGTGGCTGTCTGCCACCCACTGAGATACACGACCATTCTCAACCACGCCGTCATAGGCAGAATTGGCCTTTTGGGGATATGCCGGAGTATAACTGTTGTCTCCCCTTTAATCTTCTTGCTGAGGCGACTGCCATACTGTGGTCACCGTGTCATGGCACACACCTACTGTGAGCACATGGGCATTGCTCGACTGGCCTGTGCCGACATCACTGTCAATATTGTCTATGGCCTGACCATGGCCCTTCTGGCTGTGGGTCTGGATTCCATCCTCATTGCCGTCTCCTATGGCTTCATCCTCCGTGCTGTCTTCTGCCTTCCATCCCGTGATGCCCAGCACAAGGCTCTGAGTACCTGTGGCTCCCACCTGGGGGTCATCGCGGCCTTCTACGTGCCTGCCTTCTTCTCCTTCCTCACCCATCGCTTTGGCCAACACCAGGTCCCCAGGCATGTGCACATCCTTCTGGCTAATCTCTATGTGCTGGTCCCTCCTGTGCTCAACCCCATCATCTATGGGGCCAGGACCACGGAGATTCGGAGTCGACTTCTTAGACTGCCTCGTTTGTGGAAGATCTCCGCCTGATTTCTTGCAGAGGTTGGAGGTGGGAAATGAAGATACATGGGAAGGATAATTGTCTAGATAAAGTTACATAAATGAAAGCCTATGATGTGAGAGAGATGGTATGACATGGGAGGAAGTGCTTGAAGGAACAAGACTGGTCGGATAAATTGGACTTTTCAGAGACACATTGAATACGCTCCTTGAGCAGCTCCTAAGTGCTCAGGACAGGGCAGGCTTTTTCTTCTGTTATCTCAGAAGGGGCTGTTACTTGCCAAGAAGCTACACAGTCTTGTTCTGGAGTGGATCCTGCAGCTCATGGTGGGTTATTCTAATGGGAGGTCATTTGAAGTGAAAACCAAACCAAACCAAAATGGAACCTTTGGAGTGAATTTGAAACTGAAATCCAGATCTGTGGACGGTGGTTCAGTGCACAAGATAAAATCAGCCTTGTTTTGAAGGCTTGCTCCCCTGCTCACGGATTTTGTGTTTCGAGCGTGTTACTGAACATTTCTTTGTCTATTTTAGTGAATTGTAAAATGAAGACAATGATTATATCTAGCGTTGGGGGTTATGTTGAGAATGCAATAAATTACTGAATGTATGTAGAAAACAGTGCATGAAACGTAAAATACCCAATAAATTAAAATCCAAAGTTATGTAACCTCTCTAAACTTTTGCATTTCAGTTTTATAACTTATCTAAGATGATTTTGCGTTATCTTACTTCACATAATGGTTGAAACTATATTATATAAGCACTCCGTTTAAGTTAGACTGTACTTGGGATATGATTAGTGCTCCATCGGTATTTTTTTAGCATCCCTTTCTACTCCTCTACTTTTGTGGTTCAGTTGCTTTTCATCTTAAATGTATCCCTGCTGGCATTCCCCTTTGGTGCGGTGGGTTCAGAACCCTGCATTGTCATTACAGCAGCTTGGGTCATGGCTGTGGCACGGGTTCAATCCCTGGCCCATGGAACTTCCACATGCCATGGGTACGGCCAAAAAAAAAAAGTATCATTCATTGAAGATTTAGAGAAACCTCTTTGTTTAGAACCCAAGATCCCTTCTGCATGGTCCCTTGATTACTTCCATTACTAAGTGTATTTTTTAACGTTTATCCTACTTGGAATCTCTTGAGCTTCTTGGGTCTACAAATAAAAGTTTTCATCAGATTTGGACAGTTTTTGGATGTATTTCTTCAAGTAGTCTTTCTTCTTCTTCCTCTCTCCTCTCCACCTGAGACTTCCATGCATGTAATACTGGTATCCTTCATGCTGTCTCAAAGGTCTCTCCAGCTCTATTCAGTTCCTTGTATCCTTCTTCCTTTGTTACTCAGTCCGGATAATCTCCATTGACCAATCTGCAAATTTGCTCTTTTTTTCTTTTTGTCTTGTCAAAAATACTGTTGAGGAGTTCCCGCTGTGGCACAGTGGTTAATGAATCCAACTAGGTAGGAACCATGAGGTTGCGGGTTCCATCCCTGGCCTTGCTCAGTGGGTTAAGAATCCGGCGTTGCCGTGAGCTGTGGTGTAGGTTGCAGACACGGCTCGGATCCCGTGTTGCTGTGGCTCTGGCGTAGGCCGGTGGCTACAGCTCCGATTCGACTCCTAGCCTGGGAACCTCCATATGCTGCAGGAGCGGCCCCAGAAAAGGCAAAAAAAAAGACCAAAAAAAAATACTGTTGAGCCTTTATCATGAAATTTTATTTCAGCTATTATACTTTTTAACTCCATAATTTATATGTAATTTTTATAAATAAGTTCTGTTTTACAGAGTCCACCAACTCAAATGCTAATTTCATCCAGATTAACTCTCACAAACATACCTAGAAAAGTGTTTAGCCAACTATGCAGAATCCTGTGATCCAACCAGGTTGACATAAAATTAACCATCACACTAACTAAACCAAAAACATAGGTATCTTTCTGCATATATTGCTCTTATTAATTCCCTATATCCATGTAAGTAGTTACCAGATCCTAAACACTCTGCAAATATATCAGGGGGCAAACATGTTTGAAAAGGAACTTGAGGAGTTCCCGTCGTGGCGCAGTGGTTAACGAATCCGACTAGGAACCATGAGGTTGCGGGTTCGGTCCCTGCCCTTGCTCAGTGGGTTAACGATCCGGTGTTGCCGTGAGCTGTGGTGTAGGTTGCAGACGCGGCTCGGATCCCGCGTTGCTGTGGCTCTGGTGTAGGCCGGTGGCTACAGCTCCGATTGGACCCCTAGCCTGGGAACCTCCATATGCCGAGGGAGCGGCCCAAGAAATAGCAACAACAACAACAACAACAACAACAACAAAAAAGGAACTTGAGGGGGGTTATAGAGGGAAGTAACCATAGCAAGCAGAGTAATTGCTGGGTAAAGCTAAGGTTTAAGGCCATGGGGATTACATTATGTTAATCTGTGGATATTTATGATTTTTATCAAGAGTATGTGTTATTCCAAATTTACATGTCAAAGCCCTAACCTCCAATATAACGATATTTGTAGACAGGATTTTTAGGAGGTACATAAGATTAAATGAGGTCATAGCGGTGGAGCCCTGAGTTGACATGGTCAGTGTGTCCTTATCAAAAGAGACCTCAGGAGTTCCCGTCGTGGCCCAGCAGAAAAGAATCTGACTAGTAACCATGAGGATGCAGGTTTGATCCCTGGCCTTGCTCAGTGGGTCAAGGACCTATCGGCTTTGCCATGAGCTGTGGTGTAGGTCACAGAGGTGGGTCACATCGGGATTGCTGTGGCTGTGGTGTAGGCAAGCGGCTACAGCTCCACATCGACCCCTATGTTGTGGGGGCTGGGCCCTAAAAAACAAAACAAAGGAAAAAAGAGAGAGAGACATGGGAGAAACTCTTTCTGTCCCTGCAAAGGAGGAAAGGTCAAATGATGACAGAAGTGTTTTCTGCAAGCCAGGAAGAAAGCTCTCACTAAAATTATATCCTATGAAATCTAGAGCTTGGAAAGTCCAAGCTCCAGAAGTATGAGAAACTGTGGCTATTGTTTAAGCCACTCAACATATGGAATTTTGTCTTGGCAGCCTTATTCTATTAATATAATATTCAACAGTAGGTGAGATAGGACCCTAGGAGCTAGGTAGTAAGATTTATCCAGGCTGGGATCCAAAGAGCTCCTACAAAGGAATAACAAAGTCTAAATAACCATATAAACAACCTGGGCAGGAAGAAATCCGTTTTTATCATTCTTGCCTTGTCAGGATATGACCACAAACACTGTTGTAAAAAGTCTGCGATCTTAAGAAGTTTTTTATGTTGCAATTCTCATCGGGCCCATTGCTTCTCCTAGGCTACAAGCAAAGGGACAATTCCAGTTTCTGATTCAATGGATCAAAACTGGATGGGGGTGAACATGCTACAATATATTCAGAAGCGGAAATATAATATTGTACCTATGAAACATATTGTGTTATAAGTCAGTGAATTCAATTTAAAAAGCAAAATTTTGACATTGAGCTATTGTTATAGGAAATAAAATAATTCCAATATATATAAATATCATTGTTACAAGAATAAAAGTTATCACAAGATATTCAAGCAAAAATATGTGTGGGACAATGGAGAAACTTCAAGGAGATAAGGCAGTATGTTAAATTTCTGACAGTCAGGAAAAATTTGCTCACTTATTTTTACATAAATAATGATGCGCTGAAAATTCTAGCACATAAAGAGATTCCATAGGATACATTTTAAATTGCCATGTGGGAATCTGATTATTAAATATCAATAGCCATGATGCTGGAAATTGCACCCATTTCTATTCTTTAAACTTTTAATGATCATTTTTAGATGTCAACTTAAAGCTTTAAAGGGGCGTGTGATGTTTAGAAAATTCTTCTAGAAAATCCCCACGGGAAAATTTTGAAGACTGTAAGTGTGAAGTAATTAGAGAGAGATGTCTTACAAGGACAGAGAGAGTACAGTGCTCTGAAGTCACGCGGGTGACGTTAATGCGTCCTGGAAGGGGCTTTGATGGAAGTAACCCTTGAGGCAAGAGCTTGATGGCTGGTTGGTGTCGAGGGGTCCTAGGGGATCCACCTGCAGAACCGATGTCCTTTCCTGCCAGGACTGGTTTCCTGGGCACACGCCCTGGGCAACTGCACAGCATTCGTGCTCGGAAGGGCCTCCTGCTTTCCGTGGTATTTCGCTATCATCGTAACAAAATTCTTGATCATTTTTTGTTTGAACTTGTGTTTTGCAGTGACGTCTGACGGTCCAGTGACGTGTGCACATGTCCACCGCCATGACTCGCTGCCCCATTCGCATGAAGGTCCCGCCACGCCTCGTGAGCACAGGGTGCTTGTGGGCTTACAGTGGGTGGGAGCTCAAGAAGACACAGAGAAATAAAGCGAAGAAGAGAGAGTGACGAGACCAGAAAAAAGTAAGAACTGAGGAGAGAGGGTAAATACTGAACAGCAGTCCCTGGGTGTTCACTTTCCATCCTTTTTTGAAAAGGCGTGAAGGGAAACTTCCCTTCTTATTTCTCCCTCATTTTGTCCACCCTCCCCCTCTTTCTCTGTCTCCAGATGTGCACCAGAGATCAAATCCCTAGAGGAGGCCAGTCTGGTTTTCACACCTGAGCATCATAGGGAGAATCAATAAATAACCTTGCTTCCCAAGCCCATTGACCAGAGGAGTCTGGAACAACAAGCTGAGCTGAAGACATTTCCTGAGCCTGGAAAACTGAGATCAGATAAAACATCAGCGCTTTCAGCCCAGAGTACACATTCAGACCCGTGAGCTGGCAGTCCACCGCTCTGTCCATACAGCCTCACACTCACAGCACACGTGCTCAGAGAACTCCAGCCTCAGCGTGTTCCACCTGCAAATGCATGCCTACCACAAGGTACGTTCCTTTTCTTTCTTTTTTTTTTTTTGTCTTTTCGCCTTTTTTTCTAGGGCCACACATGTGGCATATGGAGGTTCCCAGGCTAGGGGTCGAATCGGAGCTGTAGCCACCGACCTACACCACAGCCACAGCAACGCGAGATCCGAGCTGTGTCTGCGACCTACACCGCAGCTCACAGCAATGCTGGATCTTTAACCCACTGAGCGAGGCCAGGGATGGAACCCACAATCTCGTGATTCCTAGTCGGATTCATTAACCCCTGAGCCACGACAGGAACTCCATATGTGGATTTTCATTGCTCAGATCCCTCTCCCCCTTCCCCCAGTTATTTAAATGTCAAACGTAGGCTGCTAGGAGAGGGTGTTTGTAATCCCAGTGAGGCTTCGACAGCAAAAATAGATTCTCTTTCCGGGACGTCTTTACTGTTAACAACCTCAGGACCCTAGATTTCACCCCTTAATCTGCCTCTACTAAATGCTTGGCATTCCGATCTAACCGTAGCATTTAGCCATCACACGGGTGGCTGTGCAAGACTCTGGCTGGTTTTGCTACGGTAGGAAGTGCTGACCTGACTCCCCAGCTGGCATGTCTGATACCGCGCGTGCTTTCCTCTGTTACACCCTCTTGAATACTCCATCACTGTAGATATTCAATCTTGAGTTCGCTGAGAATATCCACATGGCCTAGCTTTTTCCGGGCTCTTCAGGTGAGATGTACACAGAAGTTTTGGGGTGTATATCTGGGAAGTTACATTATGAGAACACGCACGCAATACAATGAATATGTTATTATACGGTCAAGTTAAGAAGTCGATGGTATGTTATGAAGCGTCATCAGAACTGAGTCTTTAGTGAACATTGATCAAAATGACGAGGTACAGAGACAGTCGTGGTCAGTGGGGAAGTGAAATAGCCACACAGTCTCCGCCAATGAGGTTTTTGTATAGTAGGGGGAAATGGGGAGAAAAATGAAGGATCACTATGGACCTGAAAAGGGAAAAGGCTTCTGGCAGACAGGGAAACTTTCACTGATGCTTTAAAAATAGACATGGGGGAGTTCCCGTGGTGGCGCAGTGGTTAACAAACCTGACTAGGAACCATGAGGTTACGGGTTCGGTCCCTGCCCTTGCTCAGTGGGTTAACGATCCGGTGTTGCCGTGAGCTGTGGTGTAGGTTGCAGACACGGCTCGGATCCCGTGTTGCTGTGGCTCTGGCATAGGCCAGTGGCTACAGCTCCGATTCAACCCCTAGCCTGGAAACCTCCATATGCCGCGGGAGCGGCCCAAGAAATAGCAAAAAGACAAAAAAAAAAATAGACATGGGGAAAAGAAAGAAAACTCCATGGGCTTAGGAAAAGGCCTGAATGAAGAAAGAAAGACAAGGACTCACCCTCCCTGGGGGTTAACTAAAGGTTAGTGAATTATGGGCAGAATGTGTAACAGATAACTCTTGAAGCATCCGATTGGACAGATGCTTAAATACTTAGCTTGGTGCTTGGAACACAGAACTCAAAATAAGACTGATGAGGATGGGCAGTAGCAGAAGGGGGAGCAAGCACATTAGATGTGGTAGAGCATTTTAAACAAGTGGATAACAAAGTTTTTCCCCCAGCCTCAGAAAGATGGCTTCACAGACAGCCCGGGATCTTATGTGAAGGAAGCCAGTCTCTCTGTCGCAGGACAGGTGACCCCCCCGCAGCCCTTGGACACAGCCCTCTGTTTGCCGAGCACCATGCCAGCTTCCAACAGCAGTGAGCCCGGGCTCCCGGCCGCCCTCCGCCTGACGGGGGTCCCAGGGCTGGAGTGGGCCCACCCCTGGATCGCCCTCCCCTTCTGTGCTTTGTATCTGGTGGCGCTGGCTGGGAACGCCGCCCTCGTCCTGGTCATAGTGACGGACAGGGCCCTGCACGCCCCCATGTACCTCTTCCTTTGCCTTCTCTCGCTCACCGACGTGGCTCTCAGCTCCACCACTGTGCCCAAGACGCTGGCCATTCTGTGGCTGCAAGCGGGCGAGATGTCCTCTGCTGGGTGCCTGGCCCAGATGTTCTGTGTCCATTCTATCTACGCTCTCGAGTCCTCGGTGCTTCTCGCCATGGCCTTTGACCGCTATGTGGCTGTCTGCCACCCACTGAGATACACGACCATTCTCAACCACGCCGTCATAGGCAGAATTGGCCTTTTGGGGATATGCCGGAGTGTGGCCATCGTCTCCCCTTTCATCCTCTTGCTGAGGCGACTGCCATACTGTGGTCACCGTGTCATGGCACACACCTACTGTGAGCACATGGGCATTGCTCGACTGGCCTGTGCCGACATCACTGTCAATATTGTCTATGGGCTGACTGTGGCTCTTCTGGCCATGGGTCTGGATTCCATCCTCATTGCCGTCTCCTATGGCTTCATCCTCCGTGCTGTCTTCTGCCTTCCATCCCGTGATGCCCAGCACAAGGCTCTGAGTACCTGTGGCTCCCACCTGGGGGTCATCGCGGCCTTCTACGTGCCTGCCTTCTTCTCCTTCCTCACCCATCGCTTTGGCCAACACCGGGTCCCCAGGCATGTGCACATCCTTCTGGCTAATCTCTATGTGCTGGTCCCTCCTGTGCTCAACCCCATCATCTATGGGGCCAGGACCACGGAGATTCGGAGTCGACTTCCAAGATTGCTTCACTTGGGGAAAATTTTGGTATGAATTCTGATCTGAGGTTGGAAATGAGAAAAACAAATATGGATTCGTTTTCATGAGTGGAGTTTCCTCTTATGAGAGGAATGTGTTTCCTTGGGAGGACTAGAAGGATACGGAAAGGTCAGAGACCCTGGCATTACCAATAAGCACATTGAATATACCTTATTTCTGAGGCTCCTTGAGCAATTCTGAACAGCCCAGAAAGATGATATTTTTACTCCTGGAAATAATTTTCAAAGAGCAATAACTGTACCTTCAGTAAACTTCACTGGCTATGATACTGCCAACGCACAAAGCTCCTAATATAGTAAAAACCAAGTCAGTGACTGTTACTGAAAGGAGTCTGGGTGCCACGGTGGGAACGGCCTTCCGCGAGTGCAGGTAGCAGAGGACAAGAACACCAGAAGTACATCTAGTCTGAATCCAGGACTTTGGGCAGTGATAAAAGCACAAGGTCTAAGGTCAGAGCACCTGGGTTCGAATCCCGGTTCCTCCACTTCCTAGTTTTTGGAGCATTGAGAATGTTCCTAATCCATCTCTGCCTCAGTTTGGCCAGTTGCTAAATGGAGGTGTAACGTTAATGTCTAACTCTTAACATTGTGGTGGGAAAAAAAAATCATTGAGTGTAGACAAGAGAAGACCCTCCCTGACATGAAAATGCTGAGTCAGTAAGGATGAGAAAGCTGCGCGCTCTCTAAACATCGTTAGCCAAGGCGAAACAGATTTGGGATTGTTTTATATGACATTCTACAGGGTTACTGTGACAACAGTGTTATATAACAACTTTAAAGTATGTGGACAGTCCTTGGGATATGAGTAGGGCTGATTAAAAGTCTCTTTTTCTCAAAATCAGCAGCCAAGGGGAAGGTATAGCACAAGACTCTTACTCTCCATAGTTCTTCTTGCTGACCAAAGTTCAGCTTGCACATATCACACGTAGCAGACAAACGGAAGATGTTGCAGCCCCGGCTGCAAACTCTACTTCTTAAAGCTCTTTTAGGAATTTTGGGGGGCTCTCTTATCATCCTAAAGCTAGAATGCAATAGTTCCCAGAGAAAGAAAGTCATTTGTAGAAGCCAGTAGCTGCTATCAAACTGGAGGTAGTAGGGTTTGGCCCCCAGGAATACAGCTAATAAGACTGACAAGGTCTCTTACTCCACGGAGATATCTGCCCACTGACCCTGCAGGATGGAGGAGGGTAAAGCATTTTTCTTTCTTTTCTTTTCTTTTTTTTTTTTTTGTCTTTTCTAGAGCCGCTCCTGCGGCATATGGTGGTCCTACTGCAGAGCACAGGGAACTATATCCAATCTCCTGGAACAGACCCTGATGGAAGAGAATAGAAAAAAAAAAAAATAGAGAGATAGATAGGTAACTGAGTCATTTTGCTGTACAGCAGAAATTTGCACAGCATTTTAAAGCAACTATACTTAAATGAAAATGTTTTAAAAAAGAATTTGCCTACAGTTGCAGGCAAATTATGATACACCATGGTGAGGAGTTCCCGTCATGGCTCAGTGGTTAAGGAATCTGACTAGGAACCATAAGGTTGCCATGGGAGCGGCCCTAGAAAAGACAAAATAAATAAAAAACCATAGTGAGATCACAGGTATGTGTATACATTCAAACCCACATATACTCTGTAGTGTCAACTACAAATCCCTATTCTGGACATAGGATATCTGAAGAATAAATGTATCCGAGAAGTTTTGTTAAAAAGCCCGTGTTCATTAGCACCTAATTAGCACCCAATAATTATATCAATTTTGAGATGGCAGCTCTGCATTTTGAGAAAATCTCACATCAGCTTCTTCCGTAAGCCTTTGTAAATGAAGATTGACAGGAAAAATTAAAAACACACCCAAAATACCACTAGAGTAGAATGTTTTCCAATAATTTATACCAGAGGTTCAGCTCTTCAAAAGGGATTTTATTATGTACTCACTGTGTACTACAGGATGCTAAGATGTAGAATTGCCAACCTCTTAAGAAAGATCTTTTTTGTATTTTCAAATAAGTTAAGGAGGAGGGGATTAAGATGGCAGAATAGAAGGACTGGAGCTCCACTTCTCTCCTAAAATCAACAAAATTCACAACTAAAGGCTGAGCACTCTTCACCCAAATGGACCAGAAACCTTAAAAAAGATACCCTACTCCAGAAGAAAAAGAGGAGGCCACATCAAGAGGTAGGAGGGCCGATTTTGTGATATAAACAACCCCATACCTCCTGGGTGGGAAGCCCCACAGACTGGAAAGTAACTGGTTCACAGAGACTCACCTACAGGAGTGAGAGTTCTGAGCCCCACATCAAACCCTCACGTGCGGGGATCTGGCCCTGGGAGAAAGAGCCCCTGGGGCATCTGGCATTGAAGGCCAGTGGGGCTTGTGCACAGGAGTGCCACAGGACTGGGGGACGTGGAGACCCCATTCTTAAAAGGCGCACACAGACTTTCATGTGCACTGGGTCCCAGGGCAAAGCAAAGTCTCCACAGGAATGTGGGTCAAACCTGACTGCAGTTCTTGGAGGACATCCTGGGAAAACAGGGGTGTACGCGGTTTGTTGTGAGGGAGGGACATGGAAGGCAAAGCTCTCGGGAATATTCAGCAGCTGCCTTTCTCTGGAGGGGGCCACGTGGGGAAAATCTGGCCCCACCCGTCAGCCAGCTGCTGAGAAGCCCCAGGGCAAACAACAATCCAGGTGGGATCACAGCCCTGCCCCTCAGGAAACCAGCTGCCTAAAGACCCCTCAGGCACACAGCTGCCTCTAATCCCATGCGGAGACTAAGCCCCACCCAGCAGAGGGGTTAGAATCAGCTCCTCCTACCAGGGGGCAGGCATCAGCCCCTCCCATCAGGAAGCCTACAGCAAGCCCCCCTACCGACGTCAGCCACATGGGGGGCAGACACCACAGGGAAGAGAAGCTACAACTCTATTGTCTGTAAAAAGGTCAAGTAAAAAGGTCAAATAAGAAGTACAACAATAAAATAGCATCACTGCCAATTTGTTTGTTTGTTTTTTGTGTTTTTTTGGTCTTTTTGTCTGTTCTATGGCCACACCTGTGGCACATGGAGGTTCCCAGGCTAGGGGTCAAATCAGAACTGTAGCCGCCAGCCTACACCACAGCCACAGCAATGTGGGATCCGAGCCGCGTCTGCGATGCACACCACAGCTCACAGCAACGCTGGATCCTTAACCCACTGAGCGAGGCCAGGGATCAAACCCGCAACCCCATGGTTTCTAGTCAGATTCGTTAACCACTGTGCCACGATGGGAAGTCCCGGATGGTTTTTTTTAAAAAACGGGGGTCAGTGTATCAAGTTCCATAGATAAATTTTGGAAGATTAGGAATGAGCAACGATTTTGAGAAAGCTTCCACTCTGGACTGGGGACACGTCTCCGACTGCAGGGGATGGTGAAACACGGCCCCTGGGAGGGGAGGCAGACACTGCAAAGAAACTCAGAGACAAAAGGAAATATTAAATTCTGTAGCTGATAAGGCAGCAGAGTCCCACATTTTGCAGCATGAAGAAACGCCTGCATAGGAGCAGAGGATGGAGCTTCCGAAGTAGCAGAAGTCACCCACCTGAGAGCAGGACCCTGGCGTGGGTCGCTAGCAAAGGAAGAGCCCTGAAAGGGAAGTTAAACTTATCTTTTCTGCAATATCAAGAGACTGGACCTCAAGAAGAAAAACATGGTCAGACAGGGAGTGGCATTCTAAGACTCCAAAGAAACTCACGGCTTCCCAGGGCAGCAAAAGCCAGGGTTCCTTCACCCCAGAGTTGTACCAGGGGTGGGCTCTAGTGACGATAGAAGAATTGCTAGGGAACCGGGCTGCCAACTGGGCAGGAATCAAGATACTACAAAAACAAACAAAACAAAAATACTCTATTTCCCTACCTCTTGTTCACATTTGGAAAATACTCTGAGATTATGGGTGTGAGAATGGGTGAACCCAGACCCAAGACCATGGAACAGGATCAATCCCCGCCCCCCCACCAAACAACATTCTCTGTGCCCACCTGCCCCCCAAAGGGACACACCACGCACAAGACCCAAGCAATCTTTTTTAATGCAGAACAGGCTTGGGCTGTGAGAGGCGGCTCTGCGAGGGTGCACGTGATCTGCGCAGGAGGCATTCCCAAAATAAGCTCCTCCCCTTCCTCCCCTCCCCCTTCCTCTCCTCCCTGCCCTCCAGGGGTTGGTGCCTTGTGGGCATCAGCTGGGGGGCCCTAGGCCTCTGGTACCCCCAGCAGCCTCTCAACGGCAGCATGGATGTCTCCGCCTGCGGCCACGAGGGCCTGAAGATTGGCATCACGGTTGGCAAAACCCATGGCCTTCAGATGCTCCAGTTCTTGCTGGTAGGGCCCTTCAGTGAGGGGGCGTGAGGACGGGGTGGACTGGGAGCAGGCACTGGCCAGAGCGTGGAGGAGCTGGAGAACGGCCAAGGTGGGCTGCCCTCTAGGACCCTGCCCTCCGGCCCTGGGTTCAGAAGCGCTTGTAGCCCCACGTGGCCTGCCGGGACCCCATAAACAAGGTCCCAACCCGGGCACCTCCTGGGACAGTATCTGCAGGCCCTTTTCTATCTGTATCAATGCCTGCAGTGCCCGTGGGTTGGTGAGTATGGGAAGGGGTGGCATCTGATGTCGAAGGGGGCTGTCCGGGGCCAGCTGCTGGAGCAATGCTGGGTTCCGCTGCAGGACGTGGAAGGCTCTGCGCAAGGCAGTGGGGGGCGGGCTCAGCTGACTGGCGGGAGGGGCTTTCTCGATGGGCCGCTGGCTCCCCTGGGCCGAGTACAAGTCTGACGCTCCGCTCCTGCATCCGGAACTGGCCTGGTTTGACACCAGGCCCCTGGCCTGGGCAGCTACGCCTGCACTGACTTCCTGTGCCAACGGCCTGGCAGGTGCAGAGGCTGTGGTGTTAGCAACGCTGTGAGGACTGGCTCCCCCTCCGCAAGCCTCTGAACCTGGGCTGTGGCCTTTGGAAGCGACCAGTGGGGCCAGAGTGGAGAGCATGAGGTGCTGGATGTCAGAGCAGACCAGGTGCATGGCATTGTCACCACCTGGCACTGCCTTCAAGGCCTCCAGCCCCTGCCTGTCTGCTGGCAGGGCTTCCTGTTGCTGGGCCGGCTCCTGCCGGTCTCCCAGGGCTTTCAGAACTGGCCCCGGTTTCTGTACTGGCCTCGAAGACGCAGGGACAGGGCCGGCATTGGCTGGTTTCTCATTGGCCAGGCCTTGGACCATAGGGTCTTCCAAGAGATGCCCCGCAGACTCAGGCATAGCCGTCAGGAGCTGAGCCAGCTGGCCAAGGAAGTTGGCCAGGTCGGGAGAGCTCCGGGCCAGGCGGCACAGCCTCTCCCAGGGGGACGGTTCGGCACGGGGAGCGCAGCAGAGGGTGGGGCCCGGCAGGGTGCCAGGAGCGGGCAGAGTCCCTCTCCCATGGGTCCTCACCACCAAGTGGACCGTCGTGCCATCGAGGATGCCTCGCTGGCTCAGTAGATCTTGGTCCCGGAGGATCTTTCCGGAGAAGATGAGCACCAGTCTGTCCGCGTCACACTGAAGGCGGTTGGAGATCTGTTTCTTAAAGTGGCGGATGCTGCTATTTTCTGCCAGCATGAATTCCTGGCAGTCTTGTGGGCTCTTGACAGACACTCTGATGATGCGTGATCGTGGCTCCCGTCCAGACACCAGCCGACTGTCCCCGGCTTCTTCCCCAGCCCGTGCCATCTTTCCTGGAGAGCAGACAGCAGGCCGGGCTCCCTAGGACCTGAAGAAGCCTAGATGCAGCGCCGAGCACCCCAAGCGCAGGGACCGGTAGATGTCCAGTGATGGCCTGTCACCCACGTCCTGTGGACGCTGCCTCCCAGCGTAGCCCTGCAGCCACCTGGCTCTCGTGGGGTTGGCAGCTGCCCTTCTCCAGCAGATGATGTCAGCGATGAGGTCACAGTTGGGAGGCAGACTCGAGTGGGGGAAGGGCAGGGTCTGTACCACTTGCCTGAGGTGGCCTTTTTTAAGATTTTTTTTTCTTTTTAGGACCACTCCCGCAGCATACGGAAGTTTCCAGGCAGAGCTGCAGCTGCCTGACCGCCTCACAGCCACGGCAACGCCAGATCCGAGTCCAGTCTGCAACCTAGGCCACCGCTCATGGCAACACCAGACCCTTAACTCACTGAGAGGCCAAGGATCAAACTCTCATCTTCATGGATACCAGTTGGGTTCGTTTCCGTTGAGCCACGATGGGAACTCTGACTCTCTTTAAGATTTGATTTATTTTTATTTAGTTAGTTTGTCTTTTTGCCTTTTCTAGGGCCGCTCCTGCAGCATATGAAGGTTCCCAGGCTAGGGGCTGAATCAGAGCTGTAGCCGCCAGCCTACACCACAGCCACAGCAACGTGGGATCCGAGCCACATCTGACCTACACCACAGCTCACGGCAATGCCGATCCTTAACCCACTGAGCAAGGGCAGGGATTGAACCCACAACCTTATGGTTCCTAGTCGGATTCATTAACCACTGAGCCACGATGGGAACTCCTAAAATTTGATTTAAATAAGAATTGAAAAATAAATGCATCTGTCTAGAAATAAGCTTTGCACCAGGCTATTACACCATTGAAAATCATACCACTTCCACCAAGGACCTGGCGTAGAGCAGAGACCTGTACCCGATATGCTGTGATAATTGATGTGGGAAAGGAATCCGAAAGGGACTGTGTTGTGTACGTGTGTAACTGCATCCCTTTCTTGTGCAGCAGAAATTATCACAGCATCGTAAATTAAATATACTTCAATAAAACTTAAAACTGGGAAAAAAAAAAAGAAACCGCTTTGTACAGGAGGAGAAATTTTACTTAAAAGATATGCATGTCCAATCAGATAGTATCATATACTCTAAATCAAGGGTTGGCAAACATTAGCCTCCAGGGGCCCAATCCAGCCTCCTTCCTGTTTTTGTAAATAAAGTTTTATTAGGACCTAGGGAAAAAAAGAAAATCATACCTCTTGAGTTTGACTGATGAATACGGCTCAGCAGAAAAGCTTCTAATGGAAGAATTAGCTCATGCTAGTCACCCATCTTCTGCTAAATTGTGGACCAATCATGGCCCAGTCAAGGCCTCAAGTTACTATTTCCATATGAAAGAATAGAGACGCGTAACTGGTCCAGCAGCCTCACTGGGGTCTTGAGGCAGCTTGGGTCTCTGAGGCTCTCCAGGCGGGTAACTTACCTACCTGGTTCTGAGAAATACAGCATCATCTGTGCCAGGACCTTGGAAACGACGTTGCTCCCCGAGTGAGAAACTGCGATCTGAGTTCCCAGAGGGTCAGAGCTGAGCCAAGAAAAACTAATAAAGAAATATCAATTTGGCTTTAGGTCTTTTTGACTTCAATATTAGATTTAAGGTGTATTTGCAGAGGGGAATGGCCACTTGGCAGGGAGATTATCTCTAAAAGCAGATAAAAAATCGTGACGCCCCAGAGCACTGCTTTGACGGCTCCAAGCAGATGAAGCCCAAGGGTAAAGTCTGGCTTACCCCTGACATAATTACATTTTTTTTTTTACTGCGAAGAATACATCAGGCTGGCTTAGACTTTTGCCGTCGAATACGTGAGCCATTTTTCTGATTCAAGAATTTCAAAGGACTGTGAAAGTAGGATGTGGTTGCCTAGGATGCCACCTCCAGAATATTCTGCCAGATGTGGCAACATGAACATCTAGGTCCTTCTACAGCTACATGGTTTGTGGTAGGTTAATATGTGTTCTTAAATTCCAGTGAGTTTGAATGAATGTCTTCCACGTCTGACCGCTATCGAGACCCTGAGTTCAAAAGCCCTTTCATCCTCCTGGCTGGCCAGCAGCCAGCAGCTTTGTGGGCCTCTTCTGGTAATGTCCAGGCTTCAGGACAACCTCTGTGGTGCAAACACTAGTAGCAGGACCAGTTCCCACTGGGGAGTCCATTTGGGTTGCCCACAGATGACTCAAATATTCAAATGATTGTTTCTGGCTTTTGCTTGGCTAGCATAGCCAGTACATCGAAGTGGAGCAGAGGCTGAAGGGCATTCCAAGCAGCAATGGTCCAGAATCACCTTTGCCTGTCTATGGTTCCAGGCATTTTTCCCCTCCTAGGCTTTGAGATGAACCATCCTTGCCATCTTCTCCCCTACAGGCGCTACTGTCAGTGCCTAAATGTTACCTGCCCAAGCGCATGGCCTTTCCCAGTCTGTTTATACACCTGTGTCTGAAGGCGGGAGTCCTGACCACTCAGGCCACTGAGTTCTTCAGCAAAAGAACCATGCTTTACCCATCATTTGCATATTTTATATTGTACGCATATTCCTTTTATAAAGTGCAACAATCTATTTACTATTTATTTAATCCATTTAAACTTTACCATTTAGGGGAAAAAAGGAGCTGGGAGTCTCTAGGGTCAAATAGCCCTGGTTTAAATTCCACAGTCACTATTTCATAAACTTTGACAAGCCATTTACCATTTTAAGACTTTTTAAAAAATCATATTTAATATGTTAGTTTTTCACAGATTTGTTGTCAAGGTTCAAGGAGATAATATTTATGTATATATGTTTTTCTTCTTTTTTTCTTTTTATGGCCGCACCTGTGGCATATGGAAGTTCCTGCGCCAGGGGTCAAATCGGAGAGCAGCTGAGACCTACACCACATCCACAGCCACTGGGGATGCGAGCCTTGTCTGTGACCTACACCACAGCCTGCAGCAAAACCAGATCCTTAATTCCCTGAGTGAGACCAGGGATCAAACCCACATCCTCACAGAGGCAACATCAGGTCCTTAAACCACTGAGTCACAAGAGGAATTCCAGAAATAATACCTACAAAATTCAATCCACAATACGTGGCACAGAGCAGACACTTATTAAATATTGCATGTTATATAAATACTGCTGTCAAAGCCAAATTTGGCGCATTCAGATTGGATTGGAAGGTGCAAAGAACAGATGGGCCTGTCAGGGTGGACCAAATGCCTAGAAACATATTCAACAGCAGATAACAGAGGCAACTCCAAGCACCCTGGTGAAGGAGGCGTGGTATCCAGAAAAGCCCTGTCAGACCTAGGGCTCCAAACAGATGCAGGAAAACCCAGACTGTATGTATTTGACCTGAAGTTTACTGCATTTAAGACCTAACTTCTAGAAAATATTTTGCATTCCCATATTTTGCACAGAGAGTGGTTCAAGTTTTCCCATCTTCATTACATTTTCATTAGATGTATCAAACTGTATGAAAAGATTTCAGGATCCTAGGAACCATGAGGTTGCAGGTTCGATCCCTGGCCTTGCTCAGTGGGTTGAGGATCCGGCATTGCCGTGAGCTGTGGTACAGGTTGTAGACGCGGCTTGGATCCTGCGTTGCTGTGGCTGTGGCATAGGCTGGTGGCTACAGCTCCGATTCGACCCCTAGCCTGGGAATCTCCATATGCCATGGAAGCGGCCCTAGAAAAGGCGAAAAGACACACACACACACATAAATAAAAAAAGGTCAGGATCTTATGCAGTTTCAGTGTTTGTCAGAATTTTGCTTCAGAAAAACCTGATGATAGTTTAATTTTTTTTTAACATGGAATTGCTCTCTGGAAGAAGCTGGCTCTTGGGGGACTAAGCTAACTGATGCAGCACTGCTATAAGGACCCCCACGCAATGAGAAGTGCCTACTTCTGCCCAGCTGGCGAGCTGTGTTTCCCTTCCTGAATACTCTGAGTAGATCTGTGTCAAGTGTGGCTTAGAATAATATGTTTAATTAAGCCTGAGAAGCTCCCCTGAAGGGCGTAGCAAGGGCTGTCTTTAGAAGAGCACCTTTAGGAGTTTCCATCGTGGCTCAGTGGTTAACGAATCCAACTAGGAAGCATGAGGTTGCGGGTTCGATCCCTGGCCTCGCTCAGTGGGTTAAAGATCTAGTTGCCGTGAGCTGTGGTGGAGGTCACAGACGGGGCTTGGATCTGGTGTTGCTGTGCAGAGGCTACAGCTCCGATTAGACCACTAGCCTGGGAATCTCCATATGCCACAGGTGTGACCCTAGAAAAGACAAAAAAAAAAAAAAAAGGCACCGTTAGAATAAACCCCAAACTCCTTGTCTAGCTACAGAGCCTTCCCTGGTTGGATTCTCACTTGTTTCCTTGACTTTCTGACCTTGATGTTCCCCTTTCCTACAAAACTTGGCCACACTGGCCTCCCTGCTGTATCTGGAACGGGCCAAGCACCTTCCCAAACTTGAGGTCATTGCATCAGCTGATGCCTAAACCTTTAATGCATGACCCCTCGTCTTACCCAAAGTCACCTTCACATCTCTTCCTAAAGGTCTTTTCAACCATTCACTGTCTTAGTCTGTTTCAGTTATCTGCATACAGCTTATGATTATGTCCTATTTCTTCGGCAGCTATTTTATTTTATTTTCCTGTCTCTTGAATACAAGCTCCATGAGAACAAGGAACTTGGCTTCTTTGCAACTGTAACCCCACTGCGGGCAGATACTAGATACAATGTATACAGGAAAGAAGAAAGGAGAGGTGGGCGGGGAGGAGGGGGAGGCAAGGAGAGAAAAGGGGAGACTGAGTTAAAGACACAGGCAATGATTTACTATCATGGGAGAGCAAGATGATCTGCTCCCTAAACACCAAACCATAGGATGGTCAGGGAGGAAGGAAACTTCCTCTCCCCTTCTAGGTTCTTCTGGCTGGTCTAAGAATTAAATTGGCATGAGGCAGATGAACAGGATAAAATTAACTACAAGTTTAATAACACATGTACGTGGGAGAGACCCAGGAAAACTGAGCAGCTCCCCAAAATGGCCAAAAGAAGTTGCAGAGAACAGGAAACCCTCCTACACGGTTGGTGGACATGAAAATTGGAAAATTACTATGGAGAACAGTATGGGGGTTCCTCAAAAAACTAAAAATGGAACTACCATGCAAAGTGTTATATTCAGAATGGATAAATGGTAAGGCTCCACTGTTTAGCACAGGGAACTATATCCAGTCTCCTGGGATATATATGTATAACTGAGTCACTTGACAGCAGAAATTGGCACAGTGTTGTAAGCCAACTATAGTTGAATTTTTAAAAATGTAATTATTGGAGTTCCCCTCGTAGCTCAGCAGTTAACACACCGGACTAGTATCCATGAGGATGCATGTTCCATCCCTGGCCTCACTCAATGGGTTAAGGAGCTGGTGTTGCAGTGAGCTGTGGTGTAGGTCACAGATGCGGCTCAGATCCCATGTTGCTGTGGCTCTGGTGTAGGTTGGCAGCTACAGCTCTGATTTGACCCCCTAGGCTGGGTACCTCCATATGCCGCTGGTGTGGCCCTAAAAAGACAAAAAAAATTTTTTTTGAATAAATAAAAATAACTTTTAAAAAATTTAAGTAATTATTTACCACGTGGGAAAAAAATATGACCCCTGTGATCCAGCAAACCCACGTCTGGACATGTATCCCAAGAAAACCATAATTCAAAAAGATACATGCACCCCAATGTTCATTGCAGCACTGTTTACAATAGCTGAGACACGGAAGCAACCTAAATGTCCATCAACAGAGGAATAGATAAAGAAAATGTGGCACATATATACAATGGAATACTACTCAGCCATAAAAAAGAATTAAATAATGTCATTTGCAGCAACATGGATGGACCTAGAGATTATCATGCCAAGTGAAATAACTCAGAGAAAGACAAACAGCATATGCAATCACGTACATGTGGAATCTTTAAAAAAAAAGATACAAATGAGCTTATTTACAAAACGGAAAGAGACAGACTTCAAAAACAAACTTAAGGCTATCAAGGCAGACAGGTGGGGGGAGGGATGGATTGGGGGTCTGGGATTGGCATATGCACACTATTGCATATGGAGTAGATTCAGCATAGGGAACTCTACCCAATATTCCCCAATATTCTCCTACAGCCTACATGGGACAAGAATCTGAAAGAGAACAGATATGTATCCATACATAACTCAATCACTTTGTTGTGCAGCAAAGATTATCCTGACGTAGTACATCAACCATCCTTCAAAAAACTTTTTAAAAAATGGAAAAAAATACCATCTTGCACCAAAGACAAAAGCGTTGAAGGTAATGCTTTGGGGCTTCAAAGGGGAAGAAGACAACTCACAGGGAGATGAAAAGCCAGTGTTCGGTGGGGGAATGTGTCCTGGCCTCTGCTGAGACAGAGGGACTGAGGCCTTTTCTCATCAGGCCTTGCTGAGTTTCCCCCGTTTACCACACCCAGTTCATGTTGTACTGTGGTTATCTATGCGGATAGTTCTTCTTTCTGGAACAGGTCTTTAATGTCCATTATTTTGAGTGATTCAGGGGGAGGTAACAGGAACAACTTCCTGAGTCTCCTGGCTCTTAAAAATAATCAGCCTAAATTCATTCTCATGTTAAAGAGACACAGTTTGGGGGTGCAAATTTTGCTCCCCTTCAGGGTAATCAAGGAGCTGGCCTATATTAGAAGCATTTGCTGTCATGAAAGGAGGAACCAAATAGAATAGTGAATGGACTCCTGCCTCTAAAAGGAAAGAAATAACAGCAATTGCAGCAACGCGGATGGACCTAGAAATTACCATGCTAAGCGAAGTCGGTCAGACAATGAGACACCAACATCAAATGCTGTCACTGACACGTGGAATCTAAGAAAAGGACACAATGAACTTCTTTGCACGACAGATTCGGACGCAGACTCTGAAAAACTTCTGGTTTCTAAATGAGACAGGCTGGGGGATGGGGGCACGTGCTGAGGGTTTGGGATGGAAATGCCTTAAAATTTGTTTGTGATGATTGTTGTACACCTATAAATGTAATAAAATTCATTAAGTAATTAAAAGAAAAAAAAAAAAAAACCTGTTTCTCTCCATCTTTCCCACATCAGCTAATTTTATAACCAAGACGGTTAATGTCAGAACAGAATCTCAAACCTGCCATCTCTTCCTGTCTCCGGCCTGCTTCTGATAAATTATCACTCCTCCTGTTGTCCAGGCCCTCAAATCGGGAATCACCCTTGATTCCTCTCTTTTCACATCTAATTTATCAGCAAGTATTATGGGCTTTTTTTTTTTTTTTTTTTTCTCACAGTAGATCCTGAGTCGGATGGCCTTAATACTTTCGATACCACAAGGGCCTCCTTGATGGGTTCCCTCCTTCCTCTCCCGGCCCAGTCACGAATCCACTAATTCCCACAGTCGTGGTTTGTGCTGGACTCAATCTCTCCATCACCAACGTTGTAGCTGGAACAGGTCAATTCTTATGATGATCAAAAGATGCTCTCAGCAAAAATTTCAGCGAACTTTGGAAGAGACAAGTTTTCTTACAAGTTCTGGGAGCTACAGGACACACCTGGGGCCACACAGCGAGGTTGGGAGAATGTGGACCTGGGCTCTGTTTTTGGGGGGTCAAGGGTGGGGACCTAGGGGTTCACAGGTTCACTCTTTGTGTGTGGATTTAAAATATAAGAACAGAAATTTGAATTGCAGGAAGGGAAAAAACAGATGACTCCTCCGGTCAGGGATGGAAATGAATGTTGATCTGCAAGACAAAGGAGCTAGCAGAGCGGTGCAGCCGGGCTCCTTAGTCCTTACGTGGTCCGGTAATGCGATTTCAGGAGAAAGCTGTCTTTGATTTGGGTGCCTGGGTAATCAAAGTCAGGCACTGGCTCCAAAAAAAAAAAAAAAGGAAAAGAAAATGCACAACTGTCAGGACTTACACAAGCAGCCAAAGAGATTTAAAAATAAAGAGCTATTAACCTCACCATTTTATCCCAAACCACCCCGAAGGTTTTCCTGCTCCCCTGAATGCAATCTAGGGAGTTCTGGTTGTGGCTCAGTAGTAATGAACCTGACTAGTATCCATGAGGATGCAGATTTGATCCCTGGCGCTGCCGCTCAGTGGGTTCAGGATCTGGCATTGCTGTGAGCTGCAGTGTAGGTCGCAGACGTGGCTCGGATCCTCTGTTTCTGTGGCTGAGGCATAGGCCAGTAGCTGTAGCTCTGATTCAGCCCCTGGCCTGGGAACTTCCCTATGCCACATGTGTTTCCCTAAAAAAAAAAAAAAGAAAAAAGAAAAAAATCTAAATACCTTCCCAAGACTAAAATACCCTAAGCATTCGGCCCACGCCTGTCTCCCTGGCCCCCCCTTTGAACGCCCTGCTTCTTGTATTCCTGGAACATGTCAAGCTCCTGCCTGCTTTTCACAGGATGTCCCTGTTGCCTGGCAACCCTGCTCTGGTTAACTCACATCTCTGCTCACAGGCTCTCTTGAGGGATGTTCTCCCTAATTAAATTCCAAAATAGTCCATCTGTCCATCCTTCTCTTCACCCTCTATTTCTTCTCGGCCTCTCCCTTTGCCTGAAATTCTGTGAATTGATTACTTGGTGCCTGTCCCCTGCCTGTTGGCTTCATGAAGGCAGGGCCTTGTGGTCTAGAACACCTGTCTCCAGGACCGAGGGCAGAGCCTGGCATAGAGAGGGTGTCAGTGACTGGTGGCCGAATAAATAAATGACTCCTCGATTTCTCCCTTTCCTTAACCCGCACATGCCGTCTCATCAGACAGGTTTACACATTTGGTCTCCGACATATATTTTCAGTTGTCCATGTCCTGCCCTCTGCCCTAATGGAGACCCCGAGTCTGCGCCAAAACCATGTCTCACCTGAATGACGGCAGGGGGTCTTCTGCCCTGACTCAGTGGCCACCTGAGCCACCCTCTCAATCACGCTGCACATAAGATGGTAAAAAAATCCGCACTTGCAGCAAAGCCCAGCTCGATCTTGCGCACTCGCCTCTTTCCCTCCTCAACTCGAGTGCTCTCCTCATTCTCTGTCTCTGGACACGCCGGCCTGTTTTCCTTCTCCTTCAACCTTATGGAGCTCTAATCAAGCTCTGGGAACTCTTGTATACCTTCCCCGCTGCCCAAAACGTTCTGCCCCCCACTCTCTGAATGTCTGACTTCCTCCTGCCCTTGGGGCCTCTGCATACACACTCCCTCCAGAGATACCTTCTCACCCCCCCATACACTCTAGCAAAATGCCTTGTTTATTCCCTGCACGAAATAATAGCTTCATTATTTAACAGAAAATGATGTAGAATCATGGGTTTTGACTCGCGACACACTGCCTCAATCCCAGCTCCAGCTCTTTCATTTACTGGTGGTGCCGCCTTGAAGGAAACGCATCTAGCTACCCCTTGCTCCACTCGTCTGTTACATAGGTTTCATAATAGCACTCATCTCATAGTGTTGTTTTGAGAATTAAATGAGTTAATAGGAATAAAGCCTATACATCAGTGCATAGTTCTCACTGAGTGCTCTGCATTAGCTATTACTTTTCTTTCTTTCTTTCTTTCTTTTTCTTTTTTTTTTTTTTTTGGTCTTTCTAGCGCTGCACCTGCAGCACATGGAGGTTCCCGGGCTAGGGGTCTAATCGGAACTGTTGCTGCTGGCCTATGCCACAGCCACAGCAACACCAGGGCCGAGCTGTGTCTGCGACCTACACCACAGCTCACAGCAACGCCGGATCCTTAACCCACTGAGTGAGGCCAGGGATCGAACCCGCAACCTCATGGTTCCTGGTCAGATTCATTTCCACTGCACCACGGCGGGAACTCCTCTTTCTTTCTTTCCTTCTTTCTTTCAGTCTGTCTATCTTTTCACTATACCATAAACTTCTTAAAGCAGGAGACACATGTATCTTGTTCACAATTATATTCTTAACATCAAGCACAGTTTTGGGCATATACATGTTCAGGAATTATTTCTTAAACTAATGAGTTCCAGAAGGCTACTTAGTAACTTGGAAAGAGAGTACCATGACACATTATCATGTTGAAATGGCAGGTTATAAAGTTCATGTTTAATATAATTACAGTTTTGTAAAAGAAGAAAGACCAACCATCATGGTATTAGCAGTGTTATCCAGTAGTGAAATGATTGATGTTTTTTAATATTTTACTTATTTATATTATCTAATATATATATTATGCATTATGTATATATTATATATACATATATTATCATATATACATATATAGCTTTTAAACTGAGAACATAAGTCATGTTTTTAGAAAAGAGGTTTAACTATCAGAAGAGAGTAAGTTTTATGAGAGTTTTTCAAGGATGCATACGTTTGCTTGCATGCAAATCAATAACAACAGAAAAACCCCCAAAGAATTCATAGTGTAATTGGTGACAGCACAGCAATATCCATTCTGAAAATATAATTCAAAAAATTTCAATCGAAATAACCCCCAAAACATAATGCTAAACCCTAGTGTGTAAGACTTATGTAAAGAAATGACAGTTCTTGACAGGGAAACAAATGAAATTTGAATGGTAACATTGACTATTTTAAAAGGACAGAGTGTCTATTGCACTTTCCTCACTTCTTCTTTAATTTATGAATGTAATGGAAAGCCAGTTAAGAACCCCTTTGGCCTTTTCTGAAATTTGGCATCTGCTATAAAGTATATTCAGAAAAATAAAAGTAAACTGGCATTTTGCAAAGGAATGATGAGTCAACTATTATTATTGCAGAGGAATAATGAGTCACCTAGTTATAGTCATAAACCATTTCCAGTTTAGGGGAGCTCCCGTCGTGGAGCAGTGGAAACAAATCTGACTAGCACCCATGAGGACGCAAGTTTGATCCCCGGCCTCACTCAGTATGTTAAGGATCTGGCGTTTCCGTGAGCTGTGGGGTAGGCTGGCAGCTGTAGCTCTGATTCCACCCCTAGCCTGGGAACCTCCATATGCCATGGGTGCGACCCTAAAAAGACTAAATAAATGAATAAAATATTTCCAAGTTAAAGTAACTGAAGACGTGTGGAACTAATAGATTGAAATAAAAAAAAAAAACCATAAATACACATGTACACCTCTGTAGGAAATGGTAAAGAAAATGTTACAATCCAGTGTTATATTTCCAAGAGCCAGAGGTGCAAAAATTCCAATTAAATGTCACAAAACCCTACCCCTTTTCACTTTCTATGGGTGAAGATTCAAGCACTAACTTGGTTTTGTGCCATGTTTAAGAGTGTAGGCTCTGGCAATAACCTAATTTCAACTCCTGGCTCTATTAAGCAGGGGGTGTGTTAATTCAAGCGATGTACTTCTTCTCTCCCTATGCCTCAGTTTGCTTCATCTGAAGTTAGGGATAATAATACTTAAAAGATAAAAAACGTGGATTCCGATGTAAAGTGCTTAGAACAGGGCTGGCTAGAGGAAAGTTTCAATAAATTGTGGACCACAAGCCTTCTCTAAGGAGATAAAACTCAAAAAGCCAAAGGCGGAGGATGAACTTATCATCCACCTGTCTCACTGTAATTGCTACAATGTTCCTCAGGCCCTCCCCACCCCAGCAACCGGCCGACTCCTCCCACCCCTACTAGGAAAGGTATGTGGCCCCCTCCTTCCCTCCCCCCCCCATCAACCTGGCCGACTCCTTCCTGCCCCCCACCTGGAAAAGGTATGTAGCCCACTCCTTCCCCTTCTGCTACAGGGCAACAAATGCCCCCAACCAACCAGCAAGTGGATCCAAAGACCCCACCCTTCCCCAACCAACCAGCAAGTGCATCAGAAGATCGCATCCTTGCCCAATCAACCAGCAGGCCAACAGGCATATGGCAAGACCACTCCTCACACTCCTTTGTCTTTGGGCCATAAAAACAGATACGACCAGATACCCAGAGTCAACGCTCCCTGATTATCAGGAGGAAGGCAGCCCACTGAATTAACAATGTCTCTTGCACCAATAAACTTGTTCTTTTCTAGACCTTGCTTTAAATCCAGAAAAGTCTTTTTCCACCCCCGTGCAGAGACCATAGCATAAGTGTTAGCTTTTTTTTTTTAATTAAGTAATAAAACACTAAACTATCTAGAAAAAAATACATGTTTGTATTTATGACAGATATTTGGAACATATCGAACAATAACACAGATGCGGAAAAGCATTTTCTGTTGCTTAGATAATACCTTTCTCTGAAATGGCTGTCCACTCACCTGCTGGCGCTTCACGATGCAAATGAGCGTTGTAAGCATCTCTGTTGTTCTGCTTTCTAGTAACTCTCTTGGTCTGAAGAAAGGGCACGTTTTCTTTGGGAGGAGCCAGGCTCAGGGCTCAGTCAGACGGAAACTGTGATTCTGCTTCTCTTTCCCACCCACACAACCGGCTACAGCAGGGTCCTTCCAAGGCCCACGTAAGTGACCTGGACCAGCCCTGACACAGTGTGAGTCAGAGCAGGGACAGCAAATGGGACATCTCGGGAGGTCTGCTCTTTCAGTAACTGAAACCAAGCAGGGTCCTGTGGGCTCCTGGGCACGCAAGCCATTCTGTGTCCCCCATGTCTTGTTTTTAGGGAATAAACTTCAGCCTCCAGGACCTCCCCTGAGTTCCAAAGGGCAGGTTCAAACTGTTGCCAGTTGGGGAAGGGAGGGGACGCAGAGACTGCAGGGGAGCAATTAGCAAACAATAGTGCAGCTCTGGGGCAGGGGCGTGGTTCCTCCTCAAGGAATAGAGATCAAAGCTTCTTTGTGTTCTTCTGCAGAAGTAAACCCCCAACACATGGAAGGGGTTAATGAAGCATTTTTTTATTCCGGAAAGAAGACCACCAGACTGCAGAGCACCAGCTTTGAAAACAATGCAAGCTTGCCTCTGCCCTGATCCTTATCTGTGGCCCTGTGTTCCACTCCCTAAACTATAAAACCACCTCCCAATCTCCCCTAAGGGAGGCACAGTCTTTGAGGCATTAGCCTGCTGTGACCCTCCTTTGCCTAACAAAGCAAAAAAACCTTTTTTCTCCTTTGCCCAAAACTCTGTCTCCTGTTGAGCACCCAGGGAGCAGAGGCCAAGTTCAGGCCACAGGATCTCCTCCTCCCCAAACTCCAAAGGTCTTTATTTCCCCAAGCCCAAGCCCTGGACCTGCCAGGGCCTCGATTTTGCTTGGAATCCACCTCGTTTTCTCAGCCACTCTCGCATCTGGCCACTCGTTTCTTCACTCATCATTCAGCATTCACTGAGTCAATCAATTATGAATGGTTTCCACATGCCAGGTCCTAGGTCAGCTGCTGGGTGGAGGGACTGCGACCTTTCTTCCGTTGCTGAGGAGGCTGGAACAAAGATTCTCCCGCACCCAATCAAAGGTAGAGGGCTCTCAATAGGAAAAGACCAGAAAATAGTCTGAAAAGGGAGCACTCACCTTCCTACCCAGGATTTTTAAACCTGGACTCCCACCCATCATCTGCCCTGTAAGCTGAAGTTTACATCAGATGAAGACTTCAGGCTTTTCCTGGCCAGTATGGAAGGCAGATAATAGCAACATATCTTTCCCTGAGTTTCTCCAACCTGCCTGGCCTTCCAAGGATTGAAAGGAGAGCTTTCCTTTCACAGCTTGGGCCGGCAGGAGCAGCCCCAGAGCCTTCTTTGTTGCAAGAAATGAAGAGGCAAGACTTTGCTCTGCATTTCCGCTCACACCACCGTGAACAAGAACCTCCCCCACCCCCACTGATGGGTGTGCAGAAGGGTAAACGGAGGCAGAAGGGGGCGCCCCACCCTGAGATGGAAACCTGAAACAATGGGAGAAAGCTCCGCCAGAGCTCGTCTCATCTCTAAGCCACATGCTGGTAGCTAAAAGCTCAAGGCAGGTTGGTGCCCATATCCCAGGTTCCAGAGGGAGCTTCTGTTTCTCCCAGTTCCCAAGGGGCCCCCAACACACACCTATGGCCCCTTTCACCTTAGTGGTATCCTCCTTCAAAGACTCCATTCTTTCCTTGGTAGGAACGCAGCCCTATTTTTTTTTTCAAGTAGACATCCCCGTCTATGATAAAACTGTGTTTTCCGTGTGCGCTGGTACACGGGTACAGAAACGTGTCTGTGTGAAGATGCGTTCACGCGGGAATGTGTGTTTCGTGGCCGTGCCTTCCTCCACAGTGGGTTTCCGTGGGAGCCCAGGCACATTTATGTGCTGGAAGCCATGGTTCATGCACTTGATCTCTGAACTGTAACCCTTCTGTGCTAGAAGTGCATGAGAAATGGGAAAGGCTCCTGAGTGCAAGAGAGAATTTAGTGTGAGTTGCCCCGGGTACCTCTCGGGCGCTGTGCACTCCTTCCCCCGGTGCCTTTGCACAGAGGGATCTTCTTCTGGAAGACACTTCCTTCCCTGCTCAAATCACCTACCTCACTCGGACCGCCTTTCAGATTTTAGCTTGGTGTACATGGTCATAGCGGGCTTCCCTGTGGCCCCAGACTAGAAGAGCCTCCGTCGCGCCAGTCACAGCTCCCTGTTTTCTATAGTACTCTCCCTAGTGTGTGATGATACATGAGTAGTGTCTGAATACTCACAGTTGGAGCGGTTCCAGCTCCCATCACAAACTCACAAGGGCAGGATCATGTCTCCTCTTCACACTGAATTCCTGACCCCTGGCAGAATGCTGAGCAGGAGGCAGGCACTCAGTCTGTGAGCAAGACATCGCAGGCACTCAGTCTGTGAGCAAGACATCGCAAGAGAGACAAAACCCAGGACAAGCTGAGTCCACAGCAGCGGAATCAAGCCTCTCAGTCTGGCTGCCAAGGGCAGGAACTTTGTAAACTTGGTGAGATCAGGGAAGCGCAGGACTCAGCCTGAATCCTGTCCCATTGCTGTCCACTCAGGGATCAGGATGGACTCCAAAAAGTGAGAGCTGAAGTTCCCATTGTGGCTCAGCGGTAATGAGCCCGATTAGTATCCATGAGGATGCAGGTTCCATCCCTGGCCTCGCTCAGTGGGTTAAGGAGCCGCCAGCATTGGCATGAGCTGTGGTGTACGTTGCAGACCCAGCTCGGATCCCGTGTTGCTGTGGCTGTGGCGTAGGCTGGCAACTGCAGCTCTGATTCAACCCCTAGTCTGGGAACTTCCATATGGCATGGGTGTGGCCCTAAAAAGTACACACACAGTAAAAAGTGAGAGCCAGCTGTGGGAGAGTCTTCAAGGGCAGTACAGATAAGAAGGGGTGCCCAGTATCAGTTCAGCTGGTGGTAGAGAGACCCAAGGAACAGAGAATGCATAGTGGCAGCTCCTATAAGATGCACAGTCTGGGGGGGCGTTTGGAGGGACACCAGGAAAGCTGCTGTCCTCAGCTCACTCTCCTCTGTTCTCTATGCCTCTGAATCTTCTAGCTTCAAATATTTCGGTTTTTCCCCCCAAGCCCTCCCATCTATGTAGAGACAGTTCTTCTCCTATCTGCCCCCTCCCTTTCGCTTAGCCCACAAAGAATCAGACTCAGGCAGCAAATGACACTGGAGAGTGGATGTAATTGCATCTCAAGCTAGGCATTCGCAGAGCTCCGACGGGGCCCACGGTGAAAGAGTGGCGGGGGTGGTTGGGTCCCTCACGGCACCCCACCCTGTCCTGCCTCTCCTTCTTCTGGAACAACAGTCTCTGCAGTAAAGAGCATCATAGAACATTTGGTTCATAGCGCTGCTGCATTCAAGATTGGGGGAGTTCGGGTAGCAGGATACGGGGGAAGGTGCAGAGGAAAATCCGATACGGTCTGAACAACGAGGGCTCCTACAGCTGCCTCAGCTTCTCCACAGCAGCATCCACATCACCCCCAGTGGCAATGAGGGCCTGGAGATTGGCTTCAGGATTCAGAAAGCCCATGGCCCGCAGCCGCTCTAGCTGTACCCGGAAGGGAGTCTCGGGCGGCAGCTGCTGGGAATTGGCACCAGCTAGGGCTTGCAATATCTGGAGGAAGGGAGTGGGGTGGAGGCCCAGCTCTGTGTCCTGTGTTGAGGACACCCCAGGAGCTGCAGGTGTGGGGGGATCATCCGGCGGAAGGGTGCCCTCTCTAGGCTCTGCACCTCCTGCCATACTTCCCAGCCCTGCTAGGCAAGGCATGAACCAGAGTAGGAGGTGTGGGGCTTCGGTAGCCAGGATCTGCAGCCCCTGCTCAATCTGCAGCAGGGCATGCATGGCACGAGGGTTGGCCATGGCCGCTTGAAGGTGGAGCAGCAGCGGCAGCTGCCAGTGCATCTCGTCCTGCAACTGTGGGACCTGACTCATGCTGTCTGGCCTCAGCGATCTTGGATAAGCTGGCGGCGGCCACCAGGCGTGCGCAGGGATTCCAGCGGTAGCTGCCATGGGGGAAGGTGGTGAAGGAACACACGGGGCCCTGTTGGCAGCACGCCCCAGCCCGGAGACAAGATCAGGCAGGGTGGAGCCATTCCCTGCGCCATTGCAGCCTTCGTCCTTTCTAGGACCCCTCTCTGGGGGGTATCTCAGGAACCCGGGGCAGGTGGGCTTTCCCTTGACTGCTAGTGACTCCCTGGGGGGAGCTTTGCCTGACCCAGGTTCCTGGGATGAGGGCGAAGTTGGAGGAAGTTGGCTTCCTTGCGGCGGCAGTGGTGGTTCTTGACTTGGGCTGAGGGCGGATGCCATCCCCTGCAGACAGGTTCCCAGGGACAGGGGCGTCTCGTGTAATTGCTGGAGATGGTCACAGAGCCCTAGATTTCCTAGGATGTTGGGAACCCTAGTTCTAGGTTCAGATACGTCCCGGTCCTCAGGCCTCCCGCCTCGCCTGCCCCCTGAGCCTGCACAGGTGGAAGCCCAGGGGTTGGGGAGAGGGTCCCGGTTCTCTGTCCTTGAAGGCTGGCTGCTGCTGGTGGTAGCCTTAGCCACAGTGGTGGGGGCAAAGGGATTGGCACTGAACTGCTCCTGCATGGCATTGAGCATGGGGTCCATGACGTCCGTGTACATGGTCCGGAGCACGTTGTAGCCACCAGGGAGGCTCTCCAGGTTGCTGAGCGCCCGGTCCTGGCTACGCATCATCTCTTGCATCATGGCGGGGTTGCGTAGAAACTCCAGAGTCTGCCTCATGATTTCGGGGTTGTTGAGGATATGCCCAATCTCAGGGTTGTGCTGGATCAGCTGCTGCACGTGGGGATTGTCAAGAACCAGCTGGTGCACCAGGCCTGTGTTGGACAGCAGTCCCTGGATGAAGGGGTCGTCAGTGATCTGAGCCACAAACCCAGGCATGGACACCTGCTGCCACGTCAGTGAGCTCGGCTGGTCGGGGAAACTACCGGAGGTCAGGCCTAGCCCCTGGAGGCCTGCAAGGACACCTAAGCTAAAGATGGGTGGCCCATCTCCCGGGTAAATGGAGCTTGGCTGAGGGAGCGGTCCAGGGCTGGGGGCTGCTGGGCTGGGGGCGGAAGCAGCCGGGCACTCCGCGCCCACGGGGCGACGCTGCATCTTGATGACCAGGTGGACAGTGAGGCCATCTCGGACCCCACACTGTGCCAGGGAGTCGGGGTCCTTGAGGATTTTACCAGCAAAGATTAAGATCAGCTGGTCAGGGTGGGCCTTAAAGCGCTGGGATACCTCTTTCTTCAGCTGCCGGATGGTGCAGGTGTCAGTGACTGAGAAGTCCTCCTTGTCCTTGGGCGTCTTCACCGTCACCTTGATGAGGTGGGGATCCGGGACTGGCGCTGGGCTGCCCTGTGGCAGGGCCTCTCCACTTCTGGCCATGGTGGGCTGCAGGAGGCCCAGGTCTGTGGGGACACAGCTGGGGGGATGGGCACGAGAGACTCAGATCATCCTTGGGGCAGGGGTCAAAGTGGGACAGGTGAGCAGGAAGAGGACCTGGGATCTCCAGGTGGGGGAGCTGGAGGGTCACGTGGAAGGGGCGATGAGGTCCCTGGGATAGGATGCTTTGGGGGGGGATTGGGGGTTTGAGAGATGCTGGGGGTCATGCGAGGGAAACCCGAGGCGCAGGAAAGGGGTCTGTCGTTGATGAGTGAGGTGGCACGGGCGGCATGAGGGACCGGGTTTGGGGACTACGCACCCGTCAGCTGTGGCCCCGTCCCTCCTTTTAGACAGGGCTCCAGACCGCCCGCATCTTGCTACGCAGCCACCCCTGAAGTCTTCTAAGCTGGAAGCCACTCCATCAGGCCACCTCTGTGACCTCAGCACTGACATCACAGCCTCATACGATGGATTTCTGAGACCTCCCCAAGGTGCTCTAGATCCCGGGGGGCTTCATCTCCCCCACCCTTCAACCCCTTCAACGCTCCTGCTTCCTTCGTCTCAGTTGCCTTCTTGGTAGAGATGGGGCTGGGAGCAGCCTTCCTCCTCGAGCCAAGAGTCTGGCTTTCACACAACCTGGTGTGTGGTACGTGGAGACTCCGACTGGGATTGGACACTTAGGAAAGGCTCCTTAATCCTGGGGGTCCCCGTGACCACCCCAATTTGGCTGCTCCCCAGTAGAGCCTCTTCCGGCATCGTTGCTCTGGTCCTCTCTCTGATTCAGTGTTCGCCATGAATTCTTTCTATATATATTTCAAAGGGTTGACTTGCTGATGGGCAGGATCTAGAGCATGACAGAGGGGTTAGGGCGTAAGGAACTTTTTAGTTTACTTTTTCTCCCCTTTACTATTATCCTCCAGAAAAAAAAATTTCAAAGAATGGATTGGCTATTTTTGTGGAGGTCAAAAAGACCAGAGATGTTAAACAGAAAATGAAAAGTTCGGTTTCCCATATATTTGAAATGCCTATTTCACATCTGAATGGAAATGTAGAAAGTTCCATGTTGTGAGTCTGGAGTTGTTTAGCAGAACTAATTATTACAGAGTCATTAGAATTATGTGATGAGTGAGCACAGTAACAGGATGGAGAGAAAAATACCGAATCACGGACCGTACAATACTTAGAAGTCTGGAAGAGGAGATGAATTCGGCCAAAGAAATTGAGACAAAATAAACATTAAGAAAAATGAATACCATGTGATATCACTTATAACTGGAATCTAATACCCAGCACAAATGAACATTTCCACAGAAAAGAAAATCATGGACTTGGAGAATAGACTTGTGGCTGCCCGGGGCGGGGGGAGAGGGAGGGAGTGGGAGGGATCGGGAGCTTGGGCTTTATGGATGCAAACTCTTGCTCTTGGAATGGATTCACATGAGATCTTGCTGTGTAGCATTGAGAGCTATGTCTAGCTACTTACATCACTACACGACAATGGGAGAAAAAATAGGTATACATGTACGTATAACTTGGTCCCCATGCTGTACAGTGGAAAAAAAAATTACAAATGACTTTAAAATTTGGTTAAAAAAAAGAAAGAAAAATGAATATGAGAGAGAGAAAGAGGCCAAATGAAGAAAGAGTTTCGAAAAAGGAGAGAGTAACTAACTCTGTCAAATGATGCTGGGAGGTCAGGAAGAGGAGGATGAAGAATTGGCCAATATTTGAGCAAGAGAGACCAATGGCGTTAGGGGCCGTGATGAAAACCAGCTTCATACATAAAGGGTATTTGCTTTGTCCCTGCTGTTTCTTTAAGGCCTAAAGCAATATTTAACTTGTCATGGCAAGAGCTTATTAAATTTATTTAGTAATTGAATAATGAAACCATAGTGGTTTACATATTAATTGGCTGGGATACGCTTGATGCAGCAGGGGGAAGAGGAGATGGGCATTGGCTCACTGTAGAAATCAGTCGTGTGAATGTAGACATGCCGAAGGGCAGCCTATTCTCAGAAGGCGCCGTGCTCCCCGGAGACCTGGCTGTGCAGTGACAGGGGTGTGCAGTGGGGGTGACAGCGGCTGTAACTCTGTGCTAGGATTGTCACTGGCCAGCCAAACCCGATGCTCGTGACAATGACGATTAGTAAGAGACACCTGCGTGGATAAATGCTTATTAAGACCTGGCTGATCGTGCATTTTTCCCACTCTGGCCCCTCAGGACATGCTCCCCCACCCCATTCAAACTTGAACCATTTGGACTTGAGAAATCAACGTCGTTATGACTAAATATCTGGGTTTATGGGTGTAGTATAGTATTTCCCCTCTCAACGGGCATGTTGAGAATGCCTCCCCTACGTGGGGGTCCTTTTGGGTCTCAGGTATTTGTGTGCTGCTCTGTGTGCACATGGTGTGCACGGTGTGTTGACTGACTGGACGTGCCTTTGGATGTGAATCTGTGGCTGCGTGTGTCATGCATGCGCGCCTCCCTGAGGCGCTATGTGCACGTTCTTGGTACGGAAGCACGGTATTATATCTGTGCCTGGGGTTCTAGGTGTGCAAATAGGATCATCTATTCATATATGCGTGTGGTATGTGTGTGTTCATGAGTGCGTGGGAGGTGAGGCGAGGATACTATACAGAGACTGTTGCTATTTTTGGGGGGGAAAAAAAAAAAGCCAAACCTGCCACGGGAGCAAGTTGGTGTAGCCATTTTATTGACGGATCTTTCAGCCACGCCCACGGTCTGTTATGCAGTCGAGGAAGCCTCGGAAGAGATGGGAGAGGCAGACGAGGTGATCAAGTGGGTCAGCAGGCAGGTAGCAAGCAAGGAGGTGGGCATGTTGGTTAGAACGCCTGGGGTCTCCTGAGCCTAAGGATGGCAGCGCTGCTGTCGCCCTCAGTGGCAATGAGGGCCTGCAAATTGGCATGCTGGTTCCCAAAGCCCATGGCCCGGAGAGATTCCATCTGCTTGCTGAAACGAATCTCAGGGGCTTGTAGAAGGTGGGCGGGGTCTCCAGCTAGGGACTGTAGCCTCTGCAGGACTGTTCCAGATTTGTGGCAGGCCTCGGGCCCGTTGGGCTCAGCCATGTCTGGCGTGTCCCAGGCCCAGGGCACTGTGTCTGGGTAGCTGCAACTGGGTGCAGGCAGCCACCCCAGGCCCCACAGGTAGGGTGCAACCCAGGGCAGAAGAACAGGTGCCTCGGTGGCCAACAGCTGCAGACCCTGCTCAATCTGCAATATTGCTTGCGATGCTTTAGGGTTGCCAAGAGCTATGAGCGTCTCGGAGAGCTGTGTCTGCTGCAGAAATGCCAGCAGCTGCTGCCGCCACTGTTGGCTCAGCTGGGGCATACTCACGCCCAGCATCATCTGGGCTGCCAGCGAGGGGTTGTTCAAAAGCAGCTGCATCAGGCTTGCTGTGATGGGGGAGCTGCTCGGCTCATCTGACAGCTGGAGAGCATCTTCTAATTTCTGGCCAGAGCTATCTAGAGAGATGGCGGCATCTTTTTCTTCTGCCTGGGGCTGCTGGGTGACCTCTACGCTCGGTAAGACTGGTATCCCAGCTGGCTTCTCTACGGTACCAGTGTGACTCCAGCTGTTGGTGGAGTTCGTGGAAGTAAAGGCCCTGGAAGTGTGGTGACTCTTATCTGGGGTGCTGCTGGCTGGGGTGATGGAGGAGAAGGCACAAGAGCTAGCATAGATGACTCTGGTTGTAGGGAGCTGGGGGAGCTGCTCCCCCCATTCCTGGGGTGGTGGAGATGGGGGTGAGGACTGGACTTGTCCTGGCACTTGTCCTCCCAGGAGAGCTGTGAAAGGGTTGCCCCCAAATGGATCCTGCGATGGGTTGAGCATCTCATCGCTGAAATCAGCAGAGCCTTGCCCGGGGGAGTTCTGTACCCTTGGGATGGACTCTGAGCCCACACGTGACTGTGGGTTCCGAGGGTGTTCACGATTTGGTGCGGGTTGCTGGATCTGCATGATCTCTTGAATCACAGCAAGGTTCCTGGCCAGTTCCAGCGTCTGCCACAGGAGCTCAGAACTGTCAAGGATGTGTGAGACCTCGGGGTTCTGCTGCATCAGTTGTTGCATGTCCGGGTGTTCTGAGATGAACTGTCTCATGAGGTCTGTGTTGGACAGAAGCCTCTGAGTGCTAGCGTCCTCCAGGATCTGAGTTAGGTGCTCGGGACGACCTACTTCCTGGTCCCGGGTATGTGCTTTAGGCACATCAGGCTCTACTGAGAGAGCAGGTTCCACTGGGCTGTGACCCACACTGGCAGGCTGGTCCACCCCCGTGCTGTTTCCTTGCCTGGTTCTGTCCTGGTGGCTGGGGTCTTTGGTGGACGGGTTCCGGGTGGGATGAGCTAGGGATCTGGAGCCGTGTTTGGACTTGATGACCACGTGGATGGTGTGTCCATCCAGGACACCCCTTCGGCTCAGTGTGTCGTGGTCTTTGAGAAGCCGGCCCATGAAGACCAGCACTAGCTGGTCCACTTGGCACTTAAAGTGAGCCGACAGCTTCTCCTTGAACTGCCTCACCGAGGTGTCATCGGCTATGGTAAAGTCTTCCTGCTTGCCTGGTGTTTTGATGATCACTTGAGTGACACTTGAAGAGGTGCTCTTATCTGCAGGCAGACGCGCAGGACGCCCGCCCTGGGCCATCCTGGGTGTTCGAGTGATGACATGCGGCATGGAACTTAGCAGGGGCAGAAGGGGTGAGGGCAGACGGGTATTTCTGCGGGTCTCAGGTGTCGTGTTCTCAGGCCACAGGCTGGCTTCCTGGTTGCCCCCAGCGGGATGTGTGACCGGACTGGGGCCAGGTCCCCTGTGATGTTGTACCCTCACCCCAGTTCTCCAGATACGGCCCAGCTGAGGCCCGTCGTGGCTACTGATTCATACTTGATACAAGGTAGGCGGAGTGAGATGACGCATCCCAGGGCCGCCCCTCCCCTGGCCCCGCCCACCAAAAGCATAACCTCTTCAGAAATGGGATATTATGATGTCGGCTCAAAGCTTCACAGTATCTGCCTGAACAGGCTGGGGCGGGGCGGGGGGGGTGGGGGGAGAGACAAATCTGGGGCGTCCAGGTCTCCATAATAAAATAAAATAAGACCATTTTCCAGGAAACTGGGGACAAGGTTCCCAGGATGGTAGTATTCAGAAATGAAAATTAAAAAAAACATATCAGGGAGTCCCCTGTGTGGCTCCGTGGAAATGAACCCAACTGGTATCCATGATGACATGGGTTCAATCCCTGACCTCACTCAGTGGGTTAAGGACTCAGTGTTGCTGCGAGCTGTGGTGTAGGTTACAGACTTGGCCCAGATCCTGCATTGGTTTGGCTGCGGTGTAGGCCGGCAGCCGCAGCTCTGATCCTCCGACTGTCCCCTAGACTGGGAACTTCCATATGCTTGCTGCACATGCAGCCCTAAAAAGCAAAAAACAAACAAACAAACAAACGAAAAAAGCAGATCACTTCGTGGGATGCGTGTTTGTCTTTGGTGCTATGTGTGGATCTCTGTAGGGACATCAGGCTTGCTGTACAAAAAGCTGAGTCTCCTGAAGCTGTAGGTTAAATCACTTATCTCCCATAAGAAAGCAATTTCTCCCATAGGAAGGAATTTATTACTTTCGTTAGTGAGCTGGAAAAAGTGAAGTCTTAGGAAGGAAAGTGGAGCGAGAATAAAGTTTTTTTGTTTCTTTGGTTTTTTTTTGCCTTTTCTAGGGCTGCTCCCATGGCATATGGAGGTTCCCAGGCTAGGGGTCCAATCAGAGCTGCAGCCACTGGCCTATGCCAGAGCCACGGCAATGCCAGATCTGAGCCACATCTGCAACCTACACCACAGCTCATGGCAATGCCGGATCCTTAACCCACTGAGCAAGGCCAGGGATCAAACCTGAAACCTCATGGTTCCTCGTCAGATTTGTTAACCACCGCGCCACGACGGGAACCCCCCAAGAATAAAGTTCTTAAGCAGATGAAGAGGCTGTGATTTTTGGGGGGGGGTAATATTTGGGGATTCCAGACTTCACCCAGAGTATTCCCATGTGATGGGAACAAGACTTCCTTTATCCTAGAAGCAGCCGCAGGGCCAGCCGGGAGGGTTGCTCCCGGAGGCATTACAATCTAAAGGGGTAGGGATCATTCCTCGCAACGTATTTTTTATTCACCTGTCCCTTGGCCTTTTCCTCATGGCATTATCGCAGAACCTTTGAAATGATTTGTTTCAATGTCCTGGCCCCGTCGTGAGCGCCTACCTTTGTGTCCCAGCATTTGGGGGAGAGGCGGCTGTTAACCAAGAGGTGAGTGTGGAAGTGGTTAGCAGTGAAATTCCTAAGAGGGCAGGTTTAGGCATCTAAAAAGCCAACTTGTCCACGCCATGCAAAGTGGGCAGATGGAGTTCAGCTTGTATTCGGTTAGCAGGGGAATGTCCTCTTAGTGGCTATCTTAAAATAGATGGGTTGATATTTGAGTATAAATGGAAATGCTGTATACGGAAGAGTGAGAACGCACCTCTAGAGGGATGCATATTTGTGAGTGTGTGCGTGTGTGTGAACGTGTGAGTCTGAGGGAGCGTGTGTGAAGTTTTCTGGCATCCTCTGTGTGGCTGCGGGGATGTTAGGGTCTGAAACCTGCATGAATGAGCTCCACCTTACAGATAGAGAAGTGACAAGCCAAGAATCTGTGTCTATATGTTCTCGGGGTGCTGAAAGTGAGCCAAGAAACTCCAGAGAGTTGAGAGCTGGCCAGGAGTCTTGCTGTTATTGTACCAAAGGATTATTTATTTAGAAGGAATCATTTTTGTTGTACAGCAGAAATTATACAGCATTGTAAATCAACTATGCTTCATGAAAACTTTTTGTCTTTTTAGGGCTGCACCTGCGGCATATGGGATTTCCTGGGTTAGGGGTCAAATCACAGGTGCAGCTGCTGGCCTGGACCACAGCCATAGCAACGCAGGATCCAAGTCGCATCTGTAGCTTATACCTGCAGCTTGTGACAATGCTGGATACTTAACCCACTGAGCAAGGTGGAGCCTCCACCTGCCCTTCTTAGGAAAGGATCCCAGAGCTTTGGTGAACATATAGCTCCAGGAAGACACACCCAGGGCTCTGCCGGGCAACCCTTAATGGGAGCTCATACTCCCATCTCACTTCACAGAGTTCCACCCTGACTCCCTGCCCAAGGCCGTTCTCCATCAGCTCCCCTGGTCTGGCCCTGCTGTAAGCACAGGGCCCAGAGGAATCACACAGGACCGAGAGATGAAGAGAGCAACAGGTTACAGAACTGAAGCTGCACCGAGTGGGAAACCTACCCAGAATCAGTGTCCCGGCGGATGCTCATGGAACTTTAGGGGGGACAGAAGGAAAGGCAGAGCTTGAAACATGACACCTTTTACTGGGGTCATTTTCCTATATTTTGCCAACAAAAGCTAATGAGTAGTATTAGTTGGAAGAGCTGGAGAAGGCTCTGAGCAAGGAGGGGAACTAGCCTAGGGAGGCAATGCAGCACTGGCCACTCTCTTCCCTCCCAGAGCCAAAAGGTCTTCCAAGATATAGTTGGGAATCACCCACGTCAGAAACCATGTCAGCGTCCAGCCCTGTGCTCTATTTTATTCCAACTGTGACATCTTCCCAGCGCCTCCTGCCTTACCCCTTCCGCAAACGCGGAGTTCTCGCTCAGGGTCACATCCAGTAACACACCCCCATTCGGAGCCGCTTCTCCGCTCCTCTGGTTCTGGCTGGACGGAGCGCTGAGGAAAGACAAGATCCTGATACCCTGGTTGGGCCCTGGGCTTCCCTGTCCGCCCCAGTCTAGACCCAGTGTGCGTGAGCATCTGTGGAGCTCAGTACAGAGTTAGAAAGAGGACGAGTCTCCCGCCAGGCTGGGAGAGATGCCCTCAGCGCCCGTGGTGGGACTGGGACTGAAGTGAGCACAGTGCCACCTAGTGGCAGGTTATGGAGATGCCTTGGCGAGAGCTCTGCCCCCATGGGTCCTGCAGCCTGGCTTGACCCCAGGAAGCGTGCTGGAGAAAGCAGGGTGTTCATTCATTCCCGGGGGCAGGCCCTCTCAGGCCCCACGCCCCCCACTGCCCCCGCCCAGCAGAACCGAAGCAAGTGCCTGAGCCTCTGAGCAATCTGCTGGGTCCGCGCCCGGTAGACCATGGGGTTGAGGGCAGGGGGCACCACCACGTAGAGGTTAGCCAGCAGGATGTGGATGTGGCCGGGCACCGTGTGGCAGCTGAAATGGTGAGCCAGGAAGGAGAAGAGGGCTGGTGTGGAGAAGAGAGTGATGACACTGGCATGGGCCCCGCAGGTGCCCAGGGCCTTGCAGCGGGCCCCATGGGATGGCAGGCGACAGACAGCCCGGAGGATGAGGGCGTAGGAAGCACCTATGAGCCCTAGATCCAGGGCTGGAGAGAGCAACGTGGTGGCCAGTCCGTACCAGACGTTGGGGCGCGTGTCGCCACATGCCAGCCGAGCCACGCCCATGTGTTCCCAGTGGGTGTGCGGCAGCGCCCGCCGCCCACAGAAGGACAGTCTCTAGAGCAAGGCCACCGGGGGCGCCACGATACAGGCATCCCGGGTCACAGCAGCCACCACCACGATGCCCACCACACGCTGGGTGAGCAGCGCCCCGTAGCGCAGAGGCTGGTGAATGGCCACATAGCGGTCCACAGCCATGGTCAGCAGCACTGAGGACTCAGCAGTGAAGGCTACGTGGGTGACGAAGAGCTGGGTTAGGCAGGCCCCAAAGGAGATCTCACCTGACAGGCCCCAGAGCACAGCCAGAGCTTCGGGCACCGTGGATGTGGCCAGAACCGAGTGGGCAGCTTCCAGAAGCCCCAGCAATTGGTACATGGGTGCCTGAAGTGCTTTGTCCGCTGCCACCAGCCCCAGGAGAAGGACATTCCCTGCCAGAGCTGCCATGTACAGCAGGCACATGGGCAGAGAAAGCCAAACCTGCAAGCTGTCCATTCCTGGCACCACCATTAGGACAAAGGGCCCCGGCTCGGAGACCAGCACAGTCTGGTTGACAGCAGGCAGAGAGGGGTCCATCGCCATCTCCCAGTCCCTCCTGGCTCTGTCCCTGCGGGGAATGGATGGGGCCTGAGAGAGGCAGTCACCAGGTCTACAGAAAGGTTAGGTAGGCGGGGCTGAGGATCCGGGCTGAGGATGCTACGGCCTTTGCTGAGAGACCTCTTTGTATCAGGCACTGGTCCAGGGATCCGGCATACACTGACCTATAAATTCCCTGACCTATAAGTACCTACAAATGTCTGTGGGTCTGCGCATGCTCCCTGCCATAAGACGGCCCAAGGGCTTGGTTTCCAAGAGGCTGACAGACTTACCTGAAGTCATACGTCTGGTAGAACTAGGGTCTGAGTCAAAACTCCTCTGACTAAAGACCCTCGTGTTCTGAATATCCTCTCTGGATGGAATGTCACCTCATCGGGCCAGGCTCATTGGAGGTTGCTTCTCCTGATGGCCAGTCCCAGAGGAAGTCACTCCTGTTCTCTAGCCCTAATCCCTTCAATTTGAACTGGTGTTAGAGGGATGAGGCATCCATGCTCCCTCCACCTTAGGGAAGACGCAAATGAGAAGGCAGGAACCAGGGAATGGCTATTTTCTGCTCCATTCCCTGACAAATGCTCTGGCAAAACTCCTCTTCCAAGATCCTTTTCCAGAAGACCCTTTATTAGCTCAAATATCGCTCTGCCGAAATATCACATTCCTCCCATTCTTTTCCCAGCCCCCGCCCGCCCCGTGACCTTGGCGTCCTTCTCCAGCTCTGATCCATCACAGCTTTAGGTACCTGAATCCTGGAAGTTAGTGTCTTCTGGGACCAGTGCAGACTTTCATCCGCTGACTCAGCTTTGTGACTCTTCTTTCTTCTGTCCTTTGTCCACGGGGGCGCCCTCTGGGTTCTATGGCAACTCAGTCTGAGTAAGTTCTGATCCTACCGAGGACATAACAGAGCATCAAGGTTGGGTTGCAGAGGAAGAGGCTGGGGTCAGGTGCCACAGTGCAACTGGCGATGGCTACAGTGGTGCAGGCGGGACCAGCCCGGAAGAAGGATCTGAGCTAAGGTGGGCTTTGCACGTTCCACCCGAGGGCAAGACTTATGTCCTTGGACTTCATGAGAGATAGCACCTGGAACCTTAACCTGGTCCTGGGGACTGAGCAGCCTGGGTCAGGTGAGCAGAGAACCGGGCTTGGCCCCGGGCCAAGCTGTCAAGCTCAGCGCCATTCGTGTCTGCTCCCCCTTTCTCTGCAGCACCGCCTCTTGGACCTTCTCCGGCACCCCCGCACCAGCTCCTGCAGAGGAGAGACAGGTCATAAACCAGACTTAACTTTCCCACACGGAAGTCTTGATGGTTTAGAAACCAGAGCTTGCTTCCGAAGAGCGAGGCTTTGCCAAGTCGTGGGGCCTCGTTCTGTGGCTCACCGTGGGGGGCCCTGCAAGCTCCTTGAGATCCTAGGAAACGTGTGCCAGGACCCACTTGTGCCAGGACCCACAAGAGGGGAAAGCTGTCAATCCCTTCAAGGCCTGGGAACCTCTCTCTTGAAACCACAGGGCAAGTGCAACTCATGCCCACAGAGGGGCCCCATCAGAAAGTCCGGTACCCAGCGTGTGTGGGTGCTACTGCCTCACTTCCTCGAGGTAAAATTCCAAAGGCAACACCACCATTTTCCCCATGTCTACAGCCTGCACTTCGGCCCTCTTGTCTCCTTCCGAACTTGGGGTGGGGATTAACACCTTGTGTTTAAGCCGCAACGAAAAGCAATTCATGGATTCACCCCAAATCCTGTAACAAATAGACTAAGTGAAGGGGAGGAGGAGGGAGCCGGGACCCCTCCAGCCTCAGCTGCTCTGTGTCGCCGTCTCCGCAGGCACAGCTGCACACTTCTCACCCTCCACCTGCCAAGTCCTGCTCCTCATCCCCAAATTATGGTACAAGATCTTCCCTCCAGAGAAAGAGCAGGACATCAGAAACCGGGTTCGATGCAGCTGGAAGCATGAAGAAGAAAAGAAGGCAGAATGGAAAGCGTTCAAGATGTTGCAGCTCTGCCTGACTCTGGGTTTCGGCTCCCAGCCTGGGTGTCCTCACTCTGACTCCATCCTGACACGCGTGCTCATGCCCACAGAGCTTGGCTTCCTCTGCAAGTCAGCAGCTCAGCTGGGAGCACGTTGAGGGAGAAGTGAGCGAGGTGGGTGCTCAGCCTGAGCTCCCGGCACAGCACCGGGCGGCAAAGCTCCCTCTCACCTTCTCTTGTGCCCCTTTCTAGCCTCAGGAAACCGACGCACAGGAAGGATGGGGTCCCGGAGAGCTGGGATTTAGCACCAGATCTCCGGGATCCATGTCCAGCACTGCTGCTCGCCTGGATTTTTTGCCATCTTCCTCACTCGGCAGCAATATCCGTGGCGGAAAAGCTTCCTCTGCTATTCGCAGCGGTTCTGCAGCTCAACACCACCCTGGCTTTCCACGTCTACTCTGAGGGTCGCCTCGTTCTGCCTCCATCCGCACACACCCTCCTTTTCACGGCATCCCCGGGGGCACTGGTGCTGAGAAACGCGCAGGAACCAGCTGCAGACAGACGTGCCTCCCACCCCCTGCAACTCCTCCTCCTGGGCTTCCCAGCCCAGAGCATCCGCTCTCTTCTTTTCTGCTGCTCCTTCTCAGGGGGCCTCTGGCTTCTCAGAGCCATTCTCCCTAGAGTGGATCACACACTGCATCCTGCTTCCCAGGCTGGAGGGACGAGGTCGTCTCTCCAGGGACCATCAAAGAAGATACTGCCTGCATCTGGAAGCCTTACCGGAAAGGAGGGCAGAGGGCAGAGAGTCCAGGGAACAAACTCAGGTACCAGATGCTCAGCCTCAGGTTTGTAGGAGGATTTGGGGTGAATCGATGAATTGCTCCCAGTTGGGGTTTAAACAGAATATGTGGTACCCGCCCCGAGTTTGGAAGAGGTGCGAATGAGAGGGCAGTGTGGCAGAGAGTATCACTTTGTTCTTGTTTCTATTTATTCACACTTTAGCCCAGTGGTTCAAATCCAGAGCCGGCTCTGAGACCGGATCACCCAGTTTCAGATCCTTGTGCTGCCACAAATAAGCTGTGTGAGTTTGGCCAAGATCCTCAGCTTCTCTGTGCTTCGATTTCCTTATCTCTAAATTGTGGATAATAATAAATGCACCTGCTTTACAGGAATATTGTAAAGAGAAAAAAAAATAACATGTGGAAAGCAATTACACAGGGTACAACATTGCCTGAAACACACCAAATGCCCAGCACGTTCAATAGAACTACTGTTATTATCCTCAGCCTCTTATGACTCTTGGAATTCATTCCTCTCGTGGTCTTTTCCTCTGCTTTCTTAGTTCTCAATTTCACAGTCTGTTAAAAAAAAAAAAAAAGTCCTTTATTAAAATAAGGCGAGTCAGGGACTAAACCAAGGTGATTTAAAGCAGAATGGTCTTGAGTCTGAAAAAAAACAAAAAAGTCTAAAAGGAGAATGAAAGATTCAGATGGGATCTGATCGGATCAAAGAAAGAACATTGTTTGCCAAGAGACCCAAGCAAAGGAGGTTGAACGCAAAACTCTTTCCAAATAAAATGAGGAATTTGGTGGCATTGTCTTCTAATGCCTCTGCTATGTGGCTTTGAACCCTTTGCTTAACGCTTCTGACTCCAGTGTCCAGTGACAAGTGGTATGACTCCCCATAAAGGCGGTTGTGCAGATTCGGGTAACACGTGCAAATCACCTGTAAGGATGAGAGTCACCCAGAAAAGTCACGATGTTCTCAAGGCTGTGCAACTTGGAACAAGTCAGCCTGAGGACACCCTCTGGCTTTCCAAGACCCACACGCGGTAGTCTTTGGACCTTAACAGTAGATATTATTATTTTCATAACATTCTCCCTCCTCAAAAAATGCACCCCCTTCCACGTGGAGGTACATAGTAGAATGTAGCAGCGACAGATATTTCACCATGTGTCACCTATAGGTTGTATCTGTTTTTATATTTTTAGAAGAATTTATTTTCTTTTTTCACCGTATTTCTTTTTTAAAAATTAGTATAGTTGATTTACAATGTTGTGTCCGCTTCTGCGGTACCGCGTGGTGACCCAGTCATACCTACATTCATTTTCTCCCATCATCCCCCATCGTGCTCTATCCAAGAGACTGGACACTGTTCCCTGTGCTATACAGTGGCATTATGTATATATTTGTAGTCTGCAGTTGGAATAAAATTATTTTGCGCTTACATCACTATAGAACAAATTCACGGTTTACCATAAGTAAAAAATATTCTTATGCTGTTGTAAATGCGTTCTTTCAATATTCCTGAATAGTCCAATAACCCCCTTTTATGTTGGACCTGTTCCTTGAGGAGCGTGTGTGTAGACACTCTAAGCTAGAGGGTCTGGCAGCAGTTACCGAGGCAGGGCCCAGAGACTCTCAACAGCAAGCCTGCTGTGCAAGTGAGACAGTTTATTCTAAGGGCTCTGAGAGAGGAATCCCAACTCACTCCTTCTTGTGAGAGCACCTGCCCTAAGCAGGTTGCCCCTTTTCCAACACAACGTAACTGCATATTTCAAGGCTACTTAATGATATGGCAGTCCAACTCACAGGACACATAAAGTGGGCAGAGTTCCTTTTTTTTTGTCTTTTTTTGCTTTTTAGAGCTGCACCCGTAGCATTTGGAAGTTCCCAGGCTAGGGGTCGAATTGGAGCTGTAGCCTGCCTACACCACAGTCACAGCCGTGCCAGATCCAAACCGCATCTGCAACCTACACCACAGCTCACAAGAATGCCAGATCCTTAACCCACTGAGCAAGGCCAGGGATGGAACCCGTGTCCTCATGGATACTTGTCATAGTTGTTTCCCCTGAGCCACAACGGGAACTCCTGAAATTCCTGTTTTTGATCAGCTTCCCGGCTATCACACAGTAAAGAAAATAACCTTGAATTTTACACATTAAATTGTATACAATTCCCCACTCTTACTATTGCAGTAAACACATCATTCAGTTAAGCTTTTATTTTCCAGAGCACGTCTTTAGGTAAACGTTCTGATGTAAGCTCTTTAATCTTGCTGGCTGCTCCTGTGTCTTTACCTGTAGCCATCACTGTTCCATCCGAACCTTCCTTTATACCAAACTTAAACCCTAAGCTACATGTGTTCCTATTGTATCCTGCATAGTTTTATATGCAGTTCAGAGTTAGTCAGGAATGTTAGCAAGAACGTAAAAAAAAAAAATATTTCTTCACATCCCTTTCATGTTCAAATCTCACATACAAAAAAAATAACAATCATGCTACTAACTTCTGTACATTCAAGTTGCAGTTAAAAAAAGAAAGAAGAGGAGTTCCCGTCGTGGCGCAGTGGTTAACGAATCCGACTAGGAACCATGAGGTTGCGGGTTCGGTCCCTGCCCTTGCTCAGTGGGTTAAGGATCCGGCGTTGCCGTGAGCTGTGGTGTAGGTTGCAGACGCGGCTCGGATCCCGCGTTGCTGTGGCTCTGGCGTAGGCCGGCGGCTACAGCTCCGATTCGACCCCTAGCCTGGGAACCTCCATATGCCGTGGGAGCGGCCCGAGAAATAGCTAAAAATAAATAAATAAATAAAAAAAGAAAGAAGAAACATTGGAGTTCCCTAAAAAGACCAAAAAACAAAACAAAACAAACAAAAAAAAAACTCAGGAATTTCTGCCAGATAAAGAATGATGGTTATTGCATGGAAAAGTTCTACTAAGGTGTTTGAACTATAGAATAAACTTTGAGGCATTCCTGTCATGGTGCAGCGGAAATGAATCTGACCAGGAACCATGAGGTTGCGGGTTCGAACCCTGGCCTAGTGGGTTAAGGCTTCGGTATTGCCCTGAGCTGTGGTGTAGGTTGCAGATTAGACGTTGCTGTGAGCTGTGGTGTAGGCTGGCAGCTGTAGCTCTGATTCGACCCCTAGCCTGGGAACCTCCATATGCCATGGGTGTGGCCCTAAAAAGACAAAGGACAAAAAATAAATAAGTAAATAAGCTTTTAGTGTGTCTCCAAAATAAGAAAACTTTTCATTTCTTAAGAATGTTTATTAGATGGTCAGATTGTCTTATTTCAACATTTTGGTAAAATCTTAACAGTCTTTACACTTTTATGCAACATATTTTCCAACAGTGGATAAACTGTGGAGGCAGATAGAAAAGAAATTTGGAAGATCAGAGTTTCTATAGACTGTTATGACAAATTCCATAAAATAATAATAATTTTCGATAAGTAATGAGCTACTTTTTTGCACATCTGCGGAAGTTATCATTGAATACCTTACGAATTTAATGTGTGTTTTAAATTCTATTTTCCCTCAAAACAAAATCCACACATAGCAAATTCAAGGATTTGGAATTATTCCTTTCACAGAAGTATCATTTGAATGAAACTATAAGTGTACATGATAACTTGTTGACCCTGAATACTAATAAAGCACTGAAGATAAAACAATAAAATACAGCATTGTATTTGCCTAATTTTGAAAAAAAATAAAAACAAATGTCCTTGTAATGATGAACTTGTTTCAAAATCATTTCTTCAATTTCTGTTCATAAACCCTTGTCAGGTTTCCCGAGTCCTCATGTTAGCAAAGCAAAACCTAACAAAAGAAACTCACAAGAAATGGTTGAAACACAACGCGTTGCCTACAAAGAACATCATCAATGCAGCCTGTTTGGATACATGAACGAAGACAATGCAAGCTCACTTGATATATTAAAACGTTTAAATATTTCTATCCATGATACTACTTCAAAAGGTAAACAAAGGCTTTTAATGTGAAGTTTTCACTCTCCACTCATAACTTTTGGTTTAATTGCCGAATGACAAAACCTCGCAGTGTAATATAACTTCTCTGCATTAATTACCTATAGGCACTCTTTCAGGCAACAGTGTGTACAATTTCTGGAAGGCTTTTATTTTTTTTCCTACTTTTATTCTGGTTAAACCTATTGTAATATATGCTCTGCCTTTTGAATACAATAAGAGAAACAAGATGTGCATTTGATGTTTATTTTTTAATTTTATTTTTATAATAATTAGTTTAGTACTTTACGAAAGTGTTAATCTACAGTTTGGGGAGATTAAAAAAAATGTGGTGACTCCTCATCCGTAGTTTTTGAAGAACGGATCTAGAGGCATTTCTCTATGTGTGTCCACATCCATATCCGATTCAGTGCTCTCCTTCTGCAGCTGCATCATCTAGTTTTATTATTCTGTGCATTTGAGCTCACTCTTGGGCGTGTCCTCCCAAGTTTAAACTTGGAAAGAAAATAGTAAAAGCCAATCTAAATATATAATCATATCACATTCTTGAATTCAACACTACCAGAAATAATACTCATTGCCTTTTTGACTTTTTTTTTTTTTTTTTACGGCCACACTCATGGCATATGGAAGTTCCTGGGCTATGGGTTTAATCAGAGCTGTAGCCGCCAGCCTACACCACAGCCACAGCCACAGCTACCCCAGATCCGAGCCGCATCTGTGACCCTACACCGCAGCTCCCAGCAACACGGGATCCTTGACTCACTGAGCGAGGACAGGGATCGAACCCATGTCCTCGTGGATACCAGTCAGTTTCGTTTCTGCTGAGACATGATGGGAACGCCAAAATTCATATTTTTATGTCCATCTGACTCCTATGCTTCCCTCTCAATTAAGGTGCAAAAGGAAGTAGAGGATGTGTGATTAATTATCAACTTTTATTTATTCATTTATTTTTAATGATTGACTTTTAAATGCCAATAATAGCATCAAGCTGCAGGACTATTTTTTAATTTTATTTATTTATTTATTTTTTATTTTATTTTATTTTTTTGTCGTTGTTGTTGTTGCTATTTCTTGGGCCGCACCCGCGGCATATGGAGGTTCCCAGGCCAGGGGTCGAATCGGAGCTGTAGCCGCCGGCCTACGCCAGAGCCACAGCAACGCGGGATCCGAGCCGCGTCTGCAACCTACACCACAGCTCACGGCAACGCCGGATCCTTAACCCACTGAGCAAGGGCAGGGACTGAACCCGCAACCTCATGGTTCCTAGTCGGATTCGTTAACCACTGCGCCACAACGGGAACTCCTGCAGGACTATTTACAAACCTCCTGTGCTGATATTTCAATCAGCTCCCTGCAGCCACTGACGACCAGGTTATGAGCTCCCGCGTTTTTTCCTGCCCAGCCCCCCAGCCCCTCTGAGCAAAGCGTCATCACGAGGGACCATCCTCCATCCACCTAGGCCGGCAGAACTTTGTAGCACATGGGTTCCCACCCAGACTCCGGCAATCTCTGCTGTCAGGCAGCTCCCATTCCCCTCTTCTTCTTTTTTTTAAAAATGATTTTTATTTTTTCCATTTTAGTGGGTTCGCAGTGTTCTGTCACAGCAAAGTGACCCAGTCTCTCTCTCACACACACACACCTATATACACATTCTTTTATGCAATATATAATACATATTCTTTTATATAATATATATTCTTTCATATAATATATTGTGTTATATATATACACACACATTCTTTTTCTCACATTATTGTCCATCATGCTCCATCGCACATGACCAGATAGAGTTCCCTGGGCTACACAGCAGGATCTCATTGCTGATCCACTCCAAATGTGGTAATTTGCATCTATTAACCCCAAGCTCCCCATCCATCCCACTCCCTCTCCCTCCCCCTTGGCAACTGCAAGTCTATTCTCCAAGTCCATAATTTTCTTTTCTGTGGAAAGGTTCCTTGTGCCAAATATTTAGATTCCAGATGTAAATGATATCATATGGTATCGTCTTTCTCTTTCTGACTTATTTCACTTAGGATGAGAGTCTCTAGTTCCATCCATGTTGCTGCAAATGGCATTATTTTGTTCTTTTTATGGCTGAGTAGCATTCCATTGTGTATATACACCACATCTTCTTAATCCATTCATCTGTCGATGGACATTTAGGTTGTTTCCATGTCTTGGCTATTGTGAATAGTGCCGCAATGAACATATGGGTGCGTGTATCTTTTTCAAGGTAAGTTTTGTCCAGATATATGCCCAAGAGCGCCATTCCCCTTGTTCTTGAGGCTCAGCTTCTTTGTGTTCTTTAAGACAATCAGGGAAACGAACTCTTCCAGGAAGCTTTCTTTGCCTCCAAGGAAGGATCGAATATGCTTCCTTCGTGCTTCCCTAACGCCTACCCCAGTCGTTGGGATACACGATCTGAGTAAATTACCTGCCTGGTGACTTACCCCTTGGCCAGGTTATAAACTTCTTGATTGTAAGCAGGGTGTGTTCTCGCTCCACGTCTCTACTCCTAGTCTGTATGCATTGTCTTTCATTGCGGCTGCTATTGGACTGGGATCATGACATAGGTCACTTATAAATTTACTTAATAATGTAAGTTCAAAATGGTAGATGCAGGACAAGACCTCCAACTTGCTCCTTGCTTCCAAGGCAGATGCTGTAAATTTGCACTATTATTCATTTTTAGTAAGCCCTGCATCAGTCTTCTGAATACAGTAATTACATGCAACTGCCATTGGCATATGACGTAGACTGTTTACGTAGGTGGTCTACATACTTAGGGCAAGTGCCTGGCTGAGGTCGAAGCAAATGCGATGGTGAAGTGAGTAGGGCTAAGAAGCAACAGAAATGGAATCACAAAGACCTAAAGAAAGGTTATACATGGAAAGTCTTAGGGACGCATTTCTTGATCCCTACTCTTTGTACAATACAGATCTAAATTCTGAGTTTGGGAAGATAAAATAAGTCAATTCCCCTATTGATAATCTTAATGACTAATATCTAACATAAGATATGGGAATTTGCAAAGAAAGAATAGATGTTGGATGAAACAATGTATGTGTGTGACAGGTTTTTTTTTTTTCAGTGTTTCCTGCTGATGTTTTTTATAATCATTTTCTTTTGATCCAACCAGAACATGTAATTTCATTCCTGGTCTGACAATAGAACAGAATATTTGCAACTAGTCTCACCAGGAAGACCCACTGGCAGCTAGGACAATAAATTTAAACTTGAGGGAAGAGCAAATAGAGGTTAAGCTGTTTTCTCCACCTGTAAATAGTGAAGCGGTGGGAGGATTTTAAATGACAATGATGAGTGCAAGTCTGAACATGCTGAGTCTGACATGAGACAATCGGTGATAATTAGTGAAAACGCTAACATGAAAGCTCATATCAGAACAGTGTTTGCAGTCTGCAAGCACATTCGACTGCCTTCCGCTTGTGATACTAGCACTGACCCGTATGAGGGAGGAGAGCAGACACTGAAATTTACCAGGAAGGTCACACATAAAAACTAAGGTATAGACTTACCAGCAAAGAAGCCGCAAAGCCATGGAAATAAAGGACCTCTCCTGAGAAGTGTAAAAAAAAAAAAAACAAAACAAAAAAAAAACAGATAACTGACTCAAAGATAGAAGGTGGGAGAAGGAAATGGAGACAGTGCAGGGGATAATCCCTTTCTTGTTTTTCTGGGTCACTAAGCTTCCGAAAGAGCCATTCATGGGTGTCAGCAAATAACCATGGCTTTGAGGTCCCACCAGGATGAAAGGAGTGTGTACTTTTTTTTTTTTTTTTTTTTGCTTTCTGTTTTTTGACCAGGCCCTCAGCACGGGGAAGTTTCTGGGCCAGAGATGGAACTTGTGTCATAATAGTGACCTGAGCTGCACCACTGACAACGCCAAGTCCTTAACCTGCTGAGCCACACGGGAACTCCAGAAGAAGTATGTACTTTTAAGTGACCTCAGCTCAGGCTCCATTTACTTACTATTCTTTTAGTAAACTTTCAAAAATATCAGCTCTTAGTCCACATTCTCAGCAAGATTTAAACCATGGGAAAGAGAATGAGATCATGCCCTCTGACATCCGAGGGCATTTTTAGCAAAAGGTGGCACAGAAAGCAGGTCCCGCTCCTCCTCATCTCTCACCTCCTGGGCCCCCTCACTCTGCGCCGGCCACACTGGCCTCATTTCTGGCCTCAGCTCATGTCAAGCTATTTCCAGCCCCAGGGCCTTTGCATGTGCTATTCTTCCCATCATCTTCCTCATCCAGGTTTAGTCCATCATTTTATTTAGCTTTGTTTTTCTATTGCTTATGTTACATTTCGAAAGAAATGTATTTATTTCTTTACTTGCCTCTTGTTTGTCACTCTCCTTGAAAAGTAAGTTCCATGGAAGCAAGGCTGAACCTTTTCCATATTATTAATCTTCATATCCTAAAAGGTTAGAGTATACTATAGCCCAGATATGTAGTATAGCATGTATTCAATAATTTCCAGATGAATAACTTTCAGAAAATTATTGGGAGAACTCTACATTTTTCTTTGACTCCAGCGTACAGTGCTTTCTCAATTCTAAATCTGAAGACGTCCAGGCACATCTCGCTTTGAATGTATTACTTCATTGGTAGTTTTCCCCTTCTCACCCACACTCCTCACCGCAGAAATTTATTTTGTCATTGACTCCCTCTTTTAATCAAGGAAAGACACTCTGCAGATGAGAACTCCGCAAGTCCTCTGGCCAAGGGGGTTACTACCATTGTTACTAGTATTGTTTTACTTTAGTACACAAATGAACTGGCTTGAGGTCTCACCATGTATTATGGGAAGTCCAGCCCTTTTCTCAGATCTCCAGTCATTTCTGAGGGTCACGTCCTCCCAGGCACTCTCTCTGAAGCTCACTTTCTCAAGGTATCTTGGAGCCTAGAAGCAACTTTTTTCTTCTGGCACAGGTGCCAGCAACCCTGGTACTGATGAATATATTCTCTCGGTCCCATTGTAGGGCTGCGAACAGAACTCATTGCTTGAACAGGCTTATACGGAAAGGCTCTTCCCGGTGTGGGGCATGGGACATTTAACAGGAACTATAGGAACAAACACGGACAATAATTAGAACTGATGTTATCATAACCATCTCCTAATCCTCTCAGTGAACCTTTTCTCACTGATTATCTTCAGTTTCAGTCTTTCTTCTCTCTCCACGAGTGCAAATTTCCATTTCCGCATTTTGACTGCTTTTTCTATTTAGAGTAACTCGGCTCTCTGTTTTCCTCTCCTTTTTCATCAAGTCCTGTGCAATTTCATAGTCCACAGACCATCAGGCTGTCGAGGAGTTTTCTATACAGAGAACCATGTCTTTCATGTGGGTCATGCCATTTTCCTAATATGCAAAATCACGTGTAGAGCGCTCTTACTTTAAATAGCATTGGCTTTTGTCAATTTTTTACGACGATAATATACAGTATAAACTTATCCGATCTTTCCCAATGTTCAGTGGAACCCTATTTGGTACCCTTGGTATAAAACAAAATTATGACCTTATCTCTGATTGGCTTGGTCTTTACTCCGTAAACCATGGGGTTGAGGGCAGGTGGGATAACGACGTAGAGGTTGGCAAACATGATGTGGAAAGTGGGGGAGACATTGGGTCCAAAGCGGTGGGCGAGGATAGAGAAAAAGGCAGGTGTATAAAACATGAGGATGACACAGACATGGGACCCGCAGGTGCCCAGGGCCTTCTGGCGAGCTTCTCGGGAGGGGAGGCGGAAGACAGCACAGAGGATGAGGACGTAGGAGACGGCGATGAGGACCACATCTGAGATGACCGTCATGATGGGGACACAAAAGCCATACCAGATATTGATGGAGATGTCGGCACAGGCCAGCCGGGCGACACCGATGTGCTCACAGTATGTGTGGGGTGTGATGCGTGTTCTGCAGAAAGGCAGGCGGGTGAGCAAGAATACGACTGGCAAGATGATGCAGAAGCTTCGAAAGGAGATTCCCACAGCAATCTTGATGATGGTCTTGGGGGTCAAGATAGTGGTGTACCTCAGGGGAAAACAGATGGCCACGTAGCGGTCAAATGCCATGGCCATCAGGATGGCTGAGTCCAGGACAAAGCTACAGTGGATGAAGAACATTTGTGTAAGGCACCCTGGGAATGTGATCTCTCGGGCCCCAAGCCAAAAGACACCGAGTGTTTTAGGAACACCAGCTGTGGACAAGATGAGGTCAGTTGTGGCCAGCATGGACAGAAAGAAGAACATGGGTTCATGAAGGCTACGCTCCACCGCAATGAGGTAGAGAAGGATGCAGTTTCCCACCACAGCCACAACGTAGATGATACAGAAGGGGATCCCAATCCATACATGAGCCTGCTCCAGACCTGGGATGCCCATGAGAATGAAGGATCCTGGGTTGGAACTGCTCAGGTTGAAAATGACCATGGTGGACCAGGATGGCACAAGTCCTGGAAGCTGAGGACAGAGGGTGGTAAAGTTAGGGTCACTTGAGTCACTCTCACTTCAAACCACTCATCATTACTCACCCCTAAAAATAAGGTGACTTTGCTTTATTTCATCTGCTTCTTATAGTTTTCAGAGTACAGGTCTTTTGTCTCAGTAGGTGGGTTTATTCCTAGGGATTTGTTCTTTGTGATGCAATGATAAATGCGATTGTTTCCCTAGTTTCTCTTGATCATCTTTCATTGTTAGTATATAAAAATGCAGTACATGTCTATGTATTCCTTTTGTATCCTGCAAATTTACCAAATGCATTGATGAGCTCTAACAGTTTTCTGGTAGTATCTTTGATATTTTCTTTGTATAGTATCTTGTCATCTGCAAACAGTGGCAGTTTTATTTCTTCCCTTCCAGTTCGTATTCATTTTCTTCTCTGACTATACTACAAAGCTACAGTCATCAAAACATCATAGTACTGGCACAGAAATATAGATCAGTGGAACAGGATAGAAAGCCCCGAGTTAAACCCACACCCCTACAGTCAACTAATCTATGAAAAAGGAGGTGAGAATATACAATGGAGGAAAGGCAGTCCCTTCAATAAGTGGTTCTGGGAAAACTGGACAGCTACATGCAAAACAATGGAATTAGAACACTTTCTAACACCATACGCAAAAATAAACTCAAGATGATTTAGAGACCTAAATGTAGGACCAGAGATCATAAAACTCTTAGAGGAAAACATAGACAGAACACTATTTCACATAAATCTCAGTAATATCATCTCAGATTCACCTTCTAAAGTCATGAAAATAAAAGCAAAAATAAACCTAATTTAATTTAAGGTCCTAATGGGACCTAATTAAACTTAAAACTTTTTGCACAGAAACAGAAAGCATAAACAAAACAAAAAGACCACCCACAGCATTGGAGAAAATATTGCAAGTGAAGCGACTGAGAGGGGATTAATCTCCAAAATATACAAATACTTCCTGCAGTTCAATATCAAAAAAACAAACAACCTGATCAAAACATGGGCAGAAGATCTAAACAGATAATTCTCCAAAGAAGACATGCAGATGGCCAAAAACATATGAAAAGATGCTCAACATCACCCAGTCCAGGATGAATGCAAATCAAAACTACTATGAGGTAACACCTTACACCAGCCAGAATGGATGGCCATCATCAAAATGTCTACAAACAGTAATTGCTGGAGAGGGTGTGGAAAAAAAGAACCCTATTACACTGTTGGTGGGAATGTCAATTGGTACAACCCCTGTGGAAAGTAGTATGGAGATTCCTCAGAAAACTAAACACAGAACTACCATTTGACTCAGCAATCCCACTCTTAGCACTTATCCAGCCTTTGCCAGGCAGCTTTCCATATTGGCGTCAATCCCTGATTTCTTTATGCAGTATACCCCTGATACAACTTAACAATTTACGGGGCCTATTTTTCCTGGGTTGGTGGGTTTTAGTCTGTATGACTTTACGGACATAGTTGATTCATCTCAGATTGCTCTGTCATTGCTGAATATCCGTCTCTGCCCCAGGGCAGTCATTCACTCTTTTCAAGCTACCTGGCGACTGCGCTCCTTAGATTGTGAGATCCACACTCCTTTTCCCTTCAAAAACCCAATTCATTTCAACAAACTCTTCCTGAGTTACTACACTCTGCTGGAACACAGGTGTCATTTAAATTTAAATTTTAAATGCCTCTATAGTCAAGGCTCGTGAGTCTTTCTTCCTCCAAAAAGATAGTTTTCTATTATTCTTTACAGTCTGCTGTTGTATAATATCCTAATCCTTTGGACTGAAGAACACCAGTGGCCAAGATTTCTGTCCGAAAAAAGAGTTATGTCTCTGTAAGTACATATTCTATTAGATAGACACACATACTCTAGGACACATAGTTTCTTAGATACACAGAGAGAGAGAGAGAGGGAGCTTATTAGTCGTGAATATCTCAAGCATATCTTGATCTATACTTTCATTCTTTCATGTATTTTACCATCATGTATTTACCCACCATAATCTTACACAAACATCAACTCCTCTTCCCACTCTCTCTCTTACACACACATACACACCTGCACACGTGTGTGCACGTATACTCACATGCACATACCCTGCACACACATGCACAAGGAAAACACACAGAAAATATTCCATGACTGAATCGTGTCATTGCCATTTTCTTTGCAAGGTCCCCAACTCTTGACTCTGAGGGTTAATCTTTTAAAGACAAGGTTCTTGAGATTTTTGCCATTTGCAGCAACATGGGTGGACTTGGAGGGCATCGTGCTCAGTGAAATCAGTCAGAGAAAGACAAATACCATACATCACTTACATGTGCAATAGAAAAACATGTACAACCAACCAGTGACTATAACAGAACAGAAACACACACACGTATACAGAGAACGAACAAGTGGTTACCAGTGGAGAGAGAGGGAAGGGGCGTCATGGGGGTAGGGGGTGGGTGGTATTAGGTGGGATATGCTATAAAAATGTAAAACACAGGGAATACAGCCCATATTTTGAAAGAACTGAAAATTGAGTGTAACCTTTAAAAATTGTATTAAAAAATGATTCCCTTCCCAGGTGGGACAAAGGCAGGCTGTTCCCTTTAGGCCAGGAGAGGAGGGGAGGGGTGAGAGGAGGCTGAGCAGCAGATTCTTATTTGCTGGACAGGGCTGTTTGTGACTCAGCTGCTCAAGTCATGAATAAGGAACATTATGGGCACACAAAAAGACTAGGTTCTTAAAGTTCCCTCCTTCTCCAGGAATGCGTCTACACAGAAAGTGATTTACAATCCTGACAGAACCAACCACACAGCAAGGCCAGGGACTCCCAAGTTCATAGCTAAGAGGAAGCTTGTGATGCCCACGTACCCCAGATTCCAACCCGGCAAGGCCAAGCCTGGTGTTCACTCCATCTGCACCCTCACTGTGCATCATATTCTCAGACCCAGATCACCGCACCTTCCACCTCCCAGGCCGACACTCAGTGTCTCCGCTCTTCTGCTTTTGCTAAAGAGAAACTAAATGTTCTTTTCTTTCCGACCTTCTCTTGTCTGTAAATAAAATCGTGTTCCTGACAGCCACTCCGACCCCCTGCTGCTGCCTCTGTAATTCCTACGGCCTGGGCTCTGGGAACTCAGGGCAGAGCTCCGACGGCGGGCCACAGTCCAGCCCTTTATAGCTGAGTGGCTGTGTTCCCTGGACGCGCCGTCATCCAGGCCTCTTATCCACTGGAGGCCTAGAAATCACCTGTTGCCTACAGGAGAGGTCTGATTAGGCTGTGCAGCCTTTGAGTGGTGAAGCCCTCTTGTGCTCTGCTCACTTACTCAAACAATACGTGACATCAACACTCTGAAATCATATGCTCTGAATCCCAGCTCTTCCAGCTTGTCTGAAGTCATCTTTTATTTGTACGTATGAGAGGAAAGGTCTTCTATGGTTTTTATATTTTCATGAGGTCAGGTACAACAGATTTATAAACGCGCACATGGGCACGCAGAGTTAAATCTGAGGCTGGTCACTCTACAGTCAGACAAATCCACAATGTGGGGCGATCTGCAAAACAGTCTGGTGTTTTCCGTGAGTCGGTGCTATTAAAAAAGGACAGGGTATTGGAGGAGGAAAGTACCTTCCTAAATTAGAGTAAATTTAAAACAAGGAACAACCCAATGTAATTCTGGATGAACTTTGTTTAAATAATCCAGGATTAGAAGATAACATATAATTGGGGAAAATTAAATATGAGCGAGGTCTAAACAAGGAGAATAAGGACTTCCACGGTTAAATCTTAAAAAAAATTAAAAAATAAATATGAACTAGGTCTTAGATAATATGAATTAATTAGTGCTGATTTTATTAAATGTGATTTTTATATTATGATGAATACAAACACACACGCATGCACAGGTCCCTGTAATATCTCAATAAAACATTGGCATAGTGTATGCACTGTATGCAGTGGAGCCACAGGGCTACGCACTTTAATCACAATTCTATAATTTACTGTCTGTCTGAATTTGGTCAAGCTTACATGGACTATATATGATCCCTGAATTCCTCATTTTTTGAGAAAGGCCTAAAACGTCGAATTAGTTATTTTCAGGACAAAAGAGGACATGCCCCCAAACTACCCCTTAGTGGGGTGTCTGAAACATAGTGAGCATATAATTAGTTTTATCCTTTATCTCAGATTATATGTTTATATCATCTGTGTTTTCACAAGCGTCAGACCACACAGTGAAAAAGAGAACAGAAATAGACAGAAGTATAAAAAATAATAAGAGCACCTGCATACTTAAATCCACTCCCCAGTTGAGTTTATGGGTCCTTGTCACATATATGTCAAAAATTCCCAGAACAGCACTTTCCATGGCCACTCTTTTTTTTGGAGGGGGGAGGCTGCACCCACGGCATAAGGAATTTCCCAGGACAGGGATTGAATCCAAACCACAGCTGTGACCTCTGCTGTAGCTTTTGCCAGGCCAAATCCTAAACCCACTGCTTCAGGCTGGGGATAGAACCCGTGCCACTGCAGAGACAACCCCAGATCTTTAACCTGCTGGGCAACAGTGGGAACTCCCAGCCATGGCCATTCTTAAGCCAGCTGTGCAATTGCTTATCTGATCATTTGGCACTGAGCTCATGGAGCCTGTGTCCCAGTACAGGTCACCTTGACCTCCGCTAATAAGTGACAGTGCTCAGGAAAGGACGTTATGGGGCTGAGACCATGGCTCCTGGAAAACGGGGCCCTGAGCTTTTTCCACCCACCCTTTCTTTCTCTGCAAATCCTAGTCCCAGCCAAGCCCCTTCAAACAGCCCGCACTCACCTAGTCTTGGGAATGGGGCCAATGGACAGCAGAAGGATTGTGGTGAGAGACACAGAATATCTGCGAGAGGGGCAGATGCACCCAAAAAATAAGTGGCGGTGAAAAGAAGGAACAGTTAGACAGACTGATCCCCTGCTGATTTATTGATTTTTTTCTCCTGGACATCGTTCACTGTGGGAAAGAAATAAATGGGCCTGAGGGGCCCCCGCACCCTCTCTTCTCACTCTCAGGGGATGAGAAGAAAGAAGAAGTTTTGTGATAGCCCCCATGTCTCACGATTATGTAATAGGACCAAAAAATTAGGACAGTGCTTGTGAAAATGCTTAGCACCCCAGCAGGTTCACGGTGCACCTGCCTTAGGAATTACACGGCCCCTTCAGGAGGGTCTCCTACTGCCCTTCAGAGTGAGGCCCTGACATCTGTGTGCAAGAGCTCTGTGGGGGGGTTGCGCGCCCCTCCTTTTCCCTAGAGGACCAGTATAAAGGTGGATGAGAGCATGCAAACCAGAAAACAGGAACGTTGGTTTATTGGAGTCGGAGTGAATGAATCGTGGCCAGTATTTCCTCTGCGGGGCTATGTGAGGATGGGCCTGTGGGCGTCAAAACGCCTCTTGGGGACATCTTTGGCTACACATCCCACTTGTGGTCAACACCACTGTGTCCCAAACCACAGTCACTACCCCCTAAAGCTATGCGTTCAAGGTTCCCACGCTCAGCCCATGTCAACCTCACCAGTCACATGCAGTTTTTTCAACCACAGTGTATTGCCCTTCCCTCTGAAATATCTCCTGAATCCGCTGTCTATTTCCATAGCCTGGGGCAATAAAAATAGTATTTTAGGGACTCAGGGAATGATTTCCATTGGATTCATATAGAAATACTATTAATATTAATATTATTATACTCATTTCAAAATGGAAGTCTCACCGCTCCATTGCTACTATGCAGATAACAATTTGTTTCCCTTGAAATTATGTTACTTTTAAAACAAAGATCCAGAGATTCAATGATTAAAGAATGAAAGTGGGGATTTCCTGATGCCGCCTCTCATATTTTGTGCATGTGAACTGGGCCCCTGTCAATTGCTTGGACTCCCGTTTAGGTGTGTGTACAGCATATGGAATCAGAGCTACTTCACAAGGACCAGGTAGACCCATGGAAATGTGTTTTTTTGGTCCATTTCTCATTGAAGGTGGCTTTACCTTTTCTTCAGGCAGGTGAAGGGTCTTTCCTTGGTCAAAAAAGGCTGCCCACCTGTGAAGGGTTATCGTGCACATGAGAGGGCAGGATAGGGTGGCCGTTAAATCCAGTGGCCTCTCCCTCCACCAACCCCAAAACGATCACAAACCCTGTCCCAAGACATGACATAGGAATAATATTTTATAGCACAATTCAGAGCTTTGTTGCCACGTGCTTAAAATTCCTCAGCTTTCCATTTTTCCTGGAATATTAAACTCCTGAAAATGACCTAGATTGTTCTGTCGTCTTCAATCTCACCTTCTCGTCTCCCTCTCCCTAAACCCACCCTGCCCCCTCAGTTTCCAGGTCTCTTAATGCACTGAGCCTTTTCTCAGCTCTGGGTCTTTACATGTTCTAATCCCTCAGGCTTTTTTCCAAAAATAAGCAGACCACAGTTTTTTCATCCATACGTGTTTGCTTGTCTTTTTTCCAGCTTTATTGAGGTATAACTGACAAAGAAAACTGGATATATTTAAAGCGTATGCCATGACGATTTTTTTTTTTGTCTTTTTGCTATTTCTTTGGGCCGCTCCCGCGGCATATGGAGGTTCCCAGGCTAGGGGTCGAATCGGAGCTGTAGCCATCGGCCTACGCCAGAGCCACAGCAACGTAGGATCCGAGCCGCGTCTGCAACCTACACCACAGCTCACGGCAACGCCGGATCGTTAACCCACTGAGCAAGGGCAGGGACCGAACCCGCAACCTCATGGTTCCTAGTCGGATTCGTTAACCACTGCGCCACGACGGGAACTCCTGCCATGACGATTTGATCTAGATATGCATGGTAAAATACCACAACACATAATTTACACACCCATCCTGTCACACATTTGCTGTAAGTGCATGTGTGTGTATGTGTGTGTTCACTCCATCTGCTCCCTCACTGTCCATCATATTCATCTTTATTCTGTTCCATTGATCCACGTGCCTGTTTTTATGCTCTTCTATAATCACCATATTGCTTTGATTCCTATTAATTTGTAACATAGTTTGAAATCAGAAAGTGTGATGCTGCCAGCTTTGTGCATCTTTTGTGAGATTGCTTTGAATCTTCAGATCTCTGGGGGCTCCACACAAATTTTAAGATTACTTTTCCTATATCTATGAAAAATGCTGTTGGACTTTCGACAGGAATTGCATTAAATCTGCAGATTGCTTTGGGTCATGTGAGCATTTTTACAGTATTAATTCTCCCAATCCAAGAAGAGATCCGTTTCCATGTACTGATACCCCTACTTTTAGAGTATCTGCTTTATACCATTTCACTTTTATGGAAGATTTTATTAGTAACTATTTACACCAACGGAAAGAAAGCCAAAGAGAATTATAGCTTTTATGAAAAAAGATGAAAAGCAAAAAAAAAAAAAAAGTCAGCCTTTGTTTTTCAACCAGCTGTTATAGAGGCAGTGCACAGCCAGAGCTGCTAAAGTGGCATCACCAAGCTCCTTCCCTGGGAACTACGCTCAGCATCTCAGCATCAAGCCCTCAGAGCTTGGAACTATGTCAGGGATCCTTTATGCATTCTATCAACTTATTTTATGCATCCATCAGCAAGCTGTGTCCTAAGGTAATTTTTGCTTTACACCGTTTTGACTTATGAAAGGTTTCATAAGAATGCTCTATTTTTGGATAATGGAGCAACCTGAATTTGTTTATTCTTCATTCCCTTTATCAATGTCTTAGAGTTTTCAGTGTATAGGTCTCTCATCTCCTCTGCCTGGTTCATAACACCCTCCCTTCCCTAATTGACTGACTTCTCGTGATTTCCATTTTTCGTAGAAAAATTGCAATTTCCTTCAGGCAGGGATTTCCTGAACACCTAATCTGATGTTTTCTTCTGATAGCCTCTCTCCAAAGGCACTGCTTTTAACATTTTGGTTTGTTTCTGTCCGTCGTAAAGCATCTCCTTTGACTTTCTCAGGAGCGAGTGAAAAATGATCTTTGGATTTCATCATTGGTCTTTCCATCCTCGGTCCAAAATAAACACCTGCACCGTGAGTTTAATAACTTGATAATTATTTGCCATTCATGCCTTAAATGAACATTACATGCTCCCCTAGTACCTGTCAGGACGTATGCTTGATGATGTGCAGATATGCATTGAAGTAATCAAAGTAAAAATTCAGAACCTCACAGAGCTGTCAGGGTAGAAACGCCTTATGCTATTATGATACATAAGCTACTCTGATGTATAAATCTGGAAAAAAAAATCGGATTATTTAGAAACATATTTATAAAGAAAAAGAGATACTGATCACTTTATTTTCATTTAAAATTTTGTATTACCCTAGAGCAATCAACAGGAATTGCAATTTTTCAGTTTCTGGAAATAATGTGTTATGTAAATAACACATTATATATATATATAAATATATATATAAATATAAATATGTATAACACATTATATATATATAACACATTATCTACATACATATATATATAACACATTATATATATATATATAATTTCCTAGACTAAAATTTTAACTTTTTTGTGACTGACGTGGCGGAAAAGACTTCTGCCTAAAATAACGAAGAGGTCAAAACTACAGTCCCCTGCCTCCTAGATGTCAGGCAGACATCAACAGGACTTCTTAGGAAAGAGCAGAAGAGTGACTTTGTCTCGGATCTGCTTGGTCTTCACTCCATAGACAGCAGGGTTGAGGGCGGGAGGGACGATGACATAGATGTTGGCAAACACGATGTGAAAGCTACGAGGGACATTCTGTCCAAAGCGATGCGCAAGGATGGAGAAGAACGCTGGGGTGTAGAACAAGAGGATGACACAGACGTGGGCCCCGCAGGTGCCCAGGGCCTTCTGGCGAGCTTCTCGGGAGGGGAGGCGGAAGACAGCACAGAGGATGAGGACGTAGGAGACGGCGATGAGGACCACATCTGAGATGACCGTCATGATGGGGACACAAAAGCCATACCAGATATTGATGGAGATGTCGGCACAGGCCAGCCGGGCGACACCGATGTGCTCACAGTACGTGTGGGGGATGGCACGTGTCCCGCAGAAGGGGAGACGATGTGCAAGGAAAACGCATGGGACAATAACACTGAAGCTTCTCCAGGAGATTCCTACAGCCATTTTGACAGTGGTCTTGGGGGTTAGAATAGTGTTGTATCTCAAGGGCGAGCAGATGGCCACGTAGCGGTCAAATGCCATGGCCATCAGAATGGCCGAGTCCAGAACAAAGCTGTAGTGCAGAAAGAATAATTGTGTGAGGCAGCCAGGAAAACCAATTTTCTGGGGACCCAACCAGAAGATGCTAAGAGTTTTGGGGACGCAGGTGGTGGACAATACAAGATCAGTAACAGCCAGCATAGCAAGGAAAAAGAACATGGGTGCATGAAGACTGGGCTCCACCGCAATGAGGTAGAGAAGGATGCTGTTACCCACGACGGCCACGAGATAGAAGAGGCAGAACGGGATGCTGATCCAGACGTGGTACGGCTCAAGTCCAGGGACGCCCAAGAGAGTGAAGGAGCCCGTGTTGGAGCTGGTCAGGTTGTCCACGGCCATGGAGAGCGGATGCATAGCTTCTGTGTCCTAAAACAAACTGTACGCAATGGACATTAGAAAACATAGGGAAATTCTTCCTGCACCCCTTCCTTAGGCCCAGCTCTCCTCCTTCTCATCTGCCAAGGAAGAGCTTCCCTTTGCGATGAAGAAGGATGATCATTTTTGTAGAAAGATTTCCCGGACTAGTACACATGCTAGTAATCAGCAAGCCTCTCCAAAGTCTTCCTCAAACTCCATAAGATGACTGAGTTTCCCCTGGGTCAGTCTCATGCGCATCAGTGTAGATATGAGACCAGAGGAAAAACAATCTAACCACATGCTGAGAGAGAAAGACAATGAGGAAAAGTAAGGCATTTTCATTGAAAAAAATAAGGAGACAATGAATCATTACAGATGTCTCCCATAGGCCAGTCTCTTAAAAAGTATTATCTCATTTAGGACAATCTTCTGAGAAATTTATTTTTATCCTTCTGAGTTTTCTTCTTTTTTTTTTTTTCAGAAACTGAAATACTGAGTGCTATCTTACCCTAGCTCTCATCTTCAGGAACTGGCAGAGCCAAGACTGTTAGCGTCCACAGATGTACTGTTTTTTTTTGCGGCTGTGCCACACCACGTGACTTCCTCAACACGCTGTCAGATGAGAACAATTGAAAAGGGGCCGGGGCTGGTAGAGAGTGTATGAGCAAAGACACAAGGCCGGCACTGTTATTTGTCACCAACCCTATGCCACGACTCCCCTGACCCTAGAGTCTTGGGACTTGCAGACCAGGAGGCTCTCTGAGGCTGTGCGGTTTGATGCCTCATGATGGAAGAGTCTATGAGAAAGGGTATGAGGCTCAGCCTCCAGCCCCTCTTAGGCTTGAATGAGGAAAAGCCTTCGAAAGCGCTTTTGATAAATGGAGAGGTGACCTCTAGTGGAAGAAAGTGAGAATTTATTTCTTCTAAATTCTGGGTCTCGCCCAAGACAAATAAGCCACCTCCATAAGAAGAGGTAACATTTTTTACGAGCATTCAGTGATAGTGCACAAATCCAAAGCTCTTTCCATGAGATCATTTCTCTTATTCTCTTAGCAACCGTATGAGACAGCTGAGACTATTGTCCACTTTTTAAAGATGGAGACGCTAAGGCAGAGAGAAGTTTAAGTGACTTGTCACAGCCACACAATGAGCATATGATAAAGCTGGAAATCAAACCCTCAGAGCATTTTCCTAGACCCCCATGTACAGGGTGAAAATTCTTCACAGCGTCTATAGCAAGTGCTATACACATGGTAACTAAGATGATATAAAGATATACAATTCAGTCATGTAAAGAAAAGAGAAAACAAATTAGCAGCACAAAATCAAGCACATCACTTATGATTATACATGTAGGTTATCCGAGCTCCTGTATTTAAAAGCCTAAGTATCCATGACGTCTTTTAAAATAAAATCCAACTGCATGTGTCTCACGGGAGAAGGAACGGAAACAAAAATGGCCCGGAAAGGATGCAACAAAAGCAGCATAGACCAGAGGACTTCGGATAAATGGAAGGGCAAAGGGAGAAAACCTGGCGAAATGAAAACCAGAAAAAAGTCAAATTAAATTTTAAAAGCATTAAATGACATGAAAGATAACTTTGAGCTCTTAAAAGGAACACTCCTCAATGCAGGTGGAAATCATACTGCCTGCAGACATCTCTGCCTAGGATACATTTAAAATAAGTAAATAGGAGTTCCTGTCGTGGCTCAGTGGTTAGTGAATCAGACTAGGAACCATGAGGGTGCGGGTTCGATCCCTGGCCTTGCTCAGTGGGTTGAGGATCCAGCGTTGCCGTGAGCTGTGGTGTAGGTTGCAGATGTGGCTCACATCCCGCGTGGCTGTGGCTGTGGCTGTGGCCTGCAGCTACAGCTCCGATTAGACCCCTAGCCTGGGAACCTCCACATGCTGCAGGAACAGCCCAAGAAATGGCAAAAAGACAAAAATAAATAAATAAATAAATAAAATAAGTAAATAACATATCTTTGCCCAACTCTTTTCTTATTGTTATCTCAGACTTCCTTGTAATTCCCTTGATTCTCTGAAGAGGAATGTCTAGCTATTACCTGCAGTAAGTTTAACTTTCTTGCTTCTTACCCAAAACGTGCCCCTCAAAGCTGCACAGCATCATCCTGGGTGGCTTAACTGTGTTGCTGATGGTCAGCTGCACAAATCCAGGGCCATATCTTTGAGGTATTGGAACCCAAAATCGATTAACCTCGTATGTCACAAATTGAGAAACTCCACCTTGTTCAGTGATGTGGTTCAGTTCTTACCAATCTGCTCTTAAACCTAAACCCTCTCGGGCTTGGACATTTTCACTATCATTCCTCACTATCCAGGCGTCTTTGCAACCCTCTGTATGGAGGTTAACTCCTATGAGTCATCGTTTTAACTATTCTCTTCCGAATATTTGTCTTCCCTTGCTCCCCTGAACTTGTGTCACATACACGTGACAACATGCGATTCCTTTTCCTAATGTAACTCATCAATTCCCAAGACCACAGCTCATAGTGATGCATCGCCATCCCCACCTCTTATCCACACATGTCCAACTACACCCTACTTATCCCCTTTTGGATGCCTCACAGGAACCTCAAACACCTTTATTTTTAAAATATATATATGTCTTTTCTAGGGCCACACCCACGACACATGGAGATTCCCAGGCTAGGGGTCTAATTGGAGTTGGGGCTGCCAGCCTACGCCACAGCCACTGCAACAGCAACGCGGGATCCGAGCCACGTCTGTGACCTACACCACAGCTCACAGCCACACCAGATCCTTGATCCACTGAGCAAGGCCAGGGATCGAATCCGCAACCCCATGGTTCCTCGTCGGATTCGTTAACCCCTGACCCACGACGGGAACTCCTCAAACTTAACTTTTCAAAAATTCAAATTCAACATCTTTCGTCACAAACCTGATGCCCCTGCTGTGTCAAAGAATATTAATATCATGCACTAATGACCCAAAGCAGAAACTTGAAATTATATCCTCTCTCTTTAACCCCCCCCCACATTCAATCAATTACAGCTGTCCAATTATTTTTGGAATTGTGGTCCCAAATCCTAACAAAACTACAAGTAGTTTTTACTAACTCTTCAGCCTTCTTGTTACACTCCAGGCATGCTTGCCAGAAAAAAATCCTGCATTTTCTAAAAACATATGTGTTAAAAGCAATTCGGGGGCGTCCCCCCAGTGGGCAAGTGGTTAGGACTCAGTGCTTTTGTTGCTGTGGCCCAGGTTCAACCCCTAGTCTGGGATCAGAGATCCTACATAAAGCCACTGCAGGCAGCAGCCAAAAAAAAAAAAAAAAAGCCGTTTTGATATGAAAGATCATGGTAAATTCCTCTACCATTTCATTTCCAGATTCCAACTACAATATTTACTTAATTATTTCGGCATAAATCTTACGTATGCACTGAGACTCACCTATTTTCTCTTAAGACGAACAAGAGATGGTGGAAACCCAGGGGGCTGAGCTCTCATACCTACTACCTTCCCTTCTCTCACCTGCAGACAAGGCGAAATTCTAATGATCATTCAGATCTTAACGAAAACCCCTTTCATTCGGATTAAACATCGCTTCCCTGAGAACAGTCTTCCTGGTTTTCTACATTAGAAAATTCTATGTTCTACGTGCAATTTCCTCTTCTCTGAAATTATTCATACTTGCAATTAGTGGTTCATTATTTTTCTCTGATAGACGGCAGTCTCTGCGAAGGCCAAGATGCCTCATTTTTTTTTTCTGTGTTTTCTTTGTTTAGTAATAGTCTCAATGTCAGCACAATGGTGACATGTAAAAAATACTCATAAATATTTCCGGAACTGAGTCAAGACAAAAGGGACATTCTTGTTGCGTCTGAAAATACATTTCACATTGTGAAATAGCTACAGCAAGTAGAGGAAAATAAACCTATTAAAAGTGGCAGCTAATCATAATGCCAAACCAAGAAAATATTAGGGCATTTTTATCAACGAAAAAACCAGATCATCATTATTCTTTTTTTAAACCTTTGCTGAGAAGCTGCACCCAGAGAAATGAGACATTTTTTGGACTGGTTACTTTCGTCCCCCCCTCCTTTTGCCTTAGCTTAAATAAAAATTAACCCCCAAGGCTGGGTCCTCTTATTTGGACCCATAGACCCATGCACTTGTGCCAGATAGACACACTATCACAATGTATTGCATTTATTTGCCTATCATCAATCTTTCTTGAGTATAAAGATATTTTCATATTCATAGGTTTATCTCTGTAATTTAATTTCTATAAAACACTTGTTATATTAAAGTGAATAATGCTTAAATCCTTGCATACGCACAAGCTCCTGTCTGACTTGAGAGCTTTGTACGTTTTTGGCCCCATCTCTGCCCACCCTGTGTTACAGTAAAGGGCAGTTTGGTAAATAAGTGGTGAAAATAATTAATGGACAAATTAATGAACAAATACACACATTTACACGTACATCCAGAAACACAGGGAATTATGGGCAACGTCAACCAAACTCACATTATAGTCCCTGCTGAAGAACCTTGGCTTTAGTTTCGGGAATCCTGAATTTGCATTTGATGATCTGTGCCTCCTTTTTCATTATACTTCACGGAGTTTTTTGATGTCTCTGAAAGGCCTGTTTCCTCATAGACATTTTTGCGAGGAGCACTTTTGTGAGATTTTCTGCAGTGGAAAAGTCTTCAACTCCGTGGCTGGAAAGGGGTCTCCCGAGAGAGCAGCTAGTATGTACTCCCCTTTAGGACGACAAGCAAAGGCAGATGCACACAGGTGAACCAGAGGCCAAGTCCACGCTTCCGTCCGAGCTCTCAGACCCCTGGGTTTTGGCTGTTGAATTGTGTCCTTGTGACAGGCCCAGTCCTCCCTGTCTCCTGCTTTATTTACCCATCGTCATCCCAACCCTTCGAACTTTAAAAGTCTGGCCCCAGACCTGCAGGCTACCTCATGAGGAAAGCTGCACGGGGCCCCCCTCGTCTTTCCTTAGGCTCCTTGCTCCTCCTCTGAGGTCCCCTGGCTGTCTGTCCTTCAGTCAGTCTGCCCCAGGATCTGAGCCCTGCCCTGGGCTTTCCAATCACAGCTGCCCTGCCCACCGACCAACACGCACCAACCCCCAGGTCCTTCACGAGGTGGACAGAAACAACACCCATAAGTGGACACTCTTCCTTCTCTTCTGGGACCTTCAGAGAGGGCGCCCTGGCTGGTGGGGCCCTGAGAGACCACAGACACGAGCCCATCAGAGAGCCGTGGGCTGCCCGGCGAGGCTCTTCCCAGGGGTCCAGCTCCTGAGAGTCTGAGCTCCCAAAGGCTGGGTTGGGCTGAGTCCCTGCAGGCTCAGATCTTGTAGGACAGACAGTGTCTGAGTCAGCAGAGTCTCCTGGGACTTTCAAAATGGTTCTAAAGTCGTCTACAGTGATATTCTGTGTATTTCGTGTGTGTGTCTGTGTGTGTGTGTACTGCAATTTTTATCCTTCCTTCTAGAAAAGGAAATAAACATTGTTTCCACATCTCAGCTCTTAGGAGTGTATGGTTTGAGAAGACTTTCATGTCTCTGAAGGCTATTTTGTTTACGCTATGCTTTTCAATTTCCTTATGAAACTGCCAATAAGATATATAGGAAAGTCTAGGCCATATAAGTCACCGAAGCTTCTCTTGTGCTCTCTCTTGAATTGCCCCATCTGGGAGAAGCCAGCCTCAGTGACAGGAGGACAAGCAGCCTTTGTGGGAGGAACCGAAGCCTCTTACTGTCCAACAACACTGCATAAGCAGCCTCCTCCCAGGAGACCCTCCAGCTCCAGCCAGCCCTTCTGATACTTGCAACCTTAGCATCACCTTAACTGCAACCTAATAAGAGACAGAACCACTCAGATGGACCACTCTAGAATTCTGATCAGGCAGGAACTCTTTGTGATAATAAATGGGTTTTTGAGTGTGTTGGGGGGGTGAAATTTGCTACACCACATAGATAACTAAGACGAATAGGAAGGCAAGTTATCATTAGATGGTCCTACTTATGGATGAGGAAGTGGGGTTCAGGCAGGGGAAACCCTTCTTGGCCGCTTAGGCCGCTTGAAGACACTGTAATTCTATCAGAATAATCCCCTCTGACAGTGACCTCAGCAGAGGTTGCCTCCCCGATAGGTGTGAAATACTGTAAGCAGCTTGACCATCTGTAAGAGGTTTTTAAGATCACGCCACAATAAACATTTACTGAAACTAGGAATAATAAGCCAGGTCCGGGAAACGAGGCATTATACGAGACCCTGGATGTTCAGTGATCAATGCCAGTCTATTGGCTTGCCCTCACGAACTAGGGAGGTCGGGAGACTTGTAAAATAAAACTTTGACATGTAGTGAGTGTTATAGGGACTCGAAGACGTCCATGGAAACGGAGGGCAGGGGTAATGCGCTAGGCTGGGGGCCAGAGAAGATCCTGAGACACGGGGGGAACAACATGAATCTTGGAGGTGAAGAAGCATCAGAGGGAAGATGCAGGAAAGATATCTGGGAGACCAGCGTATGCAAAGGCTCAGCAGGGTCTGAGGACATCATGAGTTCTGGGAGACGGGTGTCGCTTAGGAGACACAGGCACACGCTGAGTGAATTGCTGAGGAAAAAAACTGCCGAGGTAGGTGGGCCAGCAATCATTCATTCATTTACACAAGCAGGTCCTGGGTTATTCAGGTCCTGGGTTATTCAGTCCAGGTGCATGGAACACCAAGGAGGAGCAGAGCACTGAGCTAGACCCCAGGAGCAGAGGGAAAAGTGAAACAGACATAATGCCTCTCCTCGTGGAGTATTCCTGCCAATGAAGAAGGCATATAGGATTCAAATAATCCACAAAGTGTGTGTGTGCAAAAATAATCACCCTCTCTGATAACTGTTAGGGAAATCTGCAGAGTTTTATAAGAGCAGATAACTATGGCATCTGACCAGGTCTGGGGGAGATAGGAAATGATTCTTCGAGGAAGATATTTGAAAGATGAAGTGAATTCTAACCGCAAGCTAATACAGTAGATAAAATGTATTGTGTTCTTTCAGGGTGTCCACTGAAAGCCAGACCCTTTAGAAATGTTATCAGTTTAGTCCTTATTCGCTTCCGGTGAGAGAAACATCCCATTTATCCATTTGTCTTACATGACAGGTAGGACCATTGATACTAGAAAGTTGATCCAGTTGGTTCAGTTGTCACATGGAGAATTTTCCAGCTTCTACTTCACGTTGTGCTCTGTTACCTCCAGCAAGCTACAGGAAAAGGGGAGAATATTCTAAACCCAGAGGAAAGTATGTGCAAAGGCCCTTAGGCGAGAAGGACGAAGATGTGAATATAAGCTCCTTGGAAGCAGGCGGTATTATTTTTTCCTTTGTGGTTCATATACGTTTAAAAAGTTATGAGCAGCGAAGACCCTTTTTTAGTAAGTAATAGCCTTTCCAAGGAACTGTGTTGAAAGAGGACGTTCAGCCTAATAGCATGCTCCCTGCCCCAGTGTACCATTTATTCATTTATACCACTTATTCATTCATCCAACCACCATTCGTTGACGTATCTATAGGACAGCACAGAGGAGGGATTAAAGGAAAAGGCTTGAAGCAAAAACACTGACGGCTGACTGCAACTTACCAGCTCCCCCTGTTCCCTTTGGATGAAGTTGGGAGATGTACTTTCTCATCCAACCTTCAATTCTTTTCATGTACACCTGGAGTCCTTACCTACCTCCTAAGATGTGAGGATAGACTGTGACGTTTGAAACGTTAGCGTTATTTGGGACATTACGTGCTAATCTTTTTTAATGTAATTTTACTTTACCATGTAACAGGTGCTGTGGACGCAGATATGGCTAAGCCATGTTTGACTCTCCTCAGGGATGTCACAGGTTAGTGGGGAAAACACATATGGAAGCAGACAATTTCAAAACAGGATGGCAAGAGATCACGACCTCAAAAAGCACAAGGACCTGTGAGAACACAGAAGAGGGTGCTGATGCAATTTGGGGAGAGGGAAGGAGCATCAAGAATGTTATATCATAGCTGTGTTTTTTTGGAGAAAAATAGGAACTTTCAAGGAAAATCACGGGGATAGGAACAAGGCAGGCAGAGAACATTACTTTAAATGCAAAGAAATGAATGAGAACATGATGAGAGTTGGGAAACTGTACTTGGATGCAGGCACCCCGAATGTGGTTGCGGGAGGTTGGGAAGAAGGGAAGGGGAGGAGAGAAGAAGAATTGAGGGAGGTGAGCAAGAACTTGTGCTTCGGAACTTGGATCTTATTATAAAGGCTAAGGGATGAACGGGCCAAGGAAAGATTATACTTGGGAGTATGATAAAATGAATTGGACATGTTGGAAAGTTCGCTCTGGCAGTTGTGTGGACTTGCTGCTGGAATGAGGAAGCATGCATTTGCATTTGCTTTAGAGGAAGCAAAATTAGTTTCCGAATATCCACGGCCACCTAGGCAGAGATGACGAGGAGTTAAGCAGACTGAGGGGATGCAGGAATGAGTCAAAGAGTTTGGGGTTATCAGATACAACTTGGAAATGGATTTACAACGAGATCCTGCTGAGTAGCATTGAGAACTATGTCTATATACTTATATTGCAACATAACAAAGGATGGAAAAAAATGTATGCATGTAAGTGTAACTTGGTTCCCATGCTGTACAGTGGAAAAAAAAAATTAAAAAAAAAAAAAAAGAATATTCCCTCCAGGGCTGGAACAAGGTTGTGGCGAGAGCGGTGCCTAGAATGGAAAATTTAGGGAGAGCCTTACTCTCGGGGTCTTAAAGTGTTCCCTTGAAATTTTGTTTGTTTGTTTTTTTTGCTTTTTTTTTTTTTTTTTGGGTTACAGGCACCTCTACAGGCTTCCTGCTCAATTCAGGGACTGTCAGGGTATTATTGCCAGTTCAGCAGAAAAGGAGTTAAGTATTCGCTTGACGCATTTGTCCCTATCTGCAGTTTAATTGAAGGCAAGACCAGACACCAAGTCCCCGAGGTCGTTCCAGTGGAACTTAGAAGAGCAGTAAATGATCCCAGGCTCCCTCTGCCTTCTGTGCACTGGGAGTCTTCCTTCTGTGGCCACGGGAATGGATGAGGGGGAGTGAGCTACAGACCGAGCATCTCCAGGGCCCTGGACGCACAGACTCACAGCGTTTACTCTAAGTAACACCCAGACTTCGAGAAGCCATTTCTGTGTCTGAGGACTGCCCGCACGGGCAGCAGGTAAAGTAACATTTTTATGTATTTATTCGTTTTAAAATAATTTTTATTTTTTTCCTTATAGCTGGTTCTGTCAATTTCCTACTGTACAGTGAGGTGATGCCGTCACACATATGTATACACATTCTTTGTCTCACATTATCCTGCTCCATCGTAAGTGACCAGATAGAGTTCCCACTGCTACACAGCAGGATCTCATTGCTTATCCATGCCAGAGGCAAGAGTTTGCATCTACTAACCCCAAATTCCCCGTCCCTCCCACTCCCTCCCAGTTTATTTTAAAAAGGCAAAGGACAACCCCAGATTCTTCACAAGCCTAGAATGAGTCCAACAAAAAGACCACTGTGGATGAGAGGGGATTGTGGGTAAACTTTTGTAAGTGTTGATATGAATTAAATGACTTCTATCAAAAGCCTAAATTTTAGCACTCTCTTTAATAGCACCGTGAACTTCCTTAAATTATTGTCATAGATTTAATGATAGTTAAAATAAAGTCCTAATAGAAAAATAGGAACTATCAGGTAAAAACAAAAATAAAATGAAATCATGTTAGTTCACTACTCAGATTTAATAGTTAATAGTTCCATATTTTAGCTACCAAAGAGCCTCTTTATGAAAGTGTGTGTTTACATGGCAGACTATTGTTCAACAATGACACCAAGTATAATTATTTTAAGAACCTCTTTTTTTGAATTTAGCCATCAGTGGTAGATATTAAATGGCACTTATTTTTAAATAAAAAGAGTTAAGCTATCTTTGCGTATAAGTCCATCTTTCCTGAAACAGCAGCAGAAGGATTTTCTTTGTGAATAAGACAATCAATTTTCTTTTTAATGAATATTTTTCACTAATTTTTAGGCTATTAAAATGATGGCAGCATTGGAAATTTTACTGTGATCTTTAAAGAGTGTGGTGTGTTTCATTATATGTTCCTTTTTTCGGGTGATGAAATCCTTTAAGCTTGAGGTAAAGGCTTTCCCAAAAGTCCCTGAGAGGGTTTTGAGGAAAGTCTCTGAGAGACGGAATTTCTTTGCTTATTCATTTTATTCAAATTTCATCCTTACACAAACACAAAATAAAACTTTAAGGAATTGATAACCAATAAGGAAAGAAATGACCAAATCTATTCTTAAAAGAAATTTAAATAAGAAGTTATGGAGTTCCCGTCGTGGTGCAGTGGTTAACGAATCCGACTAGGAACCATGAGGTTGCGGGTTCGGTCCCTGCCCTTGCTCAGTGGGTTAAGGATCCGGCGTTGCCGTGAGCTGTGGTGTAGGTTGCAGACGCGGCTCGGATCCCGCGTTGCTGTGGCTCTGGCGTAGGCCGGTGGCTACAGCTCTGATTCGACCCCTAGCCTGGGAACCTCCATATGCCGCGGGAGCGGCCCAAGAAATAGCAACAACAACAACAAAAGACAAAAGACAAAAAAAAAAGTTACATCTATGATTATATTTTTAATTTGCTCAGGTTCCTTATTTCTGATCATGTTTATTTAAATGAATGGAGTTGGATATATTGATAAAGAAAACTCTGGGGAGTTCCCATTGTGACTCAGCAGCTTAAGGACCCTATGCTGTCTCTATGCGGATGCAGGTTCCATCCCCGGCCTTGCTCAGTGGGTTAAGGATCCAGCGTGGTCACACGACACGGCATATTTTGAAGATGCAACTCGGACCCAGCGTTACCGTGGCTGTGGTGTAGCCTGGCAGCTGCAGCTCTGAGTAGACCCTTGGCCTGGGAGCCTCCATATGCCGTAGATGTGGCTGCCATTAAAAAAAGGGGGGGGGGGGGGTTGAAACGTAATTGTTTTTGTTTAATTTTATTGAAGTTCAGTTGATTTACAATGTCGTGTTAGTTTCTGCTGTACAACAGGGATTCAGGTGTGCCCTTATACGTATACATTCTTTTTCAGTTTCTTTTCCCACATAGGTAGTCACAGAATATTGAGTAGGATTCCCTGTGCCATCCAGCAGGACCATCCATTCCATATATGATGGTGTGCGTGTGCCAGTCCCAAACTCCCAATCCATCCCTCCTCCTGCCTTTCCCCTTTGGTAACCATAAGTTAGTTTTCAACATCTGTCGTCTAGAAACATAATCTTTCTGACTCATCTGGGTAAAGTTCAGTCGTCTCATCCTGAAGTTAAGTTAAAGTTCTTCTCATGTGCTAGACTTGCAGCTCCATCCGTTTTCAAGGAACAACACCCCTAACTATACTGATAACTCTTCAGAATTTGATAAAATCTTTCAGTATTGAAACTTCAAAACAAAAGATACCTGGAATCAACAGATAATAATGTATGAAACAAACAAATAAGCTCTGCGGACACCGTGGTTCACATAGATGGTAACCCTATGGCAGAATCTCTATTTTATGGGCTTCGAACTCCTTTTTCCCTTTCTCACACACGGTGTATGTCTGTACACATCGCAGGTGGTCAGCGTATGCTTGTGTAATAAATAGACCAATAACTGATCAGGAAAACATATGTGTGAGATTACAGAAGTATTGTTTAATTCATTTTTTTTAAAAAACTTTGTTTCTATTCACTTATTAAATTTTATATAAAGATTCAAAATTGTCCTTCCTGTCTTCAAATATTTAGAGAATACAATCAAAACAAAGCTTAAAATTTTGTATGACCATTACTTCACATTTATGTCAACTACGTAAGAAAATAGTACCAGCCTCAGGATTTCCCTTGGCAGCATCTTTTAAAAATTATTTGATCCTGCTTTGAATCTTTGGAATTGTTCTCTTCAAGGCAGAATACCACACACATGTAGGTCCGTAATTGACACTCTGAGTACGTGGGAATTCGCTAACTGGAATTTTGCATGGTGGATGTCTAAACCCATTGAGGGTTATTGAGTACGTGCTCATTAACCACTAATGAGCCTGTTGAGGTCATTGAAGGTATGTATGCCAGGTGGTTGTGACAGGCTGGCTCTCCAACTTTCTTTCTCCTTCCAGATGAGTGATGAAAGTTCCCTACCGTAATCCAGGCATGGCAGCTCCCAACGATTCCACTGTCACTTATGACACGTTTATCCTCATTGGTGTACCTGGCCTGAAGGAGCTGCACACACGATCTCCATCCCTTTCTGCCTGATGTACCTGGTGGCCGTGTCAGGAAATGCTGTCCTGATCTGCGTGGCGGCAGTGGAGCGTAGTCTTCAGGAACCCACGTACCTCTTCCTCTCCATGCTGGCATTTTGGGATCTGATTCTATCCACAGCCACAGTCCCCAAAGCCCTGAGCATCTTCTGGTTTGATGACACGGACATCTCCTTTGGTGGCTGTGTGACCCAGCTCTTCTTCATGCATTTTGCCTTTGTAGTAGAGTCAGGCATTCTCTTGGCCATGGCTTTTGACCGCTATGTGGCCATCTGCTATCCTCTGAGATATACCGCCATTCTTAGCCAGGACACCATTGGCAAAATTGGGGGTGTTGTTGTGCTCAGGAGTTTTGCAACTGTTTTCCCTATCGTCTTCCTTGTGAAGCGGCTGCCCTTCTGTCGGACAAACATCATTGCCCATACATTCTGTGAACACATGGGGCTGGCAAAGCTGGCTTGTGCCGACATCACCATCAATATTTGGTATGGAATCTCCGTGCCATTACTGAGTGTTATGCTAGATTTGGTGATGACAGTCATTTCTTATGGGCTTATTATCCGAGCAGTCTTCAGGCTGCCATCTCGAGATGCCCGGACGAAAGCACTCAGCACCTGTGGTTCCCGTGTCTGTGTCATCCTCATGTTCTACCTGCCAGGGATCTTCACTGTCACTGCTCAGCGCCTCGGCCAGAAAATCCCCAAGCATGTCCACATCCTGCTGGCCAATCTCTGTTCTTGTCCCCCCAGTGATGGATCCAGTTATCCATGGAGTAAAGACCAAGCAGATCCGTGAACGAGTGACCCTTGCGTTTTCTTCAAAAGGGAAGTGTTGCTGAGAATGAATGTGGTTTCTCATAGGTGAGGAGAAAGGACCCTGTTAGAACAGAGGACAGAGAAGTTGTCGCTTAGAATTGGCTCTGCTTGCTATGAAATTGGTCTTTTTCCCCCCCGTTAAATAAGGATGATCCAAATTGTATGAGTCCTTCATTTCGAAGGTAAACAGGTTCTTGAAAATCTGTTATTCAAAGACATTGAAACTGCTATTTACATGTCTGTTGGATTCCACAATATTTAATAACATAACATCTCTATTGCCACCAAACAAAAATAAAATTTATAGACTAGTTCTTTCAGCTACTATTTCAATTTTAGACCCCACGTGTCTTCCCCAACAGTTATGATGAATACCGACTAGAAAGCACGAACACCCAAATTATACGTGAATAGGGCAAAGTGGGAGACTCACTCTTCTACCCCACCTTCTTCACAAAGAAGATTTAACGATCTCATAATAGGAATGCAAATAGCTGATGACATGAAATAGCATGCTCCCTGCAAGTGAAATGGCCAGTAGTGCTGTCAGTACACGATTTAGAGGGGGAAATAAGGACAAGATAATTAAAGTGTTTGGAGATATAAAATGTCTTGGATCCAAGAGGACACCCCTTGGGGGCTAGGTGTCCTCCTAATTTCTGGTTAGGCGACCCTCTTTTTTCAGGCTCCTTCCTGTCTAATTCACAGCAGTTGTATGTGGATCCAAGGAGAAGGTGGAAATGAAAGCACATTAGGAATTGTGTAATTCTGCATGACTGTGTTTTATCACTGCTGATAATGTCACGATGTTCCCTGGCTCGGGTTTTCACCCTCCTTGGTCAAAAGTTAAAAATAAGGCAAGGCAAAGCCCCCATCGTCTTGTCTGCAAGAAAAATCCTCTCCTTCACTCCCCGTTCTCCTTTCTTTTCCCACCAGAGATATCTCATCTACAGTGAAGGGCCACCCCACAGCTTTTCCATGTCAGATGCGCATCACCTATATTGGATGGAGGGTAATGAGAGACACTACTGGATGCTCCACCCGCCTGCCCCATACCCCCGGCAGCGTGGCCAGGCTTGCCCTTGCCATCCTTCAGAAGCCCTGAGGGAACTTTCAAGGAAATTTTTGCCTTATCCATATCATGCAGCTTCCTTCTTCTCAGCTGTCTGCTCAGATCCCTGGCATACTGTGAGGTGTAGAGAGAAGATATTTTTTGTGTTTCTCCTAAGTTGGGCTTTCTGAATAAATGTTACCAAAATCTTGGGATTCTGCATTAAGAGGAAGTCTTGCAAAATTAATGTAAGGCTGAAACCGCCCAACTCAGGTGGGACTTGAACCCATGGGCTGGAATTTAAACCCACTGTCTTTTAATTGGAATCACGCACCTGGTGTCATGTTCTTTATGTCTCAGCGCAGAAGGAATGCAGGCAGAGGCAAAGCGATAGGTAAGAAGTAGATTTATTGAGAGATATACCCTCCAGAGACAGAGTGTGGGCCATCTTAGGAGGTGAGGGTGACCCCAACACATGGGGTGGTTAGTTTTCATAGGCTGGGTAATTTCATAGGCTAGCAGAGGGAGGATTATTCCAACTACTTTGGAGAAGGGGTGGAGATTTCCAAGAACTGAGCCAACCCCACTTTTTGCCCTTGCATGGTCTGCCTCGGCACGGTCATGGCACCCGAGGACATGTCATTCAGCTAATGTACTACAATGAGCATATCATGAGGCCCAGAGTCCACCAGAAGTTGAATCTTCCACCACCTTGGGCCTACTTGGTCACATCCTCAAAGGCTGTGTCATTCCTTTCATGGTTGAGCCCTGCCTTGTCCCCCCTGTCTCTAAACTATAGTTAATGAGGTACCTACAGAGAGTGAGAGAGCTCCAGAGAGATACACCTGATTCCAGAAGCACGAAGTGGAGCTGGAGACAACAGTCTTATCTTTTCTCTGGAGAAATGTATCGCCCTTGGATCTCCAAGGAGACTGTTTCAGAAGGAGGGGTTGTAGAGGGAGGAAGAATAGTCTCTCTTTTATAATCAGAAAAAAAATTTTTTTTCTTTATTCCTTCACTTTGTATGTATATGTCATTTGGCCTGAACTTCAAGGCCAAATGTATAGCCCCAGGGGTACAAATCCAGTGTGGGGAAATTCACAATTATTATTTGAATTAAAATTTTTTTTTTTCTTTTCAGGGCCACACCTGTGGCAGATGGAAATTCCCCAGCTAGGGGCTGAATCAGAGCTGCAGCTGCCGGCCTATACCACAGCCATAGCAATGCAGGATCTGAGCCACATCTGCAACCTATGCTTCAGCTTGCAGCAACAGGGAACCCTTAATCCACTGAGTGAGGCCAGGGGTCAAACTCACACCCTCATGGACACAAGTCAGGGTCTTGACATGCTGAGCCACACTGGGAACTGCTGTCATTTGCCTTTTAAGTGAACAATGATAATCTATGCCTGATCCAGAACATGTTGCTTGCGCATGCAGGATGAAATTGATAACATAAATATTTAAAATCCAACACACGCTAAGTACAAACGTCCATTGTAAACAGGGTTCTGCTTCCATTACACTCATCCCTGGACGTCTCGGGTGTCTGCCGCCCGTGCTCTCACTGAGTCTCCTTCCCACTCTATTCCCTGTAGCCATGCAACGCCACTTTCCTAAAAGACCCACCCAAAGCACGGTCAAATTATGTGCCACTCTCCCTCCTGACAACACCACTAAACTTAGGGATATGAAGGGTCATTGGGGGAAAAAAAAAGGCCAACCTGACATAAAAATCAGAGCTCAGCAGAAAAGAGCCCAGCAATGTGGCTAAGGTTCCAGGGCACCGCATAAGCTCTGAAGTCACGGCCGGAGCCACATTCAGGCCAGTTAAGTTGGGCTTCGGGAGGCGTGTAGCCAGCGGTGTGCAGGTGGACATACAACTGCCTTTTGGGGTTTGGGGTTGTAGATGTGATGCTTCACAAGATATAGATACCCCCACTAAGGCTGATTTCTAGCTACCCAAACGATGCTTCTGGCACAATTCCTGAACATTTAGCACTTGGCTTTCACAGGCCTTTATGAACGGCTTCGAGCACACGACTAACTGCAGCTCTTTATTAGATCTGATGCACTGGGATCAGAATGACCTTGACGATGTGGTTTTGGTTTAGCAGAGAAGATGTGAAAGAGTGAGGATGCTTCATTTAGGGAAACCCTGCCTCCCTGGGAGGGAAGACAGGGAGGGAGTAAAAGCAACGCTGGGAGTCAGACCCACTTCTTAGCTATACGCTCATCTATGGTATTTGTACACTGAGCATGTTATTTAACTTTTTTATTAAGGTGAGATTCACAAAGCATAAAATTCGCTGCTTTAGCCATTTTACATGCACGAGTCAGCGGCGCTTCGTACGTTTACACCGTCGTGTTATCATCACCAGTGTCTATTTTCATCACCCGAAAGAAATCCCGCATCCACTAAGCAGTCACTCTCTATTTCCCCTTTCCCCAGTCCCCTGGTAACTACCAATTGAGCTTCTGTCTCTACAGTCTTGCCTATTCTGGACTTTTGACATATGTTATGTATAATATATGAGTGTTTTATACCTGGCTTCTTTCACTGAGAATGTCTTCAAAGTTCATCCATGTTGCATTACATTATCAGAAACTCACTCTTTTATGCAGGAAAATATTCCATTGTTTAGACATGACACATTTGTTTTATCCATTCATCAGTTGATACACATTTGAATGAGCAGGTTTCCCTTTTTCAGCTATTATAAATAATGCTACCATAAAACATTCATCGACAAATTTTGGTTTCAGTATCTGTTTTCAGTTGTCTTTGTTACATACCTAGGAGTATGATTGCTGGGTCATTTGGTAATTCTATATGTAAATTTTTTTTTTGCTTTTTAAGGGCTGAAGGTGCAGCATATGGAAGTTCCCAGGCTAGGGGTCTAATTGGAGCTGCAGATGCTGGCCTACACCACAGACACAACGAAGTGGGATCGAAGGCGTGTCTGTGACCTACACCATAGCTCATGGCAACGCCAGGTCATTAACCCACTGAGTGAGGTCAGGGATCGACCCTGTGTCCTCATGGATGCTAGTCGGGTTCTTAACCTGCTGAGCCACAACAGGAACACCTTACATTTAACTTTCTGAAGTAACGTTTTTCCATTAGATGCTGCGTCATTTGATATTCCAGCTGGCAATGTATCAAGGCTGTAGTTTCTCCACATCCTCGCCAATACTTATTACCTTCCATTTTTAAAAATTTATAGCTATCCTAGAAGGCATGAAATAGAAGAATAAAAAGAATTGGGAAATCATTTCTCTTCGTTCTCATTCCTACTCAAGTTCAAGCTAATATTCAGATTCCAGAGTGAATAACACATGTGAAAGTCCAGAAGGAAAAGAACATAGCTTGTTTAAAAAAAAAAAAAAAATATATATATATATGGGGTGGTTGTAGCAAAAAGGGGACATCTGAGAGCAAAAGAGAGAACTGGGTCAATGGACACCAACAAATAGCTAACAGGTTAGCACCAATCATGTCAAAAAAGGCTTTGAAGATCTGTCAGGGTATTAGGCTTCATGCCAAGCAAAGTTGATAACTATTAAGTGATTATTAACTACAGGATTGCCATGATCTAGTTGAAGGTTAATAAGATCACCCTAGTTTCTGAATAAACAACAAATGGGAGAGAAAAAAAAAATTTGACGGTAGCAAATTTCTAAGTGAGGCTGCTGAAAATTAGTCCAGGATAAAGGGAGGATGATAAACATGTTTTAATGTGAAACACGTGTATAAGTGCAAAGCTATTCGGAAGACATAACAAATAGTAAATGAGTTTTAAAATATTTAAAGAAAATGAATACGGAGAAAAGGGTGTGACATGGGAAACTGGCTGATTTCTACACCATTTAAGAAGATAGAGAATTCAGGAGATTGGGCTGATCACGAGGAAAGGAAGAGGAGAAAAATGGTTATTTTTCTAGCTCACTTTTTTGAAGGCTCGGTGGGAGAGCCAAGAGGAGTTATCAAATAGCGAGTTGGTTACATGGGACAGAAGGGAATGGAAGCAGAACTTTACTTAGAGGTTTTCAGCATACAGATGGCTTTTGAATTAATGAGCTCACTTTGTGCTAAACAAATTCAACCTTACAACAAACCTATAAATTAAATATTACTTTTTTTTTTGTTTTAAAAAGAGGCCATTGAAACAGGATAAAAGGACCAAAGGAAGAGCAAAACTTTCGTGCTTTGGTGCTTTTGATTTTAGAAAATTAGGATACTTCCACCTGATGCCTCTCATTTTCTTGAGGCTTAAAACATCCTTGCCTCCCTCCCTCTCATTCTACCTATAATTTTATCCCACAGAATCGAGGCCTTGACATTCATAGGCATTGGATCCATTATTGAAGTCTTCCTGCTCTTTCTTTACCAAAGAAATTCTATTAAATCAATATGATGCCTTGACGTCCCCACACTTTTTCTCCATGTTCTTATCCGCAGGTCACTGCATCCCTTTAGGGACGAATAGAAGGATGACCTTGTCCTTGATCTGCTTTGTTCTGACACCGTAAATGATGGGATTGAGGGCAGGAGGGACAGTTACGTAGAGGCTGGCAAACGTGATGTGAAAAGACCGAGAGATAGTGTGGCCGAAGCGATGAGTCAGGGCCGAGAACACGGCGGGGATGTAGAAAAGGAGGATGACACTGACGTGAGAAGCGCAGGTGCCCAGGGCTCTCTGGCGGGCATCTCGGGACGGAAGGTGGAAAACGGCATGAAGGATGAGAGCATAGGAAATACCAATGAGGATCGTGTCTGCGGTAACTGTCATTAGAGGCACAGCAAAGCCGTACCAGACATTGATGGAGATGTCGGCGCAGGCGAGGCGGGCCACCCCTATGTGCTCACAGAATGTGTGGGGGATGGTGCGCGTCCTGCAGAAAGGCAAACGCTTCACCAGGAAAACAACAGGAAATATGACAGCAAAGCTGCGACCCACAATGCCCACCAGGATCTTGACGATTGTCCTGGGCGTCAAGACACTGGTGTATCTCAAAGGGGAGCAAATGGCCACGTAGCGGTCAAAGGCCATGCCCACCAAGATGGCTGATTCCAGGAAAGAGCTGAAGTGGAGAAAGAACAACTGTGTGAGGCAGCCAGGAAAGGTGATTTCCTGAGATTTCAACCAGAATATGCCCAGGGTCCTGGGGACACACGTGGTACTTAACACGAGGTCTGTAGAGGCCAGCATCGCAAGGAAGAAGAACATGGGTTCATGGAGGCTGTGGTCCACGGCGATGAGGTAGAGAAGGATGCCATTACCTGCAAGGGCCACCAGGTAGATGCTGAAGAAAGGAATCCCGATCCAGATGTGGAACCGCTCCAGCCCTGGGATCCCCACCAAAACGAAGGCGTCTGGGTTAAAAATGGTGAAATTCAAGGTGGGCATCCTGTGGACTGCCACTCCCTGAGGACAAAATATCACACTTGATTCCTGGGACTGACGGCCCCAGAACTCCCTTTAAGTCTTTTCTTATTTTCACACAAAAACGTTCACTTAGGCCAGAAAAAAAAATGACATGCACACAGAGTCTTTTTCACATCTCACTATTCTGACTTCTCACCTCTGTAATCACAAAGCTCTGACTCTGAATTTTCCTATTCCCTTCTCCACTTCTAAAAGCCATTGTGATTGCAGTGGAATCAGCCAGATAATCCAATATAATCTCCCTAGTTTAAAGCCGGTTGTTTATCAACCATAGTTCTTTGACTTATAAATAACATATACGAAGTTTCCAGGGATTAGATGCTGCATGTCTTTGAGGGGCCATTCCCTGCTCTACGTAACAAGGACCATTTATGCTACCTGGATCGTTCTTGTTCTGCCTCCCTAAGACTTGTGCCACCAGCACCGCCATTATCACACTCAGATAATACTCACGGACTCTGGATTTCGAGGTTAGTGCTGGGTTAGAAAGCCAGTAAAGAGCTTGCAGAGGGTAACTCCAAGCATGAAACGGAGAGATACAGGATAGGACATAACTCAATTGAGGAGGACATATAGAGAGAAAGAAAAGAAGGGTACCCAGGTGAGAAGATGAGGCATGGGGAGAAATGAGTTTAATGCCAGTCAGGAAAGGCAGACACACCTGGATGGAAGAACCTTCTCTCTCTCTCTCTCTCTCTCTCTCTCTCGTTGGTTTTCTCAGGGGATTGGGCGGATTCTGAAAAATGAGGGCTCTAAAACCTAGAGGGATTCTAGCAGCTCCAGTCCCTAGTCAATGCTATGAATAGCCGATTGTTTATTTCATAGTTTCCTGATGTAGAGATGACAGCATATACACATAGGATATGATTCAGGGTTTTAGACAGAGGCAAGAAAGCAGGAAGTGCTAGGACTCTTCAAGATAGGACCTGTGGAGACCAGTCATTTATAGACAATCAAAAATATTTTTTGAGAATGTATATATAAATATAATAATATATATAATGTGTGTGTACATATGACTGGGTCCCTTTGCTGTAGAGCAGAAATGGACAGGACATTGTAAATCAGCTATAATTTAAAAAATTGAAAGTAAAAAATATGTTGTAAAGAAATGATTTTTTACATAATAAATGAGTTTAAGCAGGTAGACACCAGATTCTGACTCAGAAGGATGGCATAATGATGACCTTTTAAATTCCGGGCCCCAGATGATGTTTACGTGAACGTTTGGAGAAAGGGCAGTTGACGGATTAGGAATATTCATGGGTTCCTGACGGAAAGAATTGTACGACAGATGTGACTGTCCGTCTCTCAATGTCCTTCAGATTCTGGTCCATTTGGGTCCTCAGCTCCACCTCCCCCGTTAGGTGAGGCTTTTTCTGGATAATTATTATTTCCTCCTTCCCTGAAGGGGGCTTTCTGGTCTCTACTTATAACTGCATTGAGATACTTTTTGGACTGAAAAAAAAAAATTCACTGATTTCTGAGCAAGATGAATTACACTTTTATATAAACTAGTCCCGGAGTTCCCATCATGGCTCAGTGGTTAATGAATCTGACTAGGAACCATGAGGTTGCAGGTTCAATACCTGGCCTTGCTCAGTGGGTTAAGGATCTGGCGTCGCTGTGGCTGTGGCGTAGGCCGGTGGCTACAGCTCTGATTAGACCCCTAGCCTGGGAACCTCCACATGCCGTGGGAGCGGCCCAAGAAATGGCAAAAAGACAAAAAAAAAAAAGAAAGAAAAAGAAAAAGAAAATTCTACTTCCCTAAAGAAATATATTTAATTTCTTGATTGCGGCTGTGTGAGTGAGGTTTTTTGCTTTTGTTTTTTTTTTTCTCTTTTCTCTCTCTCTTTTTTCAGTACCTCATCTGCTGCATATGGAAGTTTGCAGGCTAAGGGTCCAACCAGAGCTGCAGTTGCTGGCCTACACCACTGCCCCAGCAATGCCAGATCTGAGCCCTGTCTGTGACCCACACCACAGCTCAAGGTGATGCCAGATCCTGAGCCCACTGAGCAAGGGCAGGGATCCAACCCACATGCTCATGGATACTAGTCGGGTTCTTAACCCACTGAGCTACAACGAGAACTCCAGTTTTTGAAGATCTCTTAGCTCCTTACATAAAACTATCTTTCTCTCATTTCAACGCATCAGAGTTGGAATTACATGGCAAAAAATCAAATTGAGCACACAATGACGTCAACTCCATCCATTCCATCAATACGAAAAAATTAGCATTTTAAAGTAGAAACACATAACATACACACAAAAAGTCATTTTTAAATATCAAAGTAAAAGACATACTTGTATGTTTACATTACGTTATCCGTTAAAATCACTGTAAAGTCATTTATCTGTATAAATAATCTTACAGAATTACATGCCAGCATTTGTGCTATAAATACACTGTAAACAGAAATAAATCTTTCTGATACGATTTATATCAGAAACGGTCTTCAGTTAGTACATATTTACCTTAATTGTAATGTATCGACATTGGTTCACTGATTAGAAGGCATGTGATGCTAGCGTGAGACCCTGATGATATTGTTAAGTATGGGGCTCTCTTCACTACCTTTGTAAGCCGCCTGTGCCAGCAACTGTTCGCGTATTTGTTATCTAAAATGACACCTACTGGAATTCCCTTTGTGGCTTAGCAGATCAAGAACCCACATAGTATCCATGAGAATGAGGGTTTGATCCCTGGCCTCGGTCAGTGGGTTAAGGACCTGGCGTTGCCGTGAGCTGTGGTGCAGGCTGGCAGCTGCAGCTCCAATTCGACCCCTAGCCTGGGAACTTCCGTACGCCACAGGTACAGGCCTAAAAAGAAAATTAATTAGTTAGTTAATTAATTAAATAGCATTTACCTACTGCCCTCATTATTCTTCAATCTCATTATCTTACTTTATTTTTGTTCATACATCACACCCTGTCATATTATGGACTCATTTGTTTATTTTTTTATTTGTATCTAGCTCTCTCCTCGAGAATGTTAGTTCTATGAGAGCAGTGGCTTTATCAGTTTGGTTATTCCCAGGGAGCTCTCAATAAAAAAAACATTATTGAATGAATGGTAAGTGTTTGGCTGTGGGGCAAATGGTCTAATACAATGTACACACAAAACTGTGCAACTGCCAGTTGGTATAGAAATCCTGGAGAATAACTTGATACTAATTTAAAAATATATATTTGAAAGAGTCGAAAGAGTAATCTCCAAAAAAGGAGCCATGGTGTCGGAACAATGTTTCCCTAGAGGAATTACTCCATCTGCGGTCACATCTTAAAGGAACCAGAATCAAGAAACTGCCGCTTCTGCCACAGCATTGCCATAGGTGAGTCTCAAGTTCTAGAAGGCTTCAGAATAAGCAACCATAGTCTACAAATGTCTGTAAGAGCATTATTCATAACAGCCCAAAGATGGCAATCACCCAATGTCCATCAATGAACGAAGAGATGTATATAAAATGTGTTACACCAACACAATAGAAGACTATTTAGCTGTACAAAGAAATGAAGTACCGTGACAAACACCAGAATGTGGATGAATTTTGAAAACGGTATGGAGGGTAAATTGCAAAAGACCACATAGTCTTCCATGTATATAAAACGATTCCATTTATACAAAATGGCCGGAACTGGTAAATCTACTTAAAACAAGTTAGTGCTTTCTAGGAACCGACAGGAAGAAAGTACAGATTGTGACCGCTAAGGGACACACCAGATATTTTAGGGGTGGAGGAATTGTTCCGGAAAGAGATAATGGCCATGACTCAACAGCCTAGTGAATATACTAAAAGCCCCTGAATTGCCTAGTTTAAAAAGGCGAATTATGGAGTTCCCTTGCGGTGCAGTGAGTTAAGGATCCAGCATTGTCAGCGCAGTGGCTGGGGTCACTGCTGTGGCATGGGTTCGATCTTCTGTACGCCGCAGGCATGACCAAAGAATAAATAAATAATTAAAAAGTAAACTTCAACTGACAAATAAATTACATAAAGCTTGGGCCCAGAAGAAGAGTCATTCTAATTCTGGACGATCCTGAGACAGATTGATACTACTTCTTATCTCCTGAACACTCGTCTCTAATATCTCTGCTTTGGTTCTAGTATTCTAATTTCCATCATTTCCTTCCATCCCAATGCACCAAAGCATTTATTTCAACTGTAAACTCCTTTCACTTTTATTTCCTCAATAGGCACTTATAACAACATCACACACACAGATACCTACCCACATGAGTGTGCACACACACCAATTCTTTTCACTTCCAACTGCAATTTTAGATGCTAAGCAGCCTCCCTTAACACACCAGGCAGAATCATTCTTTTGGCTCTGGACTCGCATGGTGCTGTGTGCCCACTGCTTTCGCGTAATTACTAGTGCTCATGGTAAGAGGAAATAGTTCCTTTATCTATAGACTTAAAATGCTGATTTAGAGAAGGGATCAGTTACACCTGGTCAGATGTATGAATGAGCAAGACAGAGGCAATGACCTCTAGACATCCTCTCCTTTAGAATGACATACAAAGAGACTAGATTTTTAGAGGCAGTGAAGGGTCGAAAAGAAAACACTAAAGTAAAACAAACAAACAAGGACTTAAAAATAGACGCTAGGAAGGTGATGAATGAAAGACACCTATGAGGAAAATGCTTTAGGAAGAACAATGGGAAGACGGGGAAGAGCAGGATGGGAAGAATAGAATCAATCCAGTGTTGGAATAAAAAATGCAATAATGAGTTCAATGAAAACATGCAAGCTGAGAGCCTCTGAGTTGATGCTGACAACTCCCCTTAGAGGCTCAGACTGTCTATTGCTCTTCTCTCTGGTTCCACGCCAAACAAAATCCCCATGAGTCTTGCATCCTTGGGTTGAGCACAGGCATGTTGGCCCAAATGGTAGAGGACAAAGCTGGAGCTGAGGAAGAGAAGGACACAAAGGGAGGAGAATCCCTGTTCCCAAAGGAGGAGAAGAGGGCATAGACATCATATGGCGGAATATGGCAAAGGGCGTGAGAGCCAATTCTGTATATTAACGAAGGCGAAGCTCTGCATAAAATGTTGAATTGGGAACTGAGTCTGAGCAGGTGGCACCGGGGAGGTAAGACTGGGTCAGATATTTCAGGAGGGAGAAGGGGTTATTAATGTGGCAGGATGGATGGAGACTGGGAACCAGGTAAGTCGAAAATTCTATGGCTGTATTCAAGGAAGAATGGAGGGCTGATGGAAAAAGTTGCCTTGGAGAGCTGGAGTGAACTGTGCTTTCCTGGGAAGTTGAGTGGGAGGAGGGCAGTTCGGAGGGTCATTTCCCAGGTGAGGATGGAGAGGCTGACAAGGGAACCTTGGCTCCGAAGGTGGATGCAAGTATCACAAATCCTCAGACAACAAGGAAAAATGGGGGGGGGGGGGAGGGAAAGAGGTTATTCTACGGCATTCAGGGGACAACTTTAAAAAGGATAAAGTTCCTGGAGAGAGCAATCAGGTAAAGGAGTCAAAAAACAGGCAGAAAAGGGAATTAATTCATTGAAATAGAAGGGGCGATTTTCCCGGTAATTTTTTCAAAGATGACAGAAGCAGATATCAGTGGGCAAGGAAACTGGACGTTTAAAAACTTGAAGTTCTCAAGAAGGAGGCTGCCTGAGAGATGAGGTGAAGCAGGGCGCTTGGGCTTGCTCCCTGGTTGGGGGGCAGCAGTATCAATGGGGCCTACACTGGGCTGAAAACAGAGTCACACGGATGAATGACAGGGAGAATACTCTGAACAAAAGCTGCCCTCGAAGCTGATTATTTAGACAGAGCACTGAAATTGGAGGGGAAGGGTGTATGCGGGCGCTGATGCAGCTGACAGAGGTGGGAGCGCGCAGTGGAGGGCGCGCAGGTTGCGTGATGCGTGGGAAGCGTGCGCATCGTGAGTGACAACAGACTGCAGACGGGGAGGATGTGAGGACCCAGTTATAAACCCATGATTTTTGTGATATTTGTGTGTGTCCTTCCCAGTGTGAACGTACGTGGCTGCGTGGCTAGGAATGTACCGAGGCTCTCATTTTTTTAACATTCACTGCATGTCAACTCAAGCACAGACACCGGCGAGTAAGACAGACCCCGATCTTTAGAGAGCTCATGGTGTGTTGGGGTTGAAAATGTTTCAGTGTGATAAATCCTAGAGAAACAGACAACTGCAGGGGACGACTGGAATGCAGAGGAGGTGCTTAACCCAGCCTTGGGAAATAAGGAACGTCTTCCTGAATGAGGACCATAAACCAGCCAGATTAAAGGGGAGGATGGCCATGGAGGAAGCGAATTGCATAAAACCACAGAGAAGAAGAGCAGGTTCTGAGACACGCATCTTGATCAGCATCTGTAGGGAAAGCACAGAACATGTGTCTATGAGTCTATCAGGCAATGGAGAATTATTATCTACGATCCAGTAAGTAGTGTGCTCAGAATTATTTTGTGGGACTAGAATTTAAATATCGGGGCTGATTTAGAGGCTGGAAGGACTGCAGGCTAGGAGACCTGTTGGGAGGTCTTTGGATAAGTAGATCTGGAGCCTGGAAAGCAATATAAATGGCAACTATAGATTTGGGAAGTTTTGGCACAAGCAGGACACATGAAGCCAGGGCAGGAGACAAGACTAGCCAGGCAGCAGAGATGCCAAAAGGAAACGCCCACAGTAAACCTTCCTGCAGGGACAGAGGGCCCTTCATGAGGACTAGAAAGGGAGGTCGGGGCAAGAGGAGAACCAGCGCTGGGTAGAGAAACAAAAGCCAAGAGAAGTAGCTAAAGAAAGGTGTGATTTTGATGGGAAGAGAGGCAGAATGGAAAGCAGGGAGACAGGCGAGGCAAGTGAGATATTTTTATCACACCTGTCAGTTTTCTGTTGGCTTTCAAGCTGAAACATATTTGCATATTCATAAATAATAAAATCCAGGAAATTAGGAGTAACTGCTGATAAAGAAGAGAAGGGATAACGGATAAAACAAAGTCCTGGAGGAAGCAGGAAAGAAAGCAGATTCAGAGAAAGGTGGGGGAATTTTTCTTGAAGGTATAAATACATACATATTCATACGCACAGGTGCATGGTTAAACATGCATGAAATATGTATATATGTACATTTGTAGGGGTTTTGTGGGTTTTTTTGGGGGGGTGTCCATATATTTAGTTTATTTTAAAAAAAATTTAAGGAGTTCCCGTCGTGGCTCAGTGGTTAACAAATCCAACTAGGAACCATGAGGTTGCGGGTTCGATCCCTGGCCTTGCTCAGTGGGTTGGGGATCCAGCGTTGCCATGAGCTGTGGTGTAGGTGGCAGACGCAGCTCGGATCCTGCATCGCTGTGGCTGTGGCGTAAGCCAGCAGCTACAGCTCCGATTAGACCCCTAGCCTGGGAACCTCCCTATGCCATGGGAGCAGCCCAAGAAATGGCAAAAAGACCAAAAAAAAAAAAAAATTAACATATGGCAACTATGTGAGATGATTAATGATTTCATAATGTATTTAATACATGTATTAAATTGTATCATACACCTTACATACATACAGTTTTGTCAATTCCACCTAAGTAAAGCTGGAAAAGTTACATTAAATTTTAAAACTATCTTCTGATCTGTATACATGATCTTCTCCATTTATTTACATTAAAAAAAATCTCTTCTGGCAGTATTTTATAATTCTTAGTTTTTATAAGAATTTTATAATTCTTAGCTTTGAAACGGGGTTAAATATAAAAAGATGTTTTTCATTTTAATGCATAGTTGTTTGCTACTGGTATAAAAATACGGTTGATTTGTATCATTTTCGTACGCTCCAAATAAACAAATAAATACATACCTGGAGCTTTCCTGTGCCTAGCTGAAGTCAAATATAGTCTAGCTCTGCAAAGAGACCTCAAAATGCAGCAGGAACGACCATACAACTTTCTCTGAGAGTGGAGGGAATGAGAGAAAGCTGCCTGCAGAGATAAGATAAATGAACAGGAGAGGGAATGATAAGATGAAGGATTGTTCCCTGAGTCTCGAGGTCTCAGTTAAGCAGCAGGAAAGTTCAGTTGAGAGGGAGGAGCAAGAATTTCCACAGAGGTCGAAGTTGTACAGTCACTGGGAGAATAATTTAACAGGACGGAGGGGGCGTCAGGTGGCTTAACATGCAGTAAAAATTGTTGCGATGCCTGCATCGTCTTCTTCACATCCTGACCAGGTAAGCGGAGGGGAGCGCTGGTCAGCTTGAGTTGAAGTGGAGAACACACCGGTTAGATCTCACTGAAGTCCGAGCATTTCCACGGAGGATGCCGCAGACACTAAGTGGGCCTGAGACGTCACCCGTCCTGTGAGGTGGACACGCCTAGACCAGGGAGGAAAGAAAGTAGAAACGGTCCCACATCAGTGGTTCACAGACTCTTGCAGGAATCAGTCACCCGGTGACCTTGCTAAACGATCCAAGGTCAGGGTTTCTGCGCATTTGGTGTGTGGTGGGGAACTTGCGAGTCTGGGCCTCTGGGGAAGCGCCGCTGCACACCGCCCTTCATGTCCTGGGTGACAGTGCCACGCTTCAGAGCCACCTACGTGACTCAGGAAGCCCCACCCAGTCCACCAAGGCTTCCACAGGTGAAACGTAATGTAACACACCAGTAAGACCATAATTATGCTATTTTCGAGATCAGAAAACTGTTTCTTGGAAAAGGCAGTAACTTGTCCAAAAATCACATGATCTAACTGACAGACCTCTGAACCAGAATTCTTCTCGCCCTGTCCAGTGTTATTTCTCAATGCCACAGCCGCCTTCCCTGCCTTGGTAATCGTCCGAACACCTGCAACTGGGGGAAAAGGGGCAGAGGGGCTGCAGTGCCCTCTACTCCCAGCCCTACTTTTCACATAGTCTGCTGGGCAGAGGCCAGTGCTCTTTGGGGGGGAGACGGCAGTCCTTCGTGAGCCTGGGGCTTGTGCACAGCTCACCTACCCATAGAGGTTACAGAGATTGTCTTTCCTTTTCTGACTGTCCCCACTCTTTTCAGCACGTGTGGCCCTCTACTGAGTCTGGCAATGTTTTCGAGCCCTGTAGATGCCTGAAAGTCTTATAGGTAGCTGTAAAAGGGAGCCTCTGAATAAGCACCCAGAGCCTGTCTGTGGGCAGGGCCTAGAGCTATGTTTGTTGTGCAGATGCTGTGTGTGATATTCTTACAGAGAATATGCATGTGTGCAGAGCCCATCATGGTTGCAGGACCTGTATGTGCAGAACTTGTAGCTAATTGCAAGCCTTTTTTTTTTTTTTTTGTCTTTTTGCCATCTCTTGGGCCGCTCCCTGGCATATGGAGGTTCCCAGGCTAGGGGTCCAATTGGAGCTATAGCTGCCGGCCTACACCAGAGCCACAGCAACGTGGGATCCGAGCTGCATCTGCAACCTACACCACAGCTCATGGCAATGTCGGATCCTTAACCCATTGAGCGAGGCCAGGGATCGAACCTGAAACCTCATGGTTCCTAGTCGGATTTGTTAACCACTGAGCCACGACGGGAAGTCCAAGCCTTTTTTTTTTTTGGTCTTTTTCAGGCTGCACTCAAGGCCCATGGAGGTTCCCAGCCTAGGGGTCGAATCGGAGCTATAGCTGCTGGCCTAAGCCACAGCCACAACAATGCGGGATCCCAGCCGCATCTGCTACCTACACAACTCACAGTAACGCCTGATCCCACGGAGCAAGGCCAGGGATTGAACCCACATCCTCATGAATGGTAACTGGGCTCTTAACCCACTGAGCCACCACGGGAACTTCCTGATTGCAAGCCTTTATGTGCACTCTGCTAATATAGACTAAGTCTGAAGCCCCTTTTTTTCTTATGCCCCAGGGGAGGGCTCTGCAGAGCACCATGGCCCTTTTCTCTGCTAACAACGTAGCTGCTGTGAACGACTCTGATACTCGCAGGGCCGGATGCTTCCTTACCGGCATCCCAGGGCTGGAGCACCTTCAGATCTGGCTCTCCATTCCCTTCTGCTCCATGTACGTAGCTGCCCTGGCAGGCAACGGCGTCTTGATCTGTGTCATCGTCTCCCAGCCACGCCTGCATGGGCCCATGTACGTCTTTCTGTCCATGTTGGCCAGTGCCGACGTCCTGCTGTCCACAGCCACCATGCCCAAAGCCCTGGCCACCTTCTGGCTCGGTTCGAGCCACATCTCCTTTGATGGCTGCCTCACCCAGATGTTCTTCATCCACTTCCTCTTCGTGGCTGACTCGGCAGTGCTCCTGGCCATGGCCTTCGACCGCTACGTGGCCATCTGCTCCCCTCTGCGATACACCGCCATCCTCACCAGCACGGTCATTGGGAAGGTCGCCACTGCCACGCTGGCCCGCAGCTTCATCATCATGTTTCCATCCATCTTTCTCCTCAAGCGCCTGCACTACTGCCGGGTCAACGTCATAGCCCACACGTTTTGTGAGCACATGGGCATCGCCCGTCTGTCCTGTTCCGACATCTCCGTCAACGTCTGGTATGGGCTGGCCGCTGCCCTGCTCTCCACAGGCCTGGACGTCATCCTTGTCGCCGTCTCCTACATGCACATCCTCCGAGCTGTCTTCCACCTCCCTTCTCGGGATGCCCGGTGCAAGGCCCTGAGCACGTGCGGCTCCCATGTCTGTGTCATCCTCCTCTTCTACACCCCCGCCCTCTTTTCTGTCTTTGCCTATAGGTTTGGCGGGAGACGCATCCCACGCTATGTCCACATCCTTCTGGCCAACCTCTACGTGGTCCTTCCGCCTGTGCTCAATCCCATTATTTACGGAGTGAGGACCAAGCAGATTTTGGAAGGGGCGAAACAGATGTTTTCAAAGCTTGCCAAAGGCTCTAAATAAATGCTCCCGACTTGACCGCAACTCAATCTCTTTCTATACCTATTAATGTCTCTATTTTTATATTCACTCTCTCCTCATCTGTATGCTATCCCTGTATTAGTCTCCTCCGTGTTCTAATTACTTAAATACATGTTCTACTCAAATCCACCTCTGATTAATTTTCTTAGAAATCTATAGAAATACTCACTGCTCTTTCTTCCATCTATTATTCAAATAACTTCTGACACCTCATCACCTCAAGGAAAACTAGGGAAAATGCGACAACTTACCTGGAATCTCAGCACCCACTTTCACTTTCTCCTTGATGTGGGACCCAAGCCCTTGTATTATTTTGACATTTAGATTTGTTCGTTCAACATCTTTCTCACAATAGGAACCTCTGAGAACTGTCGTGTCTAGAAATTCTTAGTCCCCTAGGGTGATATTTTCATTACCAGCTACACACGTTTAGAATGACACGCATTTAAATAGTCAAGTTCAGAGAGGCTAACACACAGCAGCACAAGTATGTGGACACATCCATTTATCATCAGCTTAAATATGCACATGCCATTTCAAAAACTTTTATCCAATAAGTCTAGGCTAATGTTACCGGTTCCAGACAGAGCTTTCTTTAAAATGTAGATACTCACATAGGGATAGAATAGTCTTTTCCATCCAAGTATGATTTGTATTTTAAAAACATAGTCATCTTTAAATTAAGAAGTCAAATACCTACTCACATCTAATAGACATGAATTTGTGCATTATTTCATTACTTGTTAAAGAAATATAAACTTCTATATGTAGTTCAGTAGCTTGCTCACTAATCATTAATTATTAACACCAGCGATGAGTCTAGCCTGATGTCCTCTAGATTGAGAAGTGTAAGTCTGCCTGAATTTTAGCCTAAAACCAACTCATCCTCAAAGACCTAGCTCACATCTCAACACCGTGTACATCCGTACCCAACCCACAGTCAAATATCCACCTTTTAAGATTTTCCACCTCTTTTCATCTAGATGACTATTTTGTTGGGGCCTGAGAATATTTTTTCTTGTCTTATTAGAGTTCTTTTTCCTGTCTGTGCCTTTATTCCTTGTCTAAAATGCATTCTTTGAGGAAAGGTTGTTTGGGAAGGCTTTTTATCTCTATTGTTCCACAGCTTAAGAACCTGCTCATAGCAAATACGCAGTAGGTATGAATGTGCATAAAATTCTTATTTTAAATATTTTTTAACATCACTTTTCTGTTCAACATGTATTCTTCTTTGAGTGAGCTCTTCTCAGGCCTGGGATTCAGTGTCAAAAAGAGGAGAAGATGGTGCTAGGTGCTAAGAAACGTGATCTTTTTTTTTTTTTTTGGAAACGTGATCTTAAAGCCTGGATCTACCACTTACTTGTTCGATGGGTTTGAGAGGTTGCATGATTCCAGTGAACTTTGTTTTCTACTCGTTGATAAAGAAGTTGAGGATGATATAACGGTATTTGTCTACTACATGGTAAGCATTCAGTAACTGTTCAGTTCATTTTTCTCTCTTTCCTTTCCACATAGCTTTCTGCATCCTGGAGACAGCATAATTAAAATTAAAGAGAGACATGTTAGTACTTATTATATGGAGGAGGGGTACTAAGTTTTGGGATTTTGAATTTTTGTTGGAATTTTGACTCTTCTGCATACTGTATGACTTTAGGCAAGCTGCTCACCTCTCCATGTCTCACTTTGCTCATATTTAAAAGGGGAATACTGGGATTGCCTGTTGTGGCCCAGCAGAAACGAATCAGACTAGTATCCATGAGGATGCGGGTTCGATCCCTGGCCTTGCTCAGTGGGTCGGGGATCCGGCATTGCCGTGAGCTGTGGTGTAGGTCACAGATGAGGCTCAGATCTGGCATTGCTGTGGCTGTAGTGTAGGCCGGCAGCTACAGCTATGATTGGACCCCTAGCTGGGAACTTCCATATGCCACGGATGCGGCCCTAAAGAGCAATAACAATAATAAATAAAAAGGAAATATTAATAGTACCTTTTTCATAATGACTCGATGAGGAATATAGAGTACATATATGAGATATATATATATATATATGTGTGTGTGCTTGTGTATATATATACACTAATATATCTTATAATAGTGTTTGACATATAATAAATACTTTACAAATAATAGCTTTCTTTGTATTGCTGTTTTAATTATTATTAATAGCTCATCCAACTCAAATCATAGCTCATCACCTTATAATTAATAAAGAGTTGTCCTGAGACCTAAGCCTATTGCATGGGTTATACTATAATTTTGTTTATTTAATGACAAATCAGAAGAAGGAAACAAGAACAAAAGGAAAAATATTTTACTATGTTTACAATAATTGAACTCCACCACATATAACTTTAAAATATCAAAATTAGGAGTTCTCGTCGTGGCTCAGTGGTTAATGAATCCAACTAGGAACCATGAGGTTGCGGGTTCGATCCCTGGCCTTTCTCAGTGGGTTAAGGAACTGGCGTTGCTGTGGCTCTGGCATAGGCCGGTGGCTACAGCTCCGATTGGACCCCTAGCCTGGGAGCCTCCATATGCCGTGGGAGCGGCTCAAGAAAAGGCAAAAAGACAAAAATAAAAATTAAAATAAAAAAATAAAATATCAAAATTAAATTACTTAAAACTCTTTATAGACATTGCCTTAGTACGACTATGCCAGTCAAGACACAGAGACTTTCTGCTTATTTTGCAGACACAGCAAATCACTTCCTCTTCAGAGCTGGTACTCGTTCGTCCTCTGGCCTGAAATGCTCTCTTTTTATGTCTTTATATAACTCACTCCTTCCACTCAGTTTTCTGTTTATACGTCTCTTCCACCAAGACATTGCTATAATCTTTCAGTAAAATAAATAAATAAATAAATAAAAATAAATAAATGAAATAAAATAAACCTCCTTTTTTCTTACTTGAAAGAAAAGAAAACAAAAAACAAAAAACCACCATAAGCGAAGTCAAAAGTCAGTAGCAAACTGGGGAGAAATGTTTTCAAATTATGTTATAGATAAAAAGCTAATTTTCCCTTACAATGTAGGGGGAAAATGATCAAGAGTTTGATGCTAAAGAGGGCAAAACATGGACATTTTGTTGCAATCGTGTTTCACTCTCATCCAAGAGGTGGAATCAAGTCAGGTATGTTGAGGCGCACATCTGGGAGAACAGAGTTTCTACAGGTTAAATGCCTAAAAGTGGAACTTCAGATATTTATTTTTAATTGTAAAATTAGCATGTGTTATTGGAAAGGAATTAGATTTAACTAATTCTTATTAGTAAAGAATTAGGTTTGAAAAGTGGAAAGCAAAGTGTCTCCAATGCTGTTTCCCCAAAAGTAACATGTTCTTGCCCAGAATCAAAGGAAGAAGACCCTTTTCTATTTCCTTCCTTCCTTCCTTCTCTTTCTTCTCTTTCTTTCTTTCTTTTTCTTTCTTTCCTTCCTTCCTTCTTTCGAAATACCTTCATGTAAGAACCACCACAAGGGAGCCTTGCCTCGTGGGTTGAGGGCTGAGTATCTGAGAGGGAGATTGAATAAGGAAGGTAAAATCCAGCAGGTAAGATATAGTTTATGGGGGAAAAATTACCGAGGGGTTTGAGCCATTTCTCCTCACGGAGCCCCTATTGCTCTTCCAAGGTGCCCTCTCAGCCCTCACCTAACCTTATTCTGGAGAGTTATTCTCACACATGCCCAAATAAATGATGGCTTTACTATTTCAACTGGGCAGATTTCAAAAGTATTCAAATTGAAACAACGCTAAGAAGAAAAAGCCAGAACAGTTCCTTCCTCATCCCTCTTGCATTTTCCAAGGCCTCAGAGCCCTCAATTTCATTATTTTATTTTATTTATTTTTATTTTTATTTTTTGTCTTTTTTTAAGGGCTGCACCCACGGTATATAGAAGTTCCCAGGCTAGGGGGTCGAATCAGAGCTACAGCTGCCGGCCTGCACTACAGCCACAGCAACTTGGGATCCAAGCCGCATCTGCGGTGACCTACACCCCAGCTCACGGCAATGCCAGATCCTTAACGCACTGAGTGAGGCCAGGGACTGAACCTTTGTCCTCATCGATGCCAGTGAGATTCATTTCCACTGAGCCACAACGGGAACTCTTCCATTTCATTATTTTAAAATTTAGCCCTAAAAAACATCCAATGGTTTTAGATAAATTTTTGTGCATGTGCGTATGTGTTTCCAGGTATCACAGCCTACTGTTGGTCAGCATCCTTTATTTATTTACTTATGCTGTCTTTATGAATGAGAACGTTTTAAAAAAACCTTTATCGGACTATGTCCATATCAATTATAATTTGGATTCAACTAACCTAAGGTGTCTGTTCCATTTTAGCAAACTTTGGCTAACTGCTCCTACCTCACCTCGCCTCATATCCTTCCTCTCGGTCCTTCACCCCTCAGGCTCACTAGCCTTGAATAAGTTGAGAGACTTCAAGGGCAGCACATCCATGGGTGAGAGACTGAGCCAGGCTGAGCATGACCACACGCTCATTTTTGGAGAAGTGGGAAATAGGACCAGAGTCCAGAACAAGCAAGGATCACCTCCGTCCCTATGGAAGTCACTCAGGATCAGGATAAGAGGATAATTATAGTGGGGTGGGGGAAGGAGAAAAGAGAAGAGATAAGACAAAGAAAAACAAAGATCAGAAGCAGGAGGAGGAGCCACCTGGGAACAAAGGAATAACTGGGGATGAGTAGATAACTGCAACATTGAAGATGAGTGACACTGTACTATGATAAAGTGATATAAAGAGGCTTTTGTTTTACAGTTTAAGAGAAGGGAGGGAATCAGCGAGGACAAGGATGACAACTGTCAGGGATGACAACTAGCCCCACCTCCCGGCCAGCAGAGCTGAGAAGTTTGGAAGAAAATAAACACACATACTCTGGAGAGCCCGTTTTCAGTTAGGCAAGAAAGCAAAGAGAATATTCCAAGAAGATCTTGCTGACGGCTGACTGTGAGTCCTGGATTGTCTAGTACGGGATTTCAAATGTTGGAGAGGGATCGTGTATGGGCTCAAAACTAGGCATGTCCAGACCCTCATGGAGATAAGACTCTGAGTCAGAACCTTGCATCCTGAGCTTTTTGCATAAAATGCATAATAGCCATTTTCCTAAAGGTCTCCAGGCAGTGAGTGGTGGTGAGTGTTTTGAGGAGAGAGGTGTGAGAATGGAAACGTGGAGGGTGGCGGAGGGGCTGGCCTTCTCTTGGAGCAGGGGGGCTCACCCTTGAATCTTGGGGCAGTGAGCCCATCACGCCATTCTCCTTTTAGACGGGGGAACGTCACCTATACTCCGCAAGGCTCTTTTCCGCCTTCAGGACACAATGTTAGGCTCCGGACCCTTTTAAGTGCTTATGAAAATGTCTGAATCCTAAAAAACCAAACACCTGGATCCTGAAAATCGTATAAACTTAAAGACTCCCTAATATAGCAAGGAGGAAATCTGTCTAACCAAAATTAACCAATGGCAAACTCTCTTAACCATAGTTATGCTTCAATTCAACTCTCACAATGAGTTATTTTTACCTCTGGGATGGAGGCATGTTTTTCTTTGTTTTAAACTGTGGTGGAAAAGTAAGCACCGCTGAGGTGGAAACCTCAGTATCACCACCTCCCGGCCCTGATAGTATCAGAGCCCTTTGTACCTGCAGTTATTTAAATCCTATCAGGGCTCTTCCTAGCTCAGGACACGCATGCCTTACCGTTCCCACTTCTGGAATGGTGCTGTAGCTTGGTCTAGACCTGTAAAGACTCAATTCAGCTCTATAGGAGGATTTTCCGGCCCCTCCTGTCTTTTCAAGGCACTTCCCCAACGTGAGAAGCTCGCCTTACTTTCTGTCTTCATCTGTATATGCAGCACCAGGTGAATAAAGCCCGGTGGCCCTCACCTACCCTACAGGACTTCAGCAGTTGGCCAGTGTGGGATGAAGAAATACAGGGAATCTTGCAGGTTTGAAGTGTGACCCAAGCTTGAGGAAAAAGCACAGCCACGCTGATCTCAGGCCACCAAGTGGCTGTGTCAAGGTCAAAGTCCAGAAGACCCTGACCCAGGAAGCTTGGGAGAAGGGAGAAGCAGCCCTCAAGCCCTGGAGAAAGGCATTCAGCCAAGAGATGAGAGGAGATTGAGAGGCCAGCAGCCCATGCATTTCTTCCTCTTTTGGCTAAAGAGGTAAGCTCAGTTTCTCTTTTTGTTTTTAAAAATTTGAATTAGTACTTCATTGAAATGTAATTTATATACTATACAATTCACCTATTTCAAGTGTATGATTCAGTATTGTTTGTATCATATTCATAGAGCCATACCACTTGCAACACAATTTATGTTATTTTATTTTATTTTTTGTCATTTTAGGGCTGTGCTTGCAGCATACGGAGGTTCCCAGGCTCAGGGTCAAATCGGAGCTGTAGCTCCTGGCCTACGACACAGCTCATGGCAATGCCGGATCCTTAACCTGCTGAGCAAGGCCAGGGATCAAACCCATGTCCTCATGGATACTAGTCGGGTTCGTTACTGAGAAAACGGGAACTCCCGACCACAATTCATTTTAAAACATTTCCTTTACCCCCCTTTCCCAACAAAAAAGTTATCCTTTTATTTATTTTTAATTTTTTTTACATTTTAATTATTTTCTTTAATAGCTTTATTGAGTTAGAATTCACACATTATACAATTCACTCATTTTTTTTTTTTTTTGGCTGTGCCTGCAGCATGTGGAAGTTCCTGGGCCAGGGATCGAACCTATGCCAGAGCAGTGAAAATACCAGATCCTTAACTGCGAAGTCTCTAAGGAACTGCAAGGTATCCTTTTGTAATCACCCACCTTTTCTCCTATCCCAGCCCCAGCCCTAGGCAACTACTAACCTCCCTTCTCTCTTTATAAATTTACCGGTTAGTTCTGGACCTTTGAAATAGATGGAAGCGTACAATGTGTGATCTTTTGGGACTGATTTCTTTCATTTTGCACGTTTTCAAGGTTCATTTATGTTGCTACATGTATCAGTACTTCGTTCCTTTTGATGGCTGAGTAATATGCCATGGTAAGGCTCTGTCACATGGTGCTTATTTATCCACTTGTAGGTTGATGGGCATTTTAATTATTTCTACTTCTTGGCTGTTATGAATGATGCTGCTGTGGCCCTTCAAGTGCAAGCGTTCATGTGGAATTATGTTTTCATTTCTCTTAGATTCACACCTAGAGGTAGATTTGTTGAGTCATATGATAACTATACTGAACCCTTTGAGGACCTGAAGAGTAGATGCCTCATATTTAGACTTCTGTTTTAGTTTTCTTGGAGCTTATGCTTCAGCCGTCATTTCTCCAAGAAGATGATAATCTCTGCCCATTTTATTTTCTTGGGTTGTCACGAAAATTGACTGTTTGCTTGAAACTCTTTGTGAAATTAAATGTACTATATACACAAGAAGAAAGAGGAATAGCAGAGAATTGGTTCACAAAAATGGGCTTTCCAGCTACTTATCAGACTAGACATTTGCACAGCAAAAAGCAGTGTCTCTGGATGTGTTCGGTGCAGGGCAGACCTGAAATTGCCACTTCCCTATGCTTTGTTTCAAGTCAACATCCAGGACTCAGCTGAAGCCACAGGAAGACGACAAAAGAGAATGTGGTAGAAGGGCTAAGAAAGGAGGTGGCTCCTTATCGCGGCTTCTTTCCACCTAAAAAGAGAGACCCCTTTCTCCACCCTCCTGGGTCTCACTCGGGAGATAACTAACATTCTCTAATAACACACCACTGTTTCAGAGGTCAGTCCGTCCTAGTTTAACTTCTTGAAGTCTTTGGTTATAACAAGCACAGAACATCTGGCTGAAGTGCAGCACCACGCTCAGTATCCTGGAGTCCAGGTTGTCTGGAGTCTTTCCTAGTGTCCAAAGGAACACAGACTCTCCGCCCTCAGAATCAAAACCACGGCTTCACAGAGGACAAATCTGCCCTGCTGTTCAGGTGCCTAAGGGACAAGGACAAGTCAGGCAAGGACAATCTGACTAACGTGACCTTTGTCCCACAGAAGAGGCTTTTATAGTGAGTGAGTAAGTATGGAAAAACTTCAGAAATTCCAGCATCTAGGTTACGGGTATTCTATGGCTTGGGGGCAAGACTTGAGCTCTCTCTCTCTCTACAGTGATGGAAATCGTGGGTTCTAATGCTACAACTCCCAGAACCGATTCAGAAATTGAAGAGGCAGGGGAGTCAACGCAATTCTAATCATGAGATCAACGGGCAGAACACAGCTCCGTCTGCAATTGCCGGGGACCAATAAATGACCAAGTTTTCAGCAGTGAAAGCAATATGAGGACACAGGAAAAGAATCACCAGTCCCGAGACTCCTTTTTCTCTGGATACCACACTGACTTTGAGAACTTGCCCACTTCTCTTACCAAGGACACCTGCCTATTCCTGCTGGTCATGAATCCTTCATACCCAGAGCAGCAACCCATAGCGGCTCAGTTTCCCATCTTCCCTACCCTGTGATTCTTGCAGGGACTCATACCACATGTCACAAGATAAAGTAACTAACACTCCCCATCCCAACCTCACCCATGTATTTCTTTCTCCTGTAAATGAAAAGAAAAACAGGTTTAGTCCCAAAACCACAGAACACTGCCCCCTGACGGAGAGGCTGAGTATTGCAGTCATAATAGCGAGGTGAGGGTCCAGGTTTGTTCTGGTGAGCAAACAAGGGGTATGAGAAGATACAAAAATAAGAACTCCAGGGAACAGAGCCCGAGAGATATAGATGAAGCTATTTCACTTTCTTTCAGTGATCAGATCTATGAAACGGAAGTCATGTACTGTCTTCCTTTCTTCCTTTCAGCCAATTCAGAATAATTAGTACATTTCGTATATTGCTCTATCCTCTAGACAGACAGATATTAATATAGAAATGATCCCTAGCCTTAAAGAGCTCCTATCTCCTATATAATGGTAGCACATGGCATTAATCCTGGCATAGTATGTTGACTCACAGATCTATAGTAAAATCGAATTGTTAGGGAACTGTTGACTGAAACTGCCTACCCTGGCCAGGCATGATAACAACTGCTTGTGTGAGTTGTCTCACAATAGGAGGACCCAGTAAGGAAAATGATGCTGCCCTGAAAACTAACCAGGAGGATTTGGGAGGGGCCAAGAGGAGGGAGGAGATGACCACCCTCCCACAATTCCCGGCATGGGAATCCACCTTGGCTGAGAGATGCGTCAGACCAAACATGGGCCATGCAGGATGACTGGCCAGAGACAACCCAGAACCGAACTCTGTTACCATAAAACTCGAGGCAGGGAGCCACCAGCCACAGAGCAGAGCCTTTCTCCTGGGCTTCCCTACCCTGCTGCCCTCCTCCTGGGCCCCCTCCCAAGAACGTCTTTTGCTTTGTCATCACACTGGTCGCCTCAGGCAATTCTTTTGTGAGGGTTAAAGAGGAGTCCACCCTCAAGTCTCCCTAGCTGCAAGGTGGTGGCAACACTTTACTTGGAAATCAGGATTTAGTAATCTCATTTGAATGCTATCCGGGGAATGCTAACTTGGTTTAAAACAACAACAACAAATGCACGTTTGTTTTTTGTTTTCTAGCCAATGGCTTTATCTCCATTATTCCCCACTTTGGTGTAAAGGGTGTCTTCACCATCTTTCTAACAGCTTAATGCGAAAATCAATCTTGATTCTTCCTTTTCCTCCCTCCGATACGCTGCTGTCACTGAGCCTAACCATTCCATCTCAGCAACTTGTTTCAGCAGATCCTTCACAGTCTCACTTTAGTTTCATTGGGACTATTTCCATAGTCATTGAATTGATCTCCCCGATGGCAGCATTGTGTACCCCCAAACCCCCATCTATCCAGCCACCCAGCAGATCTATCCAAAAGACAAATAATTAAATTTTCCATTGCTTATAAGAGAATGAAATTGAACCCCAGGGAACAGATATTTATTGGATGGAACGTTGCTGAGCACACGCATTACGGAACAATGCGTCTATTCAGTACCTGATCTGCTAGGTAATGATAGGCAAACAGATGTAAATTGAGTTCCTGAGCGGTTCACCGTGAAGGAGAAGTTCCATCTTTCACTAACTCCTCTGCGATAAGCTGAACTTCAAACACAAACATACATACACATCACACACCTTCGTGGTTTCCCAGCAAGGTCAGGACAGTTCACTGGGGCTAAGGATGTGGTCCTGGAAAATAGATTATCCACGTGCAAAATAATAAAACAACCTCTATCTCACACAGTGAAAGCGAACTTAAAATAGATCATGGATCTAAGTGTAAAGCTAAATTATAATACTTTTAGAAAAAAAAATGTGAGTAGATCTTTATGACTTTGGACTAGGCAAAGCCTTCATAGATACGACATCAAAAGTATATTGAGATTTCATCACAATTAAAAACTTGTTGCTCAAAGGGTCCGATCAAGAAAATGAAAAGCTAACCTTTCAAATGGGAGAAGATATTTAGAAATCACACAACTCATAAGACTTGTATTTAGACTATATAAAGACTTCTTTCTTAATCAGACAAAGACAACCCATTAAGTCGGAAGAGATATTTCTCAAGAAAGATGTAAATGAATAGTAAAGTACATGACAAGGTGATACCACCATTAGCCCTTAGGGAAATGTAAATTAAAATAGTGATGAGATGCCACTTCACACCAAGCAAGATAAGGGTAATATACAGGTATTGGCAAAGATGAGGAGAAACTGGAACCCTCTTATACCCCTAGTGGGAATGCAAAACTACAATCACTCTGGAAAACAGTCTGGAAGATGCTCAAAAGAGTAAATACATGATCCAGTAGTTCTGTTTGTAGGTGTATACCCAAGAGAAATAAAAAGTCTACATTAAAAAAAAAAAAACAACCTGCACAAGAAAATTCATAGCTGCATTATTCATAATAGCTAAAAAGTAAAAACACCCCAAACTTCTAAAAACTGATGAACGGGTAAACAAAAGGTGAAACATTCGTGGAATTTTGTTCAGCCATCAAGGAACAAAAAGTCCTCACACAGGATTCAACATGGATGATCCTTGAAAATATCGTGTTCAGTCACCAGCCTTCTGTCCCCACGTTTATCTGGGCCCCTCCTGCCCCTGCCACTCACCTTCCCAGACCAGGTCTGCTTCCTTGGGGCAGAAAGTTTAAGCTTCCTTTTCTTCTGGGAATTGCTGTGCTATGGAAACCCTCTGATTACAGTTCGGGGCTTTACTGGGGATGTATTAGCTTTTCACATATTCCTGAGGACCCAAGAGCCAACGTGTACACTCTCTTCAAAATACAGATTAACATTACAGAGGTAGCTGAAAGTACCTGTCATATAAGCTTACATTTTATGGCCTTAATTTGAAATGGATAAACGTTCATGATCTTTTTGCAAAACATACCATCCCGGTGCCAGCTGGTTACCTTTCCTTCCCCGTCGTACAGCTTTCGATGTTTTTGTTCCGACGTTTTCACTGAGAGGCTAATAATGGTGTCCAGATGTTTTCTCAGCGCGATGCACACTGATGGGACGTCGGGAAGCTCCAGGAAGACGACGTACCAGGGCCAGCCCGGGCCTTCAGGTGTTTCCCAAGGCCTCCGACTTTGCGGCTCACCAGGTAGGCGGAAGAGGGCTCTCCCGCAGCTGGATGGGGCCCTGGCGACCCCACCCCCGGAGTGCGGGCCCTCGGCGGCGCTGGACAAATCGGCCCCGTCGGCAGCATCTCCTCCCCCCCGCCCCGCCCCTTGCCCCGGAGCCTCGCTGCTGGGGTGGAGGCGACCGTCGCTCCAGGTCCTCGGCTCCGATCCAGCCCCCGCGACCCCTGAGCAAGTCCCTTGTCTGGCCAGCCCCCGCTGTCCCCGCTGGTCCCGCAGGTTGGTTGCGGGGTGCGCGGGTGGAGGCAGGATGAGCGGCCTCTGCAGGTTTGAGGGGACCCAAGGTTGGGAAGGGAGCCCGCGCCACCCCCCCCTGAAGAGGCAGCTTTGAGCCGGGAGCCGTCGAGGTAAAGGTGGTTGGAAAGGTGCCAGGCAGGCCCTGATCCCGGGCGCTGCGGGATGGAGGGGCGGTGGCTCGGGACGTTTTCTCGGGGAGGGACGTCTGGTCGGGGAGTGACCGCGGACCCGGGGACGGGCCGGGATCCGGAGGGCAGCGCCCCTCCCCCACCGCCAGCCTTTCCGCTCCAGGAAGTGAGCACATTTATCACCCCCCCCCCCCGCCCCCGGAGGCCTTGACTCCTCGGGGGAGAGTGGGGCAGGGAGCCTTCCCGGCTCCGAGCGACCTGAGGGTCTGTGCAAAGGCCGGGCCGGCCCCAGGGCTCTTGCATTTCCTCGAAGGGAGCAGGGCGTGCGGTGGAGTTTGGGAAAAAACAAACAAAAAGGTCAAAGGAGTGAGTGTTCTGTGTTCCTCAGACTCTATTTCAAAGTCCCTGGTTCCGAGTTCCCGTTGTGGCTCGGCGGAAACAATCCCACTCGTATCCATGAGGACGCAGGTTCGATCCCTGGCTCCGCTCGGTGTGAAGGCGCCGGGGTTCCCGTGAGCTGTGGCGTAGGCCACACACGCGGCTGGATCTCGTGTGGCTGTGGCTGTGGCTGTGGGGCAGGCCAGCAGCTCTGATTGCACCCCTCGCCTGGGAACTTCCATAGGCCGCGGGTGCGGCCCTTAAAGGACAAAAGGAAAACAACAGAAAACTCTCTGGTTTGCTCAGAAGAGCCTTGATCACTTGGGGGCATGTTCTGTCGCCGGGAGATGTCTGCCGTCTGTGACCTGCCCCACTTAATGGTCCCTCCTAGCAGACGTGACAGGGCGATAAAAGAAATCGGGTCCCTTCCCTTTCGAGCTCGGGATGCAGTTGATTTATCTTTATTCCTTTTTCCATCCTTACTGCAAATGAGCTCAGCGAGTTGAGGGATTTAATCAGTCAGGCAATGGAGACGGCAACGCGTGATTCAGAGCGTGGGTGCTCTGGCCAGAGCGTGTTCAGAATCTGCCTTGACGCCTAAACGCTGGCTGTGTGCCCCCTACCTGCTGCTAGACCTCTGAGCTTCAGTTTCTTCTACGTATAAAATGGACAGAGTCGTTTACATTCTAGAGTTTTGTTGAAGATTAAGTGAGATGGAGGTTTAAATGCACGGAAAGTGCCTGAAAAATGATAAATACTCAAATTATTAAGTTGTTATTATTGACAAACTCGATGCCTAATTTAAAAAAGTGCAAAACAAAAACAATTTTTGAAAGACTAGAATAGGGAATAAAATAAGTAAAAACGCTCTATGATAAAGGAGACTACGACGGCTTCTGACATCTAAAACGTTAAAATACAAGTTTTAAAATTAGGAATTCCAAGTGGAAGATCAGAAGTGTAGAAAAAAAATGCTAATGATTTTATTATCCTAAAACCCCCTCGGCTAGTGGATTATCTAACACGCAGGGAGAAGTAAACCTGCACAGGACAACATTTTAAGAATTTGCAAAGTTATTAAATCATTATAAGGTTAGAATGCATGAGGTAGTGATTCCTTTGAAGGTCACAAAAAATCGTGGCTATGTTCCTTCCGATTTAAATATTTACAGAGCAGCAATTCCAAATAATAGGTTAAAGTGGAACATAACCTTACCCAAGGACAAAATGTGTTATTTCCTCAGCGTGATCACTTCTGAATGGCATTGCCAGCTGGTAAAATTTTTCCTGTACTTTCAGGAGAGCTCCCAGCAGGGGAGTGGGGGGCGGGGGGCAGTCCTGCCCATCTTACTTCTAACTTGCCTTCCAAGCCTCTTGCCTCAACTGGTGTCAAGTAACCCCCACCCAGTCACTGGCTTTTATAGTTAAAGCCGTTTTAATAGGCATTGTCAGCTCCCATCCTAAGAGATGCTTCAGAGCTAAAAATCAGTGCATTCTCTAGCCCTCCGCTCCCACTTCACCCCCTTTTCTAGCTTGCACCCTAAATTGCTTTCATCTGGGAAGAAGGCTCACTTATTTAAGACAGTGCTTTTGACGCTCGAATGTGCATACGTTTCAACTGGAGATCTTACTGAAGTGCAGACACTGAACTGGTCTCTGTGAGGCGGAGAGGTTCGCACAAAGACTCCCCTGGATGCCGATGAGGCTGGTTAGCAGGTTAGCAGACCACGTGACCTTTGCCTTCATCTGCTTTTGACTTAAGGGGTCCCACCTGGTCTTGAACTTGGCCTCTTTCATTTGCTAATTTGACCTTGAGGGCTTTTCCCCCAGGCTCTGGGGTCTGCACGCCTCACTGGCTAGACTCTTTCTGCCCACCCCCACTGCTCTGCAGACTGGGCCTTAGTCTGGGACTCCTGGGGATTGTCACGTGTCCTCTGGGCTGGGCTTAGCTGTGGCCGGTGGTCTAGGGCCTGGCGGCCTGAGGGCAGGGCTGACTCAAGAAAGCTTTCCAACTGGAGTGGGCCCACTCTGCTCCCCTCCTTCTTTCCCCAGCCTCAACCCTTGGACATGAGACAGTAACTCTTACTCAATCTTCTGTTCAAGAATCTTTGTGCCTTGGATAACCTACACAGAGCATCCAAGGAAAAGAAATGTAGAAAAATAACAGAGGCATACATGTATATATACTTTAAAATTCTTTATTGGTCTCCTTTAAAAAGAAATAGGTGAAATGGATTTTTAATATAACTCCATGCTTTCAAAATATATTTAGCGCATGTAATTGATACAAAAAAATCTATTAATGAAATATTTAAAATTATTTTTTTCCTAACACATCTTTGAAGTCCGGTGCATATTTTTTACGTAAAACTTCCCTTGTCTGTAGCCACATTTCAAGGACTCCGTGGCTACTTGTGGCTATCATATTTGATAACACAGTTTTAATTTGTGCTTAGGAGATCAGAAAACCAAGCCTCAGTTGTCCTTATGGCATTTCTTTTTTGCTTGTTTGGTTTGGTTAGCGCTGAGTTATAATTTACATTTAGTAAGTTAGCAATTTTAGGCATAGAGTTCTGTGTTTTGATTTGTATACAGTTGTCCAGCCAACACCATTGTGATGTATGAGAGCATTTTCATCCCCCTCCCAATTTTTTTGTGCCCTTTGCAATTCACCCCCTTCTCACAGCTCTGGGCCTTGGTATCCACTCATCTGATTTCAAGTAGTTTTGTCTTTTTCAGGATTTTATAAAAATGGAGTCATACAGCGGCTTATCCTTGCCGTCTAGCTTCTTTCACTTTGCATATTGCTTTTGAGAAGTATTTTGTTGTATGCATCAGTATTTCCACTTTATTGCTTGGTAGCATGCCTTGAGGTGGTGTCTTCAGCTCACTAGAGCCACAGCCATGCCTGGTACTCACTCCGCTCAGCGCTGCTGTGGCTCACAGTCTGGTGTCTTAGTCGGGACACCTTCTCAGGCCCTTTCTTCTGCAAGAGCCTATTGTAACTAGCAGGCAGTTTGATGTTTTTAATCCTATAATGCCCGCAAGAGGGGAAAATGTGTGCAAATCATAGGACCTGTTACAGACTGGATGGGTCTGTCACTTGGGGTGCATAGCCAGTGGACACAGCAAGTATGTTTTTTTGCTGCTGCTGTGGCACGAGAAGTTCCCAGGCCAGGGGCCAGGGACTGAACCCACACCACAGCCGCGACCCAAGCTGCTGCAGTGATGACATGGGATCCTTAGCCTGCTGCGCCACAAGGGAACTCAACTGCAAGTACTTTTAATTAAAAGTGAAGCACTTCTTACTCGTGACTAGTAAGCGGAAGCGGGGGTGGGGTGGGGGGGGGCGCTAAGGACACAGGGAGGTAGTGCTCAGGTTACGGGGTCCCCAAACATCCCAGCCAGGAAAGTTGTCTGCCTGGGAGCAGGTGTAGCCACAAAGGGCAGGCTTGAGCTTCCATGTAGTACAGGTTCCTCCAAACACTGCAAGCTCATTTGCAGTTTGGGCTGTTTGCTCTCACTGCGGTATCTTGTTGATCGGAATGCCCTGTAGCCTTTTGGTGGTGGGAACTTTCTGCAATGTAATGATTAGTTTCTGCAAAGCAACGCTCACCTTGGCGTAACCCCAGCTCCCCTTCTGCTGCCTCGCTGACAGGCCTGTGTTCTTCACTGCTAATGGGCAGCCTCGGCGTTCAGTGGCGCTTTTTTTTTTTTTTTTTTAATTTTTTTGGGGTCATTTTTTGCTATTTCTTGGGCCGCTCCCGTGGCATATGGAGGTTCCCAGGCTAGGGGTCCAATCGGAGCTGTAGCCACCGGCCTACGCCAGAGCCACAGCAACGCGGGATCCGAGCCGCGTCTGCGACCTACACCACAGCTCACGGCAACGCCGGATCGTTAACCCACCCAGCAAGGCCCGGGACCGAACCCGCAACCTCATGGTTCCTAGTCGGATTGTTAACCACTGTACCACTATGGGAACTCCCCAGTGGCGCTTTTGATGCAGAATTCCTTGGCCTCACTGGACCACTTCAGTATCTGCATTCAAGGCTATATCATCCACCTGCCTTTGCGAGGGAACCGGACAAAGAAAAACTAAGGCATTATATGTGCTCTCAGCCATTCTGTGGCTTATCCTGTACCCTAGTGTCACAGCTGGGACCAGGGGTGGTAGGGTGCCTTCAACTGGGCAGTGTGTTTATCAGCTGGCATTTCTTTGGTGGACCTCAGCTGGGCAAAGAGAGCTTATGGATTCCAATTAGAGTGATGCAATGCTGGAAGAGTGAAAAGAAAGAGAGAGAGAGAGAAGGAAGGAGGAAGGAAAGGAAGGAAGAAATTGAAATGTCTCCGACATCTTTAGCTGTCTTGTTGGAGAAGCTACTAGCTTTAACTGAGCCTTAGGCCGGGCACACAGAGACTCCCGGGTCAGGTCCTGCTTTCTCGTGTTTTCCTTAAATGCCATCTTATTACATCATATTATGACCTGAAAAGAGTGGCTTTTCCTCCTAGGTCCAAAAGAAGGAAGGAGATATGACGGGGGGTGAGAAAGTGATGTTTCTTGTTATGGCAAATATTTATATAGAGCTATCCATCTACGAGACTTTGCTCTTTGCCTGTTCCTGGTGAAAATACTGGTGAGGCTCTTTCCCTCGAGGTAAAAGAGGGCAGAGCACTGAAGGATTGAGGAGCGAGGACAGGATCAATGTCGTGACCAGTGGTTTTTATTGAGACTCGGCTACACACTGGCTCGGGTAATGTATCACATCTCCGCCATAAGGAAGGGATGATTTTCAGTAGTACACGCACGATTAAACCACATCTCAGGTCAGGTATCACCCCAGGGTTTCAGAACGAGAGACAGATGCATTTGGGATTCAGACTCCAGCGCCAGTGCTTTTTCTCACCTCTTGCTGCCAGGGAAATTAACGCAGCCTGAGGCCTGGGGTTGTGCCACCAGGAATGAAGCAGAATGGGGCTGGAGAAGGAGCCTGCAGGGAACTCAGAAAGAGCTGTAGGAAGCCTGCCAATGCCAGGAAGGGGAACTAGCCTGCTGAATCCATGCAGCTAAAAAAATGAGACAGGTACCCATCAGGCTATGGGTAGAAACAAGCTCTCAGCCACTGTGTGACCCGAGTTCCCTTGCAAGTGATGTGGGGCCTGAAGGGGACACTCGCTTCTTGTAAGGACCAGACAGGTCCCCCTGCCTTAGACCTTAGAGTGGTTAACAACCTGAGGTTTGCGTTTGCATAAAACTGGACTATAACCTTTGCTTTGTCAGTTATTCCTTCTGAGACTCTTGGTCATTAAATCCCTTCTAAAGCAGTCACTTTTCACATTTGTCAAGTGGGGGTTATTAAATTCATCTGATAGAATTATTTGCGGTTAGGCTATATAAGACCTGTGAAGAGTTCAGCCATTGCCCACCACATACAAAGTGATCAGAAAACAGTCTCTATAATTATTGTCTGCCTTCCGCTGTCCCTTGAAACAAATAACCCCCACGCATGCATGCTTGCCCACATGAATAGTGATTATCTTTGGCCGCGTGTTCCAGATGGATGCGTTTCCTGCCCAAGCTCCGCATGGTTCACGTCCTTGTAGAGTTAGTTTCATCCACCCTCATCTCCCCAAACCAGCCATAGCCCTGGGCTTGACTCTTAGATCCTCTGCCGTAGGCGCCCGTGTAGAAGCTGCGGGGTTGGGAGGCCTCTGAACCACGAGGGACAAGGTAGCCTCCCTTAATTTCCTTTTAATTTCCTCTGAGACAATTATTTAAAATTGAGATATAGTTTACATACCGTATCAGTCACCCTATAAAATATACAATTGGGAAAAGATTACAAATGTTGACCAGCCCCACTAATTCCATCATATTTTCATTGTCCCCCCCAAAGAAACCCCAAATTCATTAGCAGTTGTTCCCCATTCCTTCTCCCACAAACCCCTGGCAACCATGACTCTACTTCCTATAAATTTGCACACTCCAATCATACATATATGTGACTTTTCGTGTCTGGCTTCATTGACGTAGCATCATGTTTTCAAGGCTGGTCCGCATGGTAAGGTGTCAAAACTTGATTCTTTTTTTTCTCCCATTTTTACACTTTTCTCCTATTAGTGATTCCAAAATACTTTCCCCAGATGCTATAAGACCTCCTCATCCCAGCCATCCCTTCTGCTTACTTCCGCCTTGTGTGTTTTCTCTGCGGACTCTTCCTATCACGAGAACATATGTGGCCTCGACCGCCTCACCTGTGCCCTCTCCCCCCGCCCCGACATGGGCTCCCGAAGGCTCCTGTCAGGTGTTGCCAGGCCTGGTGAAAGCTCTTCTCCCAAAGCAAGGTCTGTGCCTGATTTTTTACCAGCCTTTACCACCAACTGTCTTTGGTTAAAGTTAGGAAGTTGAGAACATGGCTTTGAAGTAGGACTGGACATGTTAAGTTATACCTGTTAGCAACCTGTATACATGTTATCAACTCTAAGACGTGTGATTTTATAAAACCACTCAATGTCTCTATTTCTTTATCAAAAGGTCAAAAGTGTATTCTGAGTTTATTCGTTGGGAGTTTTCCTGTGAGGGATGGAGAAAGGGCAGTGAGGTTTCTAAATCACAACGGGTTATAAGAAGTGTTAGTTCTCAGGATGTGCCATCACCTTATTGGGGTCATTGTTGTTTCTTTGCCTTTTTCTGGGAAGGCGACCTTGAGAGATGAAAGGGCTCCACGTGAACAGAGCTGTTCGGAGGTAGCCGTGTCTTCACAATAAGTCTTACTCTAGGTCTTGGAGATTAGCTCCTGGAGAGCAGTGCCAGCGTGACGGCACAGAGAGGTGAAGATGCCCACGAGAAAGATCTAACCCTCTGGAGGGACGAGGAGGTTCTAGAGTTTTCGTCCTCGGAAGCGGAGGACCTGTGTGTTGGGCACAGAGCTAGTTCAATGATGGGCAAAAATGGTCTCATGGAGTTTACATTCCAGTGGCAGGATTCGTACATTAAAGATACATATTAAATGGTGATAAGAGGAAAAATTAAGCAGCTAAGCATATTCAGAGTGATGGTTTGGGGGGCCGTGCCTTGGCCAGGCTTGACAAAGCAGACCCTTCTGAGAAGGGGGCATGTAAAGAGAGAGTTAATGAAGCCATGCAGGTCCTAGGGTCTTCCTTGCAGCAAGAGCAAAAACGCCCGAAGCAGCAGCGTGTCCTGGTGCTTTGAACATTGAGAATATGGGAGTTCCCACTGTGGCGCAGCAGAAATGAACCTGACTAGTATCCATGAGGATGCGAGTTTGAGCCCTGGCCTCGCTCAGTGGGTTAGGGATCTGGCGTTGCTGAGAGCTGTGGTGTAGGTCGCAGACGAGGCTTGGATCCCACGTTGCTGTGGCCGTGGTGTAGGCCGGCAGCTGTAGCTCTGATTCTACCCCCAGCCTGAGAACTTCCATATGCTGTGAGTGCGGGCCTAAAAAAACAGTGTTTTGGTGGACTGAGAAAAGGTTAACAGCTGGCAGCTCACCCAAGGCCACTTCTCTCCAGGGCCTCAGTGTGTCTCTTTACCAGGAGGATTCAAAGGAAATCGTTGCTCTGATGAGGGTGCAAATTAATGTCTGGTATGAGCAGGGCAAAGAGCGGGTTTGAAGTTGGAGTGAGATGCTCTCGTTACCCTGGGTGTTCGGCCTCTTTATCCAGAACAGTCAGCCTCCCTTTGCCTCCCCTGTTTCTCACCGGAACCCTTTTTTGTTTGTCCATCTGCCCAGGATTCTATACGCAAGGAGCACCTTCGAAGTCAGGGCTGGGCAGGCAGGGGCCGGAAGAGTGGCTACAATGACGTCGGCAGTCCTGGTGGACATTCAAGAGGAGGTGACCTGCCCCATCTGCCTGGAGCTCCTGACGGACCCCCTGAGCATAGACTGTGGCCACAGCTTCTGCCAAGCCTGCATCACGCAGAACAGCGAGGAGTGGAGGATGGGCCAGGGAGGGGAGAGCAGCTGTCCCGTGTGCCAGACCCGCTACCGGCCTGGGAACCTGCGGCCCAATCGGCACCTGGCCAACATCGCCGAGAGGCTCCGGGAGGTGGTGTTGGGCTCGGGGACGCAGCTGAAGGTGATCCTGTGTGCGCACCACGGAGAGAAGCTCCAGCTCTTCTGCAGGGAGGACGGCCAGCTCATCTGCTGGCTCTGCGAGCGGGCCCAGGAGCACCGTGGCCACCACACGTTCCTCATGGAGGAGGTGGCCCAGGAGTACCAGGTGGGCCCGGGGGAGGGACGGCGGGAAGGAACAGACCCCTTGGTAGATTGAAACATTTCCTAACGCCCTCACCTCACGTCTCTGTGGTCCTCTCGTCCCATTTCCTAGAGGATGCACCTAGAAAGAGCCACCTCGAGTAGAAACGTTATCGCGTTCTCACTGCTCCAGATCTGCCTGAGTAGCGGATGCTGCTGGGGGCCAGTAAGGGGTGGGCAGGTTGAGTGCGGGGGATGTGTTGTCAGGGGGCTTAAAGGACTTAAAGTGGGAGTTCCTGTGGTTGCTCAGTGGTAGCAAACCTGAGTAGTATCCACGAGGGTGCGGGTTCGATCCCGGGCCCCGCTCAGTGGGTTAAGGATCCGGCGATGCTGTGAGCTGTGGTGTAGGTCACAGATATGGCTCGGCTCGGATCCTGTGTTGCTGTGGCTGTGGTGTAGGCCGGCAGCTGTAGCTTGGATTAGACCCCTAACCTGGAATTTCCCTGTGCTGTGGGTGCAGCCCTTAAAAAAAAAAAAAAAAAAAAAGACTTCAAGTCATTCATGGTCAGGTTCTTTGCCCTGAGAAAAGAGCATTCCTTCTGTTCCCACTGGTTTCCATCCCCTGTTTGTAAAAGATGACTTTGGCCTTCTCCATTTTTTCGTCCCAGAGCTACTTCTGAGGCCCGCATGACCCCTACCCCATTCCTTCTATTTCTACCGGTTTGACACGACCCTGGGTGCATTTCTTCCAGGAGAGGTTTCAGGAGTCTCTGAAGAAGCTGAGGCAAGAGCAGCAGGAAGCTGAGAAACTAGCCGCTCTTATCAGAGAGAAGAGAGCATCCTGGAAGGTAAGAGAGATGCTTCCTTTTTTAAAAATTTATTGATTTATTTTTTTAGGGCTGCACTCACAGCACATGAAAGTTCCCAGGCCAGGGGTCAAATCGGAGCTGCAGCTGCTGGCCTACACCCCAGCTCACGGCAACGCCAGATCCTTAACCCACTGAGCGAGGCGAGGGATTGAACCTGCATCCTCACGGAGACTCTGTTGGGTTCTTAACCCGCTGAGCCACAGTGGGACCTAAGAGAGATTCTTCCGAAGCAGTTCTGGGATGTGAGTTGGGGCAGGGGAGCCAAAGGCCTGGTCCTGTCTGTTCCCTGATTTGACTGGACAAGCTTCTTCTTGCCTGGTCTTCATGGCAACACTTCCAACGGAGGGTATTTTTCTTAGTGCAGAACCAGGAGGAGAGAAGAAGAAGTTAGAAAATGAACACATCAGAGGGAATCTAGGTTTTTAAAGACAGTCACATAGAGAGGAGCCATGGCCATTGGTGGCTCCCTAAAGTCTTGATCCTGGACCTTGTGCTACAGTTCTGAGCCGTCAGCCCAGGCCAGTCATGCCTACTTTCAAGTTCAAAACTGGAAGGAGTAGCTGATGTTGATGCCTCAGAGGCCAGGGAGACGCTTGGAGTCTACAGCTCACCCGGGAATCACGATCTCTGTAGGAAGCCTAGGAAAGGCCGCCTGGGCCCGGGGTCTGGGAGGAGCTAATGAGAGAATAGAAGGAAGGAAGAGGTTCTGCAGGAATTCCTCCCCCATTCCTCCTCCTCCCCTCTTGAGACCTGCCGGGAAAGCAGTGCGGAGCCCACCGCCCCACCCCTGGTACAGGAGACCCTCAGCTCAACAGACCAGCCTCTTTCTCTTCTCTGTTCCTGAAGAATCAGATGGAGCCCGAGAGACACAGGATCCAGAAGCAGTTTGACCAGCTGAGAAGCATCCTGGACAAAGAGGAGCAACGGCAGCTAAGGAAGCTGGAGGAGGAGGAGAGGAAGGGCCTGAGTGTCATCGCAGAAGCTGAGGGGGAGCTGGTCCAGCAGAGCCAGTGTCTGAGAGAGCTCATCTCAGACCTGGAGCGCCGGTGTCAGGGGTCAATGATGGAGCTGCTGCAGGTAAGGGCTGCAAAGGAGCCCACAGTCTGAGAGGCAAGACAGAGAGAGACTAACTTGCCCTCCCTCCTGACCTGGGATTCCTATCCTGGTGGTGGAAAGAACAAAATCTTCCTTTGACCCTGTCTGGTTTTTTCCTATTGGCCAGCCAGAACTCATGGATACAGCCTAGGATAATTAAAAGCACACCTGCTAAATGAATGTCTCACTTTAATGTCTTAGGTATAAAGAAATTCCATACTATGCAGAAGATCTATTATATGGAGCAATGTTTTATTTATTTTTATTTTATTTTTTGTCTTTTTAGGGCCACGCCCGAGGCATATGGAGGATCCCAGGCTAGGGGTCGAATCAGCTACAGCTGCTGGCCTACACCACAGCCACAGCAACACGGGATCTGAGCCACGTCTGTGACCTACACCCCAGCTCATAGCAATGCCGGATCCTTCACCCACTGAATGAGGCCAGGGATCGAACCTGTGTCCTCATGGATGCGAATCAGATTTGTTTCTGCTGAGCCGTGACAGGAACTCCTGCAGTGATGTTTTGTAAAGCAGCATTTCTCACTCGTGGTACTTGTGATCTTTGGGGCTGGTACAGTCTCTGCTGTGAGGGGCTGCCCTGTGCATTGTAGGATGTTTAGCAGGATCCCTGGCCTCTACCCACGAGATGCTTGTAGCGTCCCACCAGCTGTGACAAGCAAAACACCCTCCAGACATTGCCAAATGCCCGCTGTTGAGAATCACTGGTCATTAAGCACCTTTTGTTGCTGATACTCCGCTGGGATTGGTCAGGTTCTTGTGACCCAGCTTAGTCCCAGGCAGACAGTACCAAACTCAAGTGCTTTGAGGTTTTTTTTTTTTTAATGTAATCACCACCTCTTCTCCCTTCTTTGCTTTGACTCTTCTCTGGGGCAGGACCACTGAACATGCTGTAAATAGAAGTTTGAACAGGTCTTTTGAGGCACAAAGAATGTGGTCTGTGTGTGTCCTGAGGTCCAGAGGGCACAAGCGATCACATCCAAAGAGGTTTGATGGAGAGGCTTAAACTGCAGCTGGAATCTGAGCAGCTGTTCTCTTCACAGAGTGAAGAACGTGACGGTGACGTTGCGGCAGGATGTACCTTGCGACATTCTGGAAGCTTCAGGCTGTTTCTTATTTTCTGTTTGCTTTCTTGCTTTCCTCTTGCTCTGTTTCCTGGTGGGATAATAATTCCTCTACTTATTCTTGGGCCCTAGTATCGGGGTCACCTCTATTTTGCGGCCTCCACGTGGGGACCGTCTCTACCCCCGTCGCGTCCCGGGGAGGTGGGGTGGGATGAGGGACATGGATGAGGCTGGGTTGCAAGACAAGGCCCGTCACTGCATGACTTAACCTGTCTCTTTCTTCCCTAGGATGTGAGGGATGTCGCGGAAAGGTATGTGTAGAAGGCGAGCGGGAGCCCTCGGGTGGACAGGAGATGCCGTGGGATTGGCTCGTGGTCCGTGGGAAAGGAAACAAAACATCCCAAAGCAGATTTATGACGCTGCTGACTTGAGCTCCTTGTCCTGAGAGCTTGGGGGGCCCCCAAGCAAAGGGCACAGCTGGGTTTCTATGGGAGGAGAATTTGGATGGGGACAGGGGTGTCCTTCACCCCCCACCCCTTTACCTCTTGACGGAACTCCCTCTCCGCACACCTCTGCACCTGCCTCCAGTAGTGTATAGCGACCTCTAAATACTCAGGGACTTTCTTGGCCCACGGGCTTTGTCAGAGAGGAATTTTCCATCTGGATTCCCCCCACCCCCAAGGTCTAGACATCAGCTCTTGGGACATCTACTTAAATTCCCTTTTCTCCCCCATCTTTGAAACCATGCACACCTGGTTTCCTAATTTTCCTCGGAGTCCGTTTAATTCCAGTAAAATCACAGGCCCGAGACCTTGCAGGGAGGGGCCCTGGTCTTGGGACAAGGACGTGTTCTCTCCTCTACCACATCCTCCAGACTTTCACTCATCGAAGAGACCCTACAGCTGCCCACACACCTGGTACCTCACAAACCCATGTGCCCTGGAGCCTGAGGTCTAACACTCCAGCTGGCCTAACACTCCCAGAGACCAGGAATCCTGAGAGGCTGTCGTTCTCCCTCGGCCTCTGCGAGGCCCTGTGACCTAAACCACAGACTTCTTAGCCCCTCACCTGATACTCTCCAAGCCCCAGCAGCAGCTTCTGGTGCTCTGCTGCCAACACAGATGCCTACAGACCCTCTAAGAGGGCAGTAACATTTGAAGTATTTTATATCTTTTTTAGAGATGGCAAAGGATTTCCAAGCCATTATTTTCTTTGATATTATACAGTCTCTAGGATGCAGAGAAAGAAGGGGAAATTACCATATTTTTCAAAGCAACAACAAGCTGTAGAAATTAAAATGAGGCTTTGAGAGATAAAGCCGAACTTTTTCTTTTAAATTGATGTATAGGTGATTTCCAAGAGTATACTAGTTTCAGCTGTACAGCAGAGAGATTCAATATTTTTATAGAATAGACTCCATATAAAGTTACTATAAAATATCAGCTATATTCCCTATGCTATGCAAGAGGTGCATGCACCCCAATGATCACTGCAGCACAATTAGCAATGGTCAAGATGTGGAAGCAATCTGTGTCCAACAGCAGATGAATGGATGAAGATGTGGTGTATATCCACAATGGAATACCACTCGGCCATAAAAAAAGAACGAAAATCTTATCACTGTTCACACAGGTGGTCAGAAGCTAGTTTTTAGGCCAGGTCTTCTGGTTCTGATGTCAGTGCTCTTTGCTAATTTTCTCCAGGAAAGAACACTGAAGTTCACCAATGGGCTTGGGAGAAGAGGGAAACAGGTGTTAGAGGCACCCAAGCTTAGCGGTGTTGGAGCTTCACGATGTCTGTTCTCTCTAGGAGTGAATTCTGGACCCTGAAGAAGCCAGAAGCTCTCCCCACCAAGCTGAAGAGTGTGTTTCGAGCCCCAGATCTGAAAAAGATGCTGCGAGTGTTTAGAGGTGAGGAGATTCTGAGAGTAGAGTTTGGATGGGGGATAATGGTAGTGGTAAGAAACAAAAAGAACAGAGGGTACTCGGGAACAGTGGCAGAGAGGGAGGTCAGAGCGGGAGGAAAACAGTCTGCTGAAGAAGATCTTCATGCTGATGGGCGAGTGAAATGGCCAGCTCACATCCCTGCAGAGTTCCCTGCCACACCCCTCAGACAGGTAAGAGGACAGAGAACCTGCAGACCTGAGACGCTGGTTCTTTATAACGTGATTGACCCTTTATTGTTACAGAGCTGACAGATGTCCAGAGCTACTGGGGTGAGTAGACGCCATGGCCTCTTTGAGCTGTCAGGTTCTCCTCTTGCCCAAACATACCCCCACCCCCTCAGCTGTGAGACGCTGTTCTGTCCCTCCAGCTCCCCCAGCCACCCCATCGCTTCAGTGCCTCCTACCCACATCCTGGGCCTCCTCTTCTCAGTCAGAAGACCCAGGTACCCACCCTCACCCGCTGATGCTGTCCCTTCCCCCACAGTGGACGTGACTCTGAATCCACACACGGCCAATTTAAATCTCGTCCTGTCTAAGAACCGGAGGCAGGTGAGGTTTGTGGGCGCCCAGCAGTCCGGGTCGCGCTTGGATGAGCATTACGGCTGCGGCGTCCTGGGCTCTCGGCACTTCTCCTCGGGGAAACATTACTGGGAGGTGGACGTGGCCAAGAAGACTGACTGGATCCTGGGGGTGTGCAGCGATGCGATGGGACCCACGTTCTCCTTCAGCCAGTTTGCCACAGGTCGGAACGTTTACTCCAGATACCAACCTCAGAGCGGATACTGGGTGATTGGATTACACCGGAAGCACGAATACAGAGCCTACGAGGACTCGTCTGCCTCGCTGCTGCTCTCCATGACCGTGCCTCCCCGCCGTGTGGGCGTGTTCCTAGACTACGAGGCCGGCACGGTCTCCTTCTACAATGTCACCAACCATGGCTTCCCCATCTACACCTTCTCCAAATACTACTTCCCCTCCACTCTTTGTCCGTATTTTAATCCTTGCAACTGTGTGGTCCCAATGACCCTGCGTCGCCCAAGCTCTTGAACATTCTGCGGTTCTCGCCCGCATCCCAGCAGTACCCTTCTGCCCTGAGGCTCGTCGGGCATCAGACTCTCCCCTTGCTTACCTTCTGGTTTCCTGTGTTTTCACTCCCTCCCCTTTGAACATGTATTGACTCAGGGCTAGAGTTGAGTAACCCAATGGCGATAGTGAACATCCTTGACAGATGAAGTCTAGAACTTGAGATGGGAGAGGGGTAGCTTTCAACCTCTAAGTACCATTAAGCATGGTATTTGATGGAGGTTTTTCTTTGTTGATGCATGAAATCGAATTTAGGAAAATCTCTTCTATTAATATGATACTACTTTGTCTACTGAATGGAAAATTGAATTTCCACAGATACTGTCTCTAATTACCGTGATAATCACGTCATTTTAATTCTGTTATTGGAGTACATTGATTTAGTTTTTAAATCTAACACTAATTTCTGAAATAAACCACTGTTATTCTTCATATGCAATGCTGGATTTGTGTTTGCTAACACGTTGTTTAGGTCTCTGTTTATGAAAGAAATTGACCTGCAATTTTACATTCTTGTAACATCATTGTCAGGTTTTATAAAATACGATAGTGAGCGGAGAACTTGCTATGTGTTTATGTAAGTATGCATAGGATTGAGTGTTAAAAACCACTATGTTAATTTTGTTGGCTTTAAATTCAACTTAAAGAGATTCTAACTTCAATTTTCACTGCAAACTTCATGATTCTTACAAATCTAAGATAGTAATTGAAAAATTAAAAAAAAAAATCTTCCAAATGCATTGAAGTGAAACATGGGAGAGGAGGAAAATAATGAACCCAGGACATATTTTTCTCCCAGAATGAAAGGAAAATGTATAGAGAAAATAATCAATATACGGCCCTTTCAGGAAGAGAATGGATTCTTCCAGCTTCTCCATACCTCCTTTTCTTTATGCTCAAACATGAACAGTTCATGCTTTGACTTTGGTAGAGAGGTGCTATGTACTTTTTGAGCCATTTGTAAGTGAAAATGATAATGAGGTGGCTGTGAGGGTGGAAACAAACATGAAGAAGTTGACTAGAGCTGGCTGCCCATTATGGTAGCCGAGAGCCTGCAGTGGCTATTGAGTGCTTCACTGTGCCGAGTCTGAATTGAGGTGCTGTATGTGTAAAATATACGCCAGAATTTGAAGACTTAGTTCAAAATGTATGTAAAATATCTTACTAATAACTTTTATAGATCTCTGATAATATGTTGGATATGTTGGATTAAATAAAATATATATATTAACTTTACCTGTTTCACTTGACTTTTTTTCCTTTTTTTTTCCTTCCTTCTTTTTTTTGTCTTTTTTTGTTGTTGTTGTTGTTGCTATTTCTTGGGCCGCTATCGCGGCATATGGAGGTTCCCAGGCTAGGGGTCCAATCGGAGCTGTAGCCACCGGCCTATGCCAGAGCCACAGCAACGCGGGATCCGAGCCGCGTCTGCAACCTACACCACAGCTCACGGCAACGCCGGATCGTTAACCCACTGAGCAAGGGCAGGGACCGAACCCGCAACCTCATGTTTCCTAGTCGGATTCGTTAACCACTGCGCCATGACGGGAACTCCCCTTTCTTCTTTTTACAGCCACACCTGGAGAAAGAAATGGAGATTCTCAGATACTAGTGAAACCATATCAAAGGATCTAATATATGTGTATTTGGGGTTCCAAAATGAAACGAAAGAATGAGACAAAATTTTGGAAGTAATAATTACTGCAAATTTTCAAGTTAGGTAAAAATCATAAATGTATAGATTCTGAAAGCTCAATAAACCTCAAAGAGGGTAAAAACAGAAACTATGCCTGGGTGCATGACAATCAAACTGAAAATTAAGATAAAGTGAAAAAAAAATCAGTGTAGCTAAAGGAGGCAGGGAAATGAAATACAAAGGTTCAAGATAATCAAGACTCATGCCACTGGTGTGAAGTGTTAAGCCTGTCCATTTATATACCGTCAGGTGATAGTGAAGCATTATTAGTCATGACTGTCAAATTTAAAACTTAGGAAAACTCGGGATGGATATAACATTAATATAGAGGAACAAAACTTTAAAAATCATAGGTACATATTAATTATGTGTATTTATATTCCTGTTGAAAATAGGTTTCACATTCGTTGAAACAGGCCTGGAGCAGAGCTAGATGAAGTGGAAAAAGGTTTTTGTTATCAGAGCAGCTTGAGAAAAGCAAGGATAAAGAGACTCAGAAGGAAGGGTGGGAGCTGGGCAGTGGTTTCAGAGTTGGCCTCCTGGGAAGAGGGCGAGGCTGGTAGACAGCCCTGTCCCTGGAGTCCCTGATGTAAGCATATCCCCCAAGGGCTCCACATAGGAGGACAAACAGCCCAAATCCTGATGCCTCACGTCTCTCCATCCATTCCTGTAGTCTAAGCCTACTTATAGTGAGAGAACTAGACATCTGTGGGCGGGGTGCTTCCAGAATCAAGGTAAGGACTGGGCCCGTGTCATGTCCCAGACAAGCCAGAGGGGACAGGACTCCCGGAGACTACTGAGCAAAGCCGACAGAATGGCAAAGAACAGGGTCACACATCTGCCTGGACGTGGAGTGTGGGGTCTGGGAAGGGAGCTTGAGAGCATGAGGGCCGGATGGAGGAAGCTGCAGCGTGGTAAACAATGAGAAGCCATCCAATACGCGGCCAGTGCCAATGATTTGGTGGGAGATGAGAAAACAGAAAGCATGTTTACTTAGACTGCAGACACCTCCTGGAAAAATGAAAGGAGCCCTGAGAAGCGGGGGAAGGCTGTGGTCCCCCGTCCTGAGCCAGACACTAGAAGGGGATCTGGGGAGGCAGCCAGGGAATTGTGGCAGATATGAGAACTTGGAGCCAATTTTCCTCCCCAGGAAGAAAAACCAGGGGCCCTAAGAGAGGAAACGAGTAGAAGTGCTATTATTGAGTGTAAGATATGTCCTAGCCCTAGAGCTAGATATTTCAAGATACGCTTCTAGTTTATATCCTCGGAAACCCCACGAAGAGGGTATTTAAAACTTGGCTCCAGTTCCCCCTTCTGATGAGAAGGGGCTTGAACATGGATGTCGGCTCAGGAGATGCTCTGGGCCCATCACCATACCTACCTGCTCACACACGCACCCACCATTCCCTCAAACCACCACGCGAGTTAGGACTCAGGCACATGGCCCGATGCCTGAAAAATAGCTGCTGCTCCAGATATGCTTCTTGAGGGTTAAGTGGATGGATGAAGAAAACTTTATACTAGGAAGTAAGTGGTGACACTACCTGTGAATTCTTAGCAGAAGAATCTTCCAAATATCAAGTACTCCAAACCCCTGCCCTCTGGAAATAATGATTTTTCTCCCCAGTTTCAGTCATTTCTAAGTTTATCTCCCGAAGGCATAAGCTGGAGGAGTGTCTCATCTCAGCCACACAGGCCCTGTCTATGTTCTCTCTTAAAGTTCTCAGGACCCCTCTTCAAAAGGGAGCCAACTGTGTGTGGTAAGTCAGAGCATTTTCAAACTCATTTGATCAACTGTTGGTTGTGAAATGTGGCAGGGCATTCATATTCCCTGAGTCTCCCTTTCCTGAGGTGTGAAACAGAGATATCTTCTGCTTCCTGGACTGGATTTCTGCTCCCTAAACGGAGAATATACAACTTGCTGCATATGCAACACACATGCAGCAATTCTTGGTGTGAAATGATGCTGAATAAATGTGAGTTTAATTCCTTTGTGACTCTATTATGTTCAGATTCATTCCATTCCTGGAATTATGACTAACCTTTCAGCATCAGACTCTTCAGTCGATTGCTCTTCCAATAAACCTCCACAAGTAATCACTCTAAAGTGGTGATTGTTGTAAACTACTTGTTTCAACATACGAAGGCTGCCCTAAGTGTTAAGATATAATCAAGCCCTTCACAAACAGGAAAATCTGCCCACACATCCCCCTGTGTGTACACCTTATATCCTTCTCACCCCATGTTGGAAAGATTTCACGAGCTTCCTCTGTTGCCATCATCTGTAGGTTTACTGTTATGCTGCTTCTCATCTCTTCCCATTTGTAATTTATGATAAACTCATAATTTTCAAGGTCAAGTCCAAGTGTCAATATGTTAACAGCTTCCCCAGACATGCACACTGATTTCTTCTGTAAATCCATTATCCTCTGTTTGAAAGTGAAATAAAGGCAATAATACCTCTTAGTTTGTGTAGCTGGATTGCGGGTCACAGTCTTACGTATTTGCACCTGTCATGATTTGCATGTTGAAGCAGACAGAAAGAATGATATGCCTAAAGCTCCTGGTGTCTTCAGAAAATGTGTTTGTATATTTCTATAATTCCTCTTAATAAGGTATTTAAAAGAATATACATATATATATGTTTCCCCCCCCCCCCCTGTCTGTAAACAGGAAGTCAGGTCAAGGTCATATGTCTAGGTATGCTTTCCTTAAACCGCACTGGGGTCAGCCACACCGTCTTCTACTTGCTGGGCATCCCCGGCCTCGAGGACCAGCACCTGTGGATTTCCATCCCCTTCTTCATTTCCTACGTCACCGCCCTGCTTGGGAACAGCCTGCTCATCTTCATCATCCTCACGAGGCGCAGCCTGCACGAACCCATGTTCCTGTTCCTGTGCATGCTGGCCGGGGCCGACCTGGTCCTGTCCACCTGCACAGTGCCTCAGGCCCTGGCCATCTTCTGGTTCTGTGCTGGGGAGATCTCCCTGGATCGCTGCATTACCCAAGTATTCTTCTTCTCTTCCACTTTCATCTCCGAGTCAGGCATCTTGCTGGTGATGGCGTTTGACCGCTACGTTGCCATATGCGACCCTCTGAGATACACCACTATTCTGACACACACGCTGATTGGGAAGATTGGTGTTACCATCTTTCTGAGAAGTTATTGTGCCATTTTCCCCATCATATTTCTTTTGAAAAGGCTGACGTTCTGCCAAAATAACATTATTCCACACACTTATTGTGAACACATTGGCTTGGCCAAATATGCCTGTAATGACATTCGCGTGAACATCTGGTATGGCTTTTCTATCCTAATGTCAACAGTGGTCTTAGATGTTGTGCTCATTTTTGTGTCCTACGTGCTGATTCTCCGTGCTGTCTTCCACATGCCTGTCCAAGATGCTCGTCACAAAGCGCTCAGCACGTGTGGCTCCCATGTCTGCGTCATCATCCTCTTTTATGGGCCAGGGATCCTCACAACCCTTGCTCAGAGGTTTGGACGCCACCTTCCACCTCACATCCACATCTTGCTGGCCAATGTCTGCGTGCTGGCTCCCCCGATGCTGAATCCCATCATTTATGGGATCAAGACCAAGCAAATCCAGGAGCAGGTGGCTCACGTGTTTCTGAAGCAGAAATAACTTTAGTATAAGATATGCATTTTCAGAGTCTCTAGCCACCTGTGAGGAGGTCTATGGAAGTGGTGGGAGGGGTCAGCTGAACCCCTAGGCAATAGCTCTATGGGTTCTGTCTCTGGAGCAGATTCTCCAGAGAGGTTGCGGGATTTAGCCTTCAGTTGTCAAAGCAGTTGAGAGAGCAGAGCCCTGCTTGACGGAGCAAGCAACCTCCTGCAAAGACCCTGGCATGGGATAGATTGATTTTCAGAAGGCATCGCTCAACCGGAGCATGCTCTTTAGAGTTAGAGGACATGAGACCAGTGCCCGGCCCTGGGATTTTGTTCAGCTATTCCTGAGTTTCTCGAGTTCTGAGACAGCTTTTGAAATCCCTTGACCACCACATCCAAACCTCTCCTGAACGTCCTTCCTTGCAGCTAAATGACGTTTGTAGAATCAGTGGTTCCTGGATTTTACAGCTATTCCTATTATATCATAATTTATATCCTACTAACATGCATGTCTGTCATAAGGGAATGGAAATAAACTGTGTTTTGTATTTTGTAGAACGACCCACGGGGCGACTATGGTGTTTGTGCACCTGATCCTGTTCTTTGGTCTGGGATGTACACGTAAGCACACGACTCTGTGTTGCAGGATAAGTTTGCAATGAATTTTACAGATGATACCAAGGTGCTTTCCTGAGCGGCTCTGTTTTTATACATTCCCACAAGCAAAGCATGGGTGATCCTGTTCTCCATACCTTCATCCACATTTCGTGTCGTCGCTATTTTTTATTCAGTCATTCTGATTGTCCCTGTGGCTTTAATATGCATAACTCTAAAGGGGCATGATGTCACACCTTTTTGTGTGTTTATTTATCCTCTGAATAGCCCTCCTCAGAGAAATGTCAGTTCAAGGATTTTGCCTATTTTCTAATTGGATTCTTTTTTTTTTTTTTTTCCTGTTTAACTGCTAAATTGGGGGAGTTTTTTTTTACATATTCTAAACACAAGGCATTTGTCACATGTGTGGTTTAAAGACAGATTTTTTCCCAGCAGCTTGTCTTTTCCTCTCCTTAATGGGGACTTTATCAAAGTAAACACTTTTTATTTTAAAAACTTCTTAGAGTTTTTAAGTTGATAAGAAATCCAATTTGTTAACATTTCCTGGCATGAGTTATGCTTTGATGCCATCTGAAAACGTTTTATCTATCTCTGGTTTCTGGGGATTTTCTTCCAATATTTTTCTCCATGTTTTATATTCATTAAGTCGATGACCAATTTTGAATTAACTTTCATATAAGGTGTGAGATTTAGGTCAAGATTCTTTTATCGACTTAGTTTCCTGTTAGCATTCATTTCTCCAGCACCATTTAGCGACAAAAGCGGTTCTTTCTCTGCTGAATTCCATGCTTTTGTCCAAAATCAGTTGCGCATATTTGTATAAGTTTATTTGCGGTTTTTTCTGTTGTGTTCCATTCATCTACGTGTCTATTCACTGCCAACGACGATGGACTTGATAATGCAGCTAAATATTAACTTTAACATCAAGTACAGTGACTCCGCACGCATGAGTTTTTTTTCTTTAATTGTTTTAAATATTCTAAGTCTTTTCTCTTTTCCTAACAAATTTTGGAATAGGTGTATCTATGTTTACAAAGTCCTTGCTGAGATTTTTATAGAAATTTCATTAAATATATAGATATATTTTGGAAAAAATTGATAGCTGATCTCTTTTATGTTGAGACGTCTTTTACGTGGAATCTTCAGATGCATGGATCTTGCATGCCTCTCCATTTATTTACATTTCCTTTTACTTGTTTTATCAGCATTTCCTAATTTTCAGCGTGTACGTCCTATACATAGTTTTCAGGTTTTACACCTGAAAACTTTTCTCTTGGTGTAGGTGTGTGGTGTAGGTCGCAGATGTGTGTCAGATCCCACATTGCTGTGCCTGTGGTGTAGGCCGGCAGCTGCAGCTCCGATTCAACCCCTAGCCTGGGAAGCTCCATATGCCATGGGTGCAACCCTAAAAAGACAAAAAAAAAAAGAAAAAAAAAAGAAAAAAAATAAATTTCAGTAGGAGGAGTAAGTGATCATTCTATACAGGTAAACAAGGCAAATGCAGCACAAACAGCAAGTAGAATTGTAAATGAAAAGGACTTCATTAAAGAGAATTAAAATATTTAAAAAATATTACAGTTCTATGCTAATGTGTTAGAATCTGTGAAGTAATTCTGTGCAAAATAGAAAAGTCTAATAATTTAAAAAAACAGAAAGCTTCATAATAAACTTTTTTTTTTTGGTCTCTTTTTGTCTTTTTACCATTTCTCGGGCCGCTCCCGCAGCATATGGAGGTTTCCAGGCTAGGGGTCTAATCAGAGCTGTAGCCACTGGCCTACGCCACAGCCACAGCAACAGCAACTTGGGATCCGAGCTGCGTCTGCAACCTACCCCACAGCTCACGGCAACACTGGATCCTTAACCCACTGAGCAAGGCCAGGGATCGAACCTGCAACCTCATGGTTCCTAGTTAGGTTCGTTAACCACTGAGCCAAGATGGGAACTCCTAAACTTTTTTTGTTTTTGTCTTTTTAGGGTTGCACCTGTGGCACATGGAAGTTCCCAGGCTAGAGGTCAAATTGTAGCTGCAGCCGCCTGCCTACACCACAGCCACAGCCACACAGGATCCTTAACCCACTGAGCGAGGCCAGGGATCGAACCCACATCCTCATGGATACTAGTCTGGTTCTTAACCCAGTGAGCCACAATGGGAACTGCAAAATAAACCTTTTAAAACGTACATGATTATCTTCCACGTGCATAGGGCCTTATGCAGGGTGGTTCTTATGGAGATCCAGGCTTCGGAGTCATTTCTGCAGGTAGAGGCTCACAGAGAAGGGAGTCCTGTTGGACTCTGGGACCCTGTTGGGTCCTGTGAGGAAATGATGGGAGAAAAACCAGACGGAGCTGGAAAAATCTGGCATTGTCTCCTGCACTCGGATCTGGTAGTGGGTGTCACCTTCCTCCAGATAAAGGCTCAGCAAGGGAGTCTGACGAAGTGACTCTGCTCACTCTTGCAGCCTCGCTTCTGTTTGCCTAGAGCTCAAGGGTAACTACCCCATGGAACTATAGGCACTTCCTGGATGCACCCAACTTGACCTTCTCTCCAGGCCATTTCTGCCTCCCAGAGGGACAGCTCAGCTGAGAGGGATGCACGAGGGGAAATCGCGATACCCTGAGGAAAGTTCCCCACAGTGGCGATTTTTCCCCCCTACTTTGCACATATCCTATGCAGGAACGTGAGGTTCCGAAAATAACAGAAAGACGGCAAAGTCAGAGCATGATGGCAAAGATGAGACGAAAGAAAATAGAGGGAAGATGTTCAAGTAAAATCAGTGATAAAAAAACAAAAAAAAACCAAAACGTGGATGTCACAGTCTGCAGAACTGATGGACCAGACGAAGGTCCTGGGCACACCTAACGCAACGATTTGACAAATCTGTCCAGGGATTGACAATCTGAATGCTAGAAATGACCGATTTTGGACCAAGGAGAAGACCTAAATGGCCAAGTGGGAAGTGACTCCTTAAACGTGGTCCCAGCATAGGTCCACCTGTAAAGGATACCGACAATTTTACGAGAAAGCTGTTAAAATTTCAACAATTTTTAAAAGATTTCCTTCTTCCTCGGATGTGTCCCTGGCCCCCCACAATGAGTCAGATGATGGGGGAGGCGAAAAGCGATAAGGGCAACCTTTTAAAACAGTTTCCGGAGGTGAGGACGCTTTTTCTCATGTAACATGTTCTCCAGGAGTGTGGGACCAAGATTTCCTTGATGGATGCAGCCCAGAAAAATCAACCCAGGAAGTTATTCTCCTCATCAAAACAGAGGACACTTTTCACGGAGACACGTGGAGACACAGAGTCACCCTGGGCCCAAGAAGGGCGGAGACTTGACAGGGACTCCTCTGGTCAAGGTTACTGCCCATCAGGGGTGGTTTCCACACCTGCTTTTAGGAGGCGGGTGGTGCTTTTCGGGAGCAAGTGGGACGCTGCCCAGGAAGCGATGGTTCACATTGGTAGATTGATCGAGGGCCTGTGCACAACCGTGAAAGTGGCAGGAGACGCTCAGGGCCTAGCTGGCCTGGGAAGCAGACGGGGTCAGGCAGAGCTTCTCAGCCTCAGCTCGCTCCTTTCTTCCTTGCAGGCTGCCTTGCGCCTTGGAGAACGATCCCCGCCGCTGCCCACTAGGTGGCAGTAGCACCCCCGCAACTGGACTTGGGCTCAGGTGCCCAAGGTCCCTCCCCAGCCTGTGAACCCTGGGGGAGAGCCGGACTCCTCCAGGGGCCCCAAAGGGCGGCTGCCTGCCCGCTTGGCCCAGAGCGCCCTCCCCTTTCCGGCCAGGCCAAGATTTCACTTTCATTTCTCAGCCAGCTCCTGGGAGGAGCTGCTTCCTGCAGACGGAGCCCTGCTGGGTGCGTAAAGGCTGATTGCTTTTCTTCACCCCTTAACCCGGGAGGGTGGGGCTGCAGGTGGTGTGGAAGGTCGGAGGTCTCCGAGGGCACCGAGGGTGGGCCGACTGCAGAAGGAAAGTCCTAGACGTTGGTTGAGTTGAGGCTGTGGCCCAGGCTTGTTCCCAAGGGCAGCAGAACCAGCTTGCAGGCTTCTTGCTCTCAGGGCAGACAGATGGCAACCCTGAGTCTAGAGAAGACGGGCTCCGGGAAAAGGCAGAGGTTTTGTTGGCTGGAGAAGCCCTTGTTTCTCTAGGCGGAGCTCAGAGCCGCCGCCTCCCTGTTCTGTAGCTTTGAGAGAAACTGGAACCACCCCCCCACCCCCCACCCCCGTCTGTCTCTCTGTCTGTCTCTCATAGAGAGACCAAGAGTCTCCTCTTCTGCCCGCCTCCCCCTCCTCCTCGGAAGAGACCCTGGAGAAAGAGGTCCTTGTTTTCCAAAGGCAGGAAGCCCCAGCCCCTCTATGGAGCCTTGGGGACAAGTTCAGGGGCAGCGCTGACGGGATCCCCGCCCTCCCTCCGTCTGTGGCCTTCCCGACACACCCTTAGCTCTCGTCCTGCCTGAGGACGGCAGGTTGGAGGACAGCTGCCTGCCTCCGGGGTCCCCGTTTTTCCCGTGTCCCCCTGAGGTCCCGTCTCAGGCATCTGCTTGCGTCTCTGAAGAGCCCTGCCCACTCGGACCTCAGGAGCCCGTGGACAGCTGCCTTGGAGCTTTTGGTCATCATTCTTCCCCCTTGGCACCCCGAGGCCTTGACTACCACCTCGGCTCCTCCCCCTTGTGGGGTTGATGTGGTTCAGAGCTAATTCAGGAGAGTGGCTGAGCGCTAAGCAGGAGCCCGAAGACTCGGCGGCGTGGCTATAAGACGTTTGCTCCATCCCCTGACACTGAGGAGGACTCCCCTTAAACTCACATGTGAACGTTCTCACACTGATTGGTATCCTACATACATTTTTGACACACGGCCTTTCTGATCTGTGCTCTCACTTTTTAGACGTCACAGGTACAGCCTTGCCGTCTGCGCCTCACTCCTAGAAAGGGTCCGTTTCTGCCCCGATGTCATTGCCTCCTCAGGGTCAACAGCCAGACCTAATACACAGGATGAAAGGGTTTATCTGCTTATTTTTACAATGTAGTTCTTAGGCACTAAACAGATAACGAAGAGTCATTCGACATTTGATACACGTTAAATACATAAAGGAGCTTACATCCTCGTTGGGTGGGGGTGGGGGGCTTTTCAACAAACCAAAAATAATTCATGTAGTGTACAAGAAGGTGGCTAATATTATGGGGTAACATTTTTAAAATGTTGAATTAGGCGGAGGGGTCTGCAGTGACCTAGTCCGGGCCTGGCAACTTTAAGCAGTGCTCATGGAGAGACCTCGTTGCCAGGAGGTGTTTGAGCGCAGTCTTAAGAATGTGAAGGATTTGGAGGTCCCACCGTGGCTCAGTGGTTAACGAATCCAACTAGGAACCATGAAGTTGCGGGTTCGGTCCCTGGCCTCGCTCAGTGGGTTAAGGATCTGGCGTTGCCGTGAGCTGTGGTGTAGGTTGCAGACACAGCTCGGATCCTGCGTTGCTGTGGCTCTGGCATAGGCTGGCGGCTACAGCTCCAATTAGACCCCTAGCCTGGGAACCTCCGTCTGCCATAGGAGCGGCTCTAGAAAAGGCAAAAAGACAAAAAAAAAAAAAAAGAATGTGAAGGATTTGGAGGCTTTCACTTGGGTTTGTCCCTGAAGTGGGGGCGGGGGGGGGGGGGGAATGAAGCCAGTGTAGACCGGGGAGCTGTGTGCAGGTGGAGAGTAGAAGGTGGGCTCAGGTTACCAGGTGGTGGGAGGCAGTAGGAGGGGATGGGTCATGTGACCTAACTGGACCGCAATGGTAACTGGCTCACGCTGGATGACATCGGTTTGAGAGAAGAGTGACAAGGTTGGTGTCTGCTTTAAAAGGGTCATTCTGGCCCATGATGTGAGAACAGGGATGGCAAGAGAGTGAAGAGGGGCAATAGTAGTAGCGGAGAACAGGAGGAGAAGGTTTCCCCAGAACCCAGGCGGGAGATGCAGGTGGCTGCTCCCAGAATGGTGGCCGTGGAAATGGTTGAGCTAATTTAGAGGCCACACTCAGCATCTTCTGATGATGGAATGAGACTGGGAGTGATAACGAAAGTGGTCTTGTGTTAAAACATCATTTCTCGAAAGCACATTTTCCAGAGCTAGAGATCTTTGGGAGAGGCTCATTAATACGACTGAGTCCTGGACTCTAAGGAGCTGTAAAGCGGGACCTCTGAGCTTAGAGGGCTGGGGAGGGAGAGCTGCAGTGTTTCTAAGTTCCCTAGATCCTTGGATGAGAAAAAGAGGTCCTCCTTTCCCCAGCGGCAGTTCCTGACTCAGGAACCCAAGAGAAGCATCTAGGATGTTATCTGGAAGCTCCAAAGGACATCTTTCTCTGCACCTGACTTTCTGGAGACACTTTCTGTTTACTCTCTAACCCACATAGCGTTTCCAGTATCACACCTCCAGAAACTAGGAGAAGACTCAAGTGTGGCATATATTCATCTGACACCATGGTGGCCGTCTGACCCCGGAGTCCTGTCGTGCAGATGCTACGTGATCTCTTCTGACTTCTGTTGGACTCCCGGCTCACTGTTGGGAATTGGTTGGGTCCTTGTGCAGGTGTGGATGCTCTGGCTCATTTTTAGCTTCCTCTTTCTGCAACCATTTGGGTGGCAGCTGTTTTGACATCAGTTCCCGCAGCCCCACTCTGAACAGGAGGTCCATAGCCCCATGGTAGATCGCACGTTCCTATTTAGCCTTCTAGTGTTTCTCAGCACTGGTTGGATTCTGAACAGAATGAAAAGTAGCAGAGAACCTTACAGGTGGCTCATAGCTTCAGCTGTAAACCAGGGCGGGGTGGGGGGGACACTCTCATATCATGTAAACCTTTGGTCTTGCCAGTCCTCAGAGCCTCGTCTGACTCACAGTCATTGCAGCCAGGAGCTAAGAGCACACGGACTTTGGACAATTTTCAGTATCTGTACCTTGGGCTAGACTTTACCCACCGGTGCATATTCAGCCTTATGTCTCATCCTGTTTACATCATGGATGATTGGTGAAGTGGGAAGATTTCAGACCTAAATTTATCTCCATACGTCTTCCTTTTTTTTCTCTTTCATTTTGGAGCCGAAAGGGGAAGTTTATAGTTTGTTACATCCTTCAGATCTTTCTTTCAATATCAAATCTTTACACCTGCATTAGTTTCTCGGGACTGTTGTAAATATATATATGTTCTTCTGACTTCTGTTGGGGTATGTATATCTTGCAAATTGAGTGGTTAAAGTGACAGGTGTTTATTTTCTGGCAGTTCAAGAGGCCAGAAGTCCAAAATCAAAGAGGTGCTAGAATTGGGTTTTTTTCTGTAGGCGCTGAAGGGGGATTTGCTCCACGGTCCTCTCCTAGTTTCCCGTGGTTTCTAGCATCCTAAGCATTTCTTGCCTTATTGCTGCCTTGCTCCAGTCTCTGCCACCATTGTCACATGCCTTCTCTCCTGTGTGTCTGTGCGCCCTCCCCTCTTAAAGGACATCGGTTATTGGACTTAGAGCCCACCTGACACCAGTATAATCTCATCTTATCTCGGTTACATCTCTAAAGACCTCATTCCAAAGAAGGTCACATCCAAGCAGGCGGACATATCTGTGAGAGGAAAAAGATTAAATCCATGAAGGCACGTATCATGACATTAGTATCTGCTGAGACACTCCTTTGTTTTTAGTTATGTAATTTTTTGCCTCGCAGTTCCTTGTCCCTAATGAGCCCAGGTTTTGAGAGTCAGCGTCACCACTCCATGATATGCCCTCTGACTGACCACCACAACGGTTTCAGGTTTGGTTTGCACCAGGAGAAGGTAAGGCCAGTCCTTCCTTTCTACAGGAAAAGAGGATTTGAGCCTGACGCCAACCCTTCACTCCCACAGGGACGGCCCTGCTCCCAGTGCTGTCACTTCGTCCGACCTCATCACTCACTCTTTTCTGCTTCCCTCCATTCCTTCCATCATCTTGTCCTCATCGCTGGCCCCCCTTCTCTCTGGAAAGAGACCGCCATTGTTCCATCACTTAAGAAGCGACACCTTTCTGGTCCCTTCCCGGCTCATTTAATGAGCTGCCGTCTGCACACCAGCCACACTGATGTTTTTAAACTCTTAGAAGATGCCCTGCCTTCCATTAGCAAGACTTTCATATGTGCGATTCCTTCTCTCTAAAATGCTTTTCTCTTTCTCATTTCACATTCCCTTCTCATCATTCCGCTTTCTGTTCCACTTATACTTGTGCGACGGCAGAGTGTCTTTGATGTTCTCCTGTTTGGCAAGTTATTTGGTTTCTCAGAAACATGTCCCTGGGGCGGGGGGGGGGGGTATTTATCACACCCGCCAAACTCCCGGAAGAGGACCTGGGAACATTATCTGCACCCCCATTCCCTTTACTGGGTTGAGTAGTCTTTGAAATCACCTGCATCTGCTTAGACATCTGAATGAAGGGAATTCTCTCGTCTGTCAAGGACTTCTGCTCAAGGAATAAATAGATTAAAGCGATTTACATATTGTAACTGCATGTGCAATTGTTGGTCCTAAGATCATTTCCCTTTATAATATTTGCAGGTGTCTCTGGGGCGTGAGTATGAGGCGGGAAGGGCCCAGGGTAGGACAGGTATAGAAGGAGCGATAGGTAGGTAGACTGATTGATAGATCCGTTTTCCCTGGAAACCGTATCTGTGCTCCCAGCTCGTCTGTTAGACAACAGCTGATTAATGGGAAGAAAAGAGGAAATGCTGGTTAAAAAAAAAGAAAAGTCTAATCACCCTGGAAAAGTGAACGGGTTCCTTACGTGTTCATCAAACACAGTTTTCCTGCACGTTCTAGAGTCTTGGGATGCAGCAGTGAACAAAAACAAAGTGCCTCATTTACCTGGATTATGTTTTAGGCATAGGATATTTCCAAGAAGATGTCACAGGCTTTGTAGCGCTACCAAGAGAAAGACGGCAGAAGCACCCCAGAGTCTTGGTGGTTGTGCTGTGGAATTAGTCACCTTAGATCCTTCAGATGAGAGGAGCGAGTGGCTGGAGCATAAGAGAAAGTTATGCAAATACCTAGAGGAAGGGTCCTTCTCAGCTGAAAGCAAAACAAATTACAGCAGCCCTGAGACGTTAGTGGCTAATCCAGGCCACGGAAAAAGCCATTTCTGATTTTTTTTCTCTGTGTCTTCCTTTTTGTTCTTCAGTGTTTCAGCCTTAACCAGTCCTTACTGTTGGGACAATTAGAATCTTTTTTAAGTCTTTCTTATCTTTCCATCGGCCCACCCATCCAGGAATCTTTAAGCAAGACGAGCCTCAGTGGTTTGGACAGGAAGAAGTGAGGGAGCAGCTGCTACGGCTTCACACATCCTGTGATCACACAGAAGTGGGTGAGCTGTTCCGTCTGCCGGGAGCTTTCGACAGAACCCCTCCGTCTAGGCTGTGGCCACGGCTTCTGCCCCGCCTGCATCTCTGACAGCAAGGAGGCGTGTGGCTGTCCCGTGTGTGGTGTCAGCTACTCCCTGGGGAACCTGTGACCAAAGCAGCGTCTGCCCAGCATCGTGGAGCGTCCCCCAGAGGTCGGGATGAGCCCAGAGGACGGGTGGAAGGAAGATCTCTGTCGGAAGCATGGGATGAAACTCCTCCTCTTGTGCAGAGAAGACCGGGAGGTCTTTTGTCTGTGTTGTGAAAAGACTCAGGAGCACCGTGATCACCACCTGTGCCTCATACGGGATGCGGTCAAGGAGTGTCAGGTAGGACCCCGCGCGGGAGCTGGTTCTCGGTGGGAAAATCTCACCTTTCCACGCCCTCGCCTTGGCGCCCTGAGCCCGAGCCTCATCGTCTCCTTCCACATATGTCTCTTACTCTCTCCTCAGTTTCTGGGGGACCTTTCTGTGCATTCCATCAGCTACAGAAAGGAGGAGCCTTGAGCACAGACTCTTGGCCAAGCGGGAGAGGGGTTCTCCTTTTTGCCCTCCTGCTGTCTGGATCAGCAGGTCCTTCACCGGGTTGGCTGGAGAGCGGCTGGAGAATGGGTGCTGCCGAGCGTGGTGGATTGGGTGGGGACAGGGTGGCGGTAAGAGGCCCTCCCCGCTGTAGAGTCCATGCTTACTCTCAGAAAAGGAGGGTGGGGGTAACACATACCCACTACTGTAAAGAATAGATAATTAACAAGAACCCGCTGTCACAGGGGAGTCGACTCAATAGTGTGCAGTAACCTATATGGCAAAAAGAATGGCCATCTCTCTCTATAACTCCTGTTATGTATAACGGATTCACATATATATATATAAAACGGATTCACTTAGCTGTACTCCTGTAATTAAGACAAGGTTATAAGTCCATTATACTCCACGGATTTTTTTTTTTTTTAAAGAGCGAATCGGGTTATTCTTAGGGGACCGTGACGCCCCTCACCCAGGAAGGAAGCACACATTCACGTCCTCTGATGCTCTCCCGTGTCGTGGATGCTCATCATCCGAGTCAAACCAGTTTCCGTAAAGCGGTCTCTTCTGAGATCAGCATGATTTCTTCCGTGCTTGGGCTCCGCGCAGGTGCTGAGAGAGCCCACGGCGTCATGCAGGTGTGGTTCCTCCCTTGCAGGAGATGCTGCAGGCGGCGCTGAGGAGGCTGCAGAAGGAGCAGCAGGAAGCAGAGGAGCTGGAAGCTGACATCAGAGAGCAGAGAACTTCCTGCAAGGTGGGAGGAGAGGCTTCCTATGGGGTGTCTAAGGTGGTGATTTGGGCAGGGTCTTCTGTCCTCATCACGAGGAAGCCCCTTCCTCTTGTTGCCTGGCATGGATGGATTCCAGAGGCCATTTTACCAGTCCCCCACCCCCCTTTGTCCTTTCCTTGGGGGGAGGGGGGGTGCTGGAGAGGGGGCGTGTCACAAGCTCCCGCAGACATTGGGAATGGAGCACGAAGGTAGGCTCTATGGTGAGGAAGGCTGGACAGCTCTGTCGTTATTCCTCTCTTTCAGGGAGGCTCTGTGTCCAGTGGGAAAACAGTTAACGGGCCAAGGACTGAGATTTTTCCAAGGTTCAGACCTGGGACAGTGGCGAGGCAGGGTGGCTGGGGTCTCCAGCACAGCTGTCCACAACCCAAACCTCAGGTTTTTTTGTTTTTTTTTTCCCTCTTTTGTGGCTACACCTGCGGTGTATGGAGGTTCCCAGGCCAGGGGTTGAATCAGAGCTGCAGCTGCCAACCCACACCACAGCCACAGCCACATGGGACCCGAGTAGCATCTGCGACCTGCGCCACAGCTCACTGCAACGCTGGAACCTTAACCTGCTGAGCGAGGCCAGGCATCGAACCCACATCCTCACGGAGTCAATGTTGGGTCCTTAACCCATTGGGTCACAACAGGAATGCCCTCATCCAGGTTTCACATTCTGTTCCAGGGTTGGCAGATTTGGCAGTCTGAGAGCTTTTGGGTTTGTACTGAAGGGAAAACGATAGAAAACCACCAGCACGACAGAACAGCTTTCCCCCAAATCACTCCGCTGCTTTTATTCCCCTTCTAGTTCGAAGCCCCTGAATTTTTTTTTTCCCCTGGCTCCTAATCCCTTGCACAGTAGGCTTCCAGGCTGACAGATGCCTCACCTCTTCTTCTTGTCCAACCCTGCAGTATCAGATGCAGACAGAGAGACAAAGGATTCGAAGCGAATTTAATCAGCTGAGATGCATCCTGGACTGTGAGGAGCAGAGAGAACTGCAGAAATTGGAGGAAGAGGAAAGGAAGACCCTGGATAACTTGGCTGCAGCCGAGGCTGAGCTGGTCCAGCAGAGCTGGCTGCTGAAAGATCTCATCTCGGACCTAGAATGTCGCAGGGAATGGCCCACACAGGCGCTGCTGCAGGTAAGGAGAACCACCTGATCTGAGATGCTTAACACACAGCCCGAGTTACTTTCTCGTCATTGTCCTGGGGCCCTGATCCATTGTTAATCCCAAGAGCTTGCTCTGGACATTCGTCAGGCTTATTTTCGCTCATACCGAGTGCTTTTCCGATATTAAACTGGCATTTCTGGACTTGACCATGAGGTAGACGTGTTTATATTTTGCTGGATTCAGTGTTTTATTTTTATTTTTTTCTTTCTTGGCTGCACCCAAGACCTGTGCAAGTTCCTGGGCCAGGGATTGAAGAAAGATTTGTCACCATGAGAGTTTATCTGGTCCATCGGAATGAAAACTCTCTCAAATCAAGGCATGGGGACCCACCCCACAGCTCCAGCAACCCTAAATCCTTTAACCCATGGAACCGGGCCGGGGATAGAACCCGATCTGCCGAAGTCGGATTCTTAACCCACTGGGCCACAGTGGGACCTCCCTAAAATTTTCTGTTGTTTTGTTGAAAAAGTTTGTGTCAATATTCATAAGGGATATTGGCCTGCAGTTTACTTTTCTTGTGATATATCTTTGTCCGATTTTAGTATCAGAATAGTTTTGGCCTCACAGGATGAGTTGGGAAGTGTTTCCTTTTCTTCTGTTCTTTCGAAGAATTTGAGAAGTAGTTCTATTATTGCTTCTTCTTTAAACCTTGGGTGGAATTCCTCGAGGAAGCAGGGATTCGTAGTCTAGGCCTAATCTGTCTTTGGGGGACCTTTTTTGATTTTCAGTCCCGTCTCTGCATGTTTTAGGTCCGCTCAGACTATCCATTTCTTCTTGAGTCCACATTGTTAGTTTCTGTGTTTGTAGGAAACTGTCCGTTTAATATAGGTTGTCTACTTTGTTGGCATATGATTGCATACAGCCTTCCTAATCTTTTAATTTCTGTTAGGTCAGTAGTAATGTCTCTTCTTTCACTGCTTATTTTATTTTATTTTATCTTATTTTTAGGGCCACACCCATGGCATATGGAGGTTCCCAGGCTATGGGTTGAATCAGAGCTATAGCTGAGATTTTTAATGGTTTCCTTTGCTGTGCAAAAGCTTGTGTTTATATCCCATTTGTTTATTTTTGTTTCTATTTTCACTACTCTAGGAAGTAGATTAAAAAAGATATTGCTGTGATTTTTGTTAAGCTGACTATATTTTCCTCCAAGATTTATGTATAGACCTGGTCTTACTCTTCTGTTTAGGTTTTCTTTTCTTTTCCTTTTTTTTTAAGGGCCACACCTGCGGCATATGGAGGTTCACAGGCTAGGGGTCGAATCAGAGCTACAACTGCAGGCCTACACCACAGCCACAACAACGCAGGATCTAAGCTGCATCTGTGACCTACACCACAGCTCATGGCAATGTTGGATCCTTCACCCACTGAGTGAGGCCAGGGATCAAACCTGCAACCTCATGGTTACTAGTCGGGTTTGTTTCCGATGCACCATGACGGGAACGCCTCACTCCTTATTTTAGTAATTTGCCTCCTCAATCTCTTTTTTTTCTTGGACTCTCCAGCTAAAGGATTGTCAATTTTGTTGATGGTTTCAAATAATTTACTTTCGATCGCTCAGATTTTCTCTATTGTTTTTCCCTCGTTTTTTCGTTAGCGCTGCTGTGCTGTTTATTCTCCTTGATGCATGTTTTCTCTCTTCTTCCTAGGACACGAGTGGAACCATGAAATGGTGTGTATGGGTGACCGGGAGTGATGCTCATGTGACATGAAGCGAGATTGGTAGCCATGGGCGTTATTGGACCAATCAGAACGAAAAATCACTCAAAACAAGGAAGTTCAGATGGAGTATTATTTTCTTAGCTAGTTGTAGAAAGTAAATTTTTATTTTTATTTACATTTTCAGGAGGTACAAAGTTTTAATTCAGAGTGCAGATTTGACGCTGGTCTGGGTTTGTTTCTTGCAAGATAATTGCATAAGGAAGAAATGAGGACTGATCAAAAGGTTATTTATTTGAAAATACAATAAGAATGATTCTTCTGACCTCATCATGGTAAAAGCTAGGTTTATTGTTAATCCATGTATTATTTTATTTATTTTTTTATTTTTTTTAATTTAATTAAAAAAAATTTTTTTTTTTTGGTCTTTTTGTCTTTTTAGAACCACACACGCAGCATATGGAGGTTCCCAGGCTAGGGGTCTAATCGGAGCAATAGCTGCCAGCAACACCTGATCCAAGCCATGTCTGCGACCTACACCACAGCTCACGGCAATGCCAGATCCTTAACCCACTGAGCGAGGCCAGGGAGCGAACCTGCAACCTCATGGTTCCTAGTCAGATTCGCTTCTGCAGCGCCACGACGGGCACTCCCCAGGTATTATTTTAAATTGTTGGTCATAGATGAGGATTTCAATGTTCCACATCTATTGCGCATGGACCAGAGTCCATGTTAGTAAATTCGGTGGTTGGAATTTACAGAGTCAGGGCCTGTCGGGATCACAGGGCTGAGGGGTTTCACTGTCAGACTCTCATGGCTTCACTCATTTAATTCCCCCTCTGTCCCTTTCTTGGTTTCTATATTTCACGAGTGTTTGTCTAATCACATGGAGTGCCCTGTCAAGCCCTGATACAGGTTTTTGGGGCAGCCTTTAAAATCTTTATTTTGTTTAAATGGGGTGCAGAGGGACTAGGTCATTCTGCAGGATGCTCTTTAGATTCTACAAGCATGTCTGGGACCTGGGGCTCTTGGTTTTGGTCCCACGTAATTAATCTCTTCCCGGCCCCTCACCTTCAAAGCTTATCTGGGCAAAGGCAGTCCTCGTGTCTAAAGTGTGCTGACCCGCAAGTCACATTTGAGATTTCAGGTGTCCTGGGAAATACAGCTGAAAGCTTCTGGCAAAGGAGAAGTTATGGCTCCCTAACTGAAAATGGTTAGAGGTTCATGTGTTTGTAAAGAAGCAGGTGCTGCCACCCCACTGGCCTTAATGCTCTGGATGAGGGCACCGGCTCACTGGCTCTCCACAGATAGGCCCACCTCACAGTCAGGGTCTGTAGCCCTGTGCTGATGTGCCTGGGAACCCATTTCTGTGGTCCCTTCTGGGGTCCCCATGGGATGGGATGACGTTTTCATATATTACCTCTCTTTTCACCCAATTTCAGTCTTTCCATGAGGGATCAAGGGAGAGGTTAGTTGTTGCATTTCTAGAAGAAGACATTGCCTTTTCCGGTGAAGACTTTTGTAAGTGGGCAGGCGGACAGGAACACGTGTCTCCTGCCTCCACGGTCAGAGCCCTCCTTCTCCCCTCCTGGGGCTTCCTGGGGAAGAAGGGGTGAGGGCGTCGCTGGCGAGGAAGAGGGCAAGGCCGTGGTGTCGAGGGGACACAGGGAGGAGACGGCGGGTCAACACTTTTGTCCTCCCTAGGGGTGAGGTCTGGACACTGAGGAAGCCAAAACTTGTTTCCAAGAAACTGAGGCGCGTCTTTCGTGCTCCGGATCTGGGTGCCATGCTGCAGGCGCAGAGAGGTGAGGAAGCCAGGGCAGCGGTGTGGATGGGATTCGGGTGGTGCCCGGGACTGGCTTTGGGAGCTGGCGTCATTCCTACGTGCGGGGAGAAAGGAGGGGCTCCAGAGCAGCTCGGCTGCTGAGGAAGCTGTGGTTCTATCTAAGGGAGCCGCGCCCGGGATCCGGTGGGTCCTCTCGTTCCCCAGCTCACAGCTTCGCAGTCGTCCCCTCCCCCGCCCCCATGCCAGGGACGCGGTGGGTGTCAGGGCTGACTCACTCCCAGCAATCCGCATCTCGACTCTTGTGTCATTTCAGAGCTAACCCACGTCCAGTGCTACTGGGGTAAGAAGATTCGCCGTGTCGTCAAAACAGTGTGTTCTGATCCCCTTTCAGACGTGTATGGTTCCAATGCTGGTCTCGCCTCCCAACGCCTAGGGAGAACCCTCCACTCCAGTATTTTAGCCCCTTCCCCAGTCCATCAAAAGACCTTCTTCCCAGATGCCTCCCAGGTTCCCTCTTCAAAATGCCACTGGGTAAACGTACCCCGTGGTTGTTGCACGTGTTGATGATTTTTTTTTCTCTGCAGAGGACATCACGTTGGATCCATTCAACCTAAACTTGAATCTTGTCCTTTCCGAAGATCAGAGACAAGTGATATCTGTGCCGATATGGCCTGTTAAGTGCTACAATTACGGTGTCTTGGGCTCCCAGTGTTTCTCCTCGGGGAAGCACTACTGGGAAGTAGATGTGTCCAAGAAGACGGCTTGGGTGCTGGGGGTGTACTGCAGAGCTCACTCCTGTAACACAGAGCTGGCTCTCGGACGAGGCACAGAGCATCAGAATGCTCACGCCATATACAGACCTCAGTGTGGCTACTGGGTTATAGGGGTAAAGAATGCGTTTAAGTACAAAGCCTTCGAGGACGCTTCCACCTGTGATCTCAACGTCTTGACTCTTCCCGGGGCTGTTCCTCCTCTTCGGGTCGGGGTTTTCCTAGACTGTGAAGCAGGTACTGTCTCTTTTTTCAATGTTACAAACTATGGGTCACTTATCTACAGGTTCTCTAAATGTAGCTTTTCTCAGAATGTCTATCCGTATTTCAATCCTTGGAACTGTCCAGCTCCGATGACTGTGTGCCCATCAAGTTCCTGAAACTTCCTAATCCTTCACTGCTTGCTTGCTTGCTTGCTTGCTTTCTTTCTTTCTTTCTTTCTTTCTTTCTTTCTTTCTTTCTTTCTTTCCTTCTTTCTTTCTTTTTTAGCTATATCCACAGCATACAGAGGTTCCCAAGCCAGGGATAGGCTCAAATCCACGTCACACCTGAGCCTCTGCAGTTACAGTGCCAGGTCCTTAACCCCCTGAGCCACATGGGAGCTCCCCCTCAGCCAGTTCTTATAGAGACTCTTGTCTTGGGTTTCATCTTCTCTACCTGAGCTCTTCTGCCCCATTCTCATCATCATTCACACCATCGTTCACACCCTCTCTTTCTTCTCACCTCCCTGCTGTGCTTTTGAATTTTTTGGCTGCGCCTGTGGCATACGGAAGTTTCTGGGCCAGGGCTCGAACCCACCCCACAGCAGTAACCAGAGCCACATGTGACAACACTGGATCTTTTTTTTTGTTTGTTCTCTTTTTAGGGCCGCCCTTGTGGCATATGGAGGTTCCCAGGCTAAGGGGTCGCATCAGAACTGCAACCACTGGCCCACACCACAGCCACAGCAATGCAGGATCTCAGCTGCGCCTGTGACCTGCAGCACATCTCATGGCAGTGCTGGATCCTGAATCCACTGAGCAAGGCCAGGGATCAGCCCTGCAGCCTCATGGATCCTAGTTGGGTTCATTACCACTGAGCCACAGTGGGAACTCCCACACTGGATCTTTAACTCACTGAGCCACCAGGGAACCCTCCCAGTACGCTTTAGAACTTGTGCTCATGCTTCGGATGTACAGCGCATCTGGTTTGAGTTAGCGGAGATTCTTATGTACCCATTGACCCTGTTTGGTTTTTCTCAAGGAAGGACGTTCAGTCTTTCCGAAAGACAGAGCGGGACCAGTAGAATGTCCTTGCCCTCCCGCTTGTCCATATTGCCTCTTTTTATCACTGACCCGAGGAGCCGTGGCACGGCCTGTCTGCCACCGTCTGTGTGTTCAAGACAGTCTGCGATCCCCCATCCAACCAGGAGGTCTTTGAGTGAGTGTTTGTGGCTCAGGACAACCAGGTTCCTCAAAGGGTCACAGAGAGGAAAACCCACACGACACACGTACCAGAGTCAGGAGTTTATGTCTAGGGTGTTTGATGTCTAATCCTGTCTGTTCCTACACAAGGTGCGTCACGATGCATAAACGCTGGGTTTCTTTGTCCTTAAATACAAACTGGGGTTTAAAACTGTACCTGCCTCTCAAGATCCTTGTGTAAAATGAAATGTCTCTCAATATAAAGCAACTGTTTAAGGGTCCCGTCCAATTTAATAAAGATTTGCTCTCGCGATTACGGAAACGTATAAGCTGTGTCAATGTCATGTGCAACAGATCCGTGCCTTTTATTTATTTATTTGTTTGCTTGATTTTTACTTTTCGTCTCTTTAGGGCCACACCGGTGGCATATGGAGGTTCCCAGGCTAGGGGTCGAATGGGAGCTGCAGCCACTGGCTTATACCACAGCCACGCGGGATCTGAGCCACGTCTGCAACCTACACCACAGCTCACAGCAGTGACGGATCCTTAACCCACTGAGTGGGGCCAGGGATCAAACCCATGTCCTCATGGACCCTCGTCAGGTTCGTTAATGCTGAGCCACAACGGGAACTCCAGATTTGCCCCTGTTAGAGGGACAAAGATTGATCTACTCAAGTCTCATTTTTCAAGTTCCCAGACTCAGCTGTCCAGACTGCTCCAGTTCCAGTCTTGTTTTATAGACGTTTTTATACCAAAGCTGTTCTATATGGGCCTGTTTTTAAGGCCCTTTCCCGGAAATGGATCAGAGAAGTGCAGAAGTATGAGTTTCTCCAATCTGTCTAGCAGGGAAGCTGTCTTCTTAAGGACAGCCTTTTGGTTTTGGGGTCTCCCCTTGTGGCAAAACCCTTGAGTATGCAGCACCACTGTACATGCCACGCCACGCACCTCAGATGTTCTGTTCTTTTTTTTTGTAACCAGTGTCAAATTCAGGATGCAGAACAGACTGACCCAGGAGAGTAAAGTAACAAGCTTTTCCTAGAGAAAAATATGTCATCTATTAGGGCAGGCTGCTGTAGAGTCCACGTGAAATCACAGGAGGGTAGTAATGTGTCCCAGCGGGAGTGAAAAAAGTATGTGGCCTGAGAAAGGTATATACATGCACACTTGTTCACACACGCACACACACGTATGTGTGCATATACTTATGTGTGTAAGTGTATATACTTAGAGTATCTTTATCTGAGTCAGTCTTCAAAGACACCATGTAAAGAACAAATTCCTATCAGGTTGTTAAAAGAATACATACATTTAGGTTCACCCAACATCTCAGAGCGTAGGAGGCAGGGTTAGAACTGGACCTGTTTCTCCAGCACGGGTGCCCTTTCAGCGATACACGCCCCAGGAAAAGGCAGGAGCCAGGTTCCCTAGGATGTGGAGTCAGACGGGGAAACCCAGGGGATACTTCCCTGCAGAAGTTGCTGGGAGCACATGGGAGCATCTTAGGTGCCAGGAGATACGGATGGATGTGCTCAAGCCTTGTAGCCATTCACGAAGTAGGAGCCGGTCGTGGAAGTGTTTAAAACCAAACTGAGTCCCCTCATGACTAGGGTGCTGTGCTAGGTGACACGTTATAGTGGGTGAGCCCTGGACAGTGAAGAGCTCAGACGTGGAAACCAGATAGAATTTCATTATCATAGCAAATGTTTCTGCTTACTGCTCCATATCCCGTTACAAATTGATTCAGTTTCTCATAAGAAATAAAAATACTAAGACTTACCTTAAGGCCTAGTAGAAGAGTTAAATAATAGACCATTTGTAATAACTTCCTTATTTCCTCACACATAAGCACTGACCCAGACTGGTATCAATTAGTTTTCTGTGACTTGAAATATTAATGTGAAGAATGCAAAGTAATCTACTTTAAACATTCATCCCTTTGCACTGCTTTGATAAAGACTAATTTGGTTAAGGGTTCACAAATCATTTTAATCTAACCACTTTGCGTAAGAAACCTATTTTTTAAATCTTCAAATATTTTTATTTTACTTTTCAGATAAATAGCTTTCCGAGTATATAATTCTGGGCTGTTGTTTCTTTTCTCTAAACATTCTTTCTGATTTTCCGATTTAATACTCCGCTATCAATCATGTTGCCTTTTTTTTTTTTATGGTGGTAAGACCACTTAACAGGAGATCCGGCCTTTTAGCAAGTTTTTAAGGAGTTGCTTAAAATGGACATAAAGTTTGAGTTACACAAAATGGATAAGTCCTAGAGCCTATAGGTAACAATGCTGTATTGTGCATATAACAAATATTTCTTCATTATAAAAGAATGTGTTATCTCTTCATAGATACCCAGGGTTTTATTGTAATTACTGGCACAGCTTCCTTAAGAATATACTAGAAAAAAACAGATTTGATATTTTTTTCTGTGGTCACAGTCATTCTTTTTACTGGAAAGCCTTTTCTCTGTTTGCCCAGATACATCTTTTTACAGGTTGCTCGTTCACGCTGTGACCTACCGGGACAGGGAGTTGGAAGTTTGGTCCTGGGCTTCCTCAGTCATGGTGTAAGACAGTGTTTCCTATTCCTGGTCAGCCTCACGCTTTCCAGGGAGCTGAAAGGCTGCCGTGGGCCTCAGAATGAAGTCAAGGCTTTTCTCCTCCTCCAGGGAGACGCAGGGCAAACGCTACTGCAGTGAGTAAAGGTGCAGCATGTGGCTGGGTCCCCGTGTCTTTTGGCATTTTCATTTCCAGCTCTTTTCCACTGTTCTTATGGGGTAGAGTAGATGCAAACTATTATATTTAGAATGGGTAAGCCATCAGGTCCTACTGTACAGCCCAGGGAACTTCCAGTCTCTTGTGACGGAACATGATGGAAGATAATATGGGAAAAAGAAGGTATATCTATATGCACGACTGGGTCATTGTGCCGTACAGCAGAAATTAGCACAATACTGTAAGTCAACTATATTTCAATTAAAAAGAAAAAAAATCAAAAAATAAAAATAAACATCTAGAGGAAACGAGGAAAAAAAGAAATATATTTGTCTAAGGACCGGAGAAGAGCTAAAGCCCAGCTGAAGGAGGCCGGCAGGGCCGAAAAGTACAAATTCTTCCTCCTTCCACATTTTTGTTCTCTTCAGGCCCTTAGCAAATCAGATGATGCCCACCCACCTTGCGGACAGCAAACGACCTTACTGAGGGCACAGATGCAATTCTAATCTCATCTGGAAATGACACCCTACCAGACACACCCAGAAAGTCGGTTGCATCTGGGAAGCCAATGATCCGGGCCAGTGGACTCCTAAAGTTAACCATCACACACATTTTCCTGCTGCCTTTTTATTACTCTAAGATCATGGGGATTATATGTTACATATTATTAGATGACGCAGCCCAGCAAATGGCACTTCATACAGTGTCATCTTTTTCAGCCTATTTAGCAAAAGGGTCCATGTGGCCACATGGCCTCCAGCTTCTGAAAGTCAGCTTCGGTGCCTTCCCACTCTGTGGTGGCCCCGCTAATGGGACCTGCCAGGACCCAGACTGGCCAGATTGGCTTAGTTCAGCTGGTGGACACAGGCCGGGAGAGGGTGTGCCAGCACGGCTGCCTCCCGTGAGCCTAAGCCCTGAGTGCGGGTCTTCACTGGGTGAAGGGGGTACTTTCCTCCCCCTCTTGACAGATCGTGTGTAAGGACACAAGACAAGGGGCTTGCGTGTGAAACTGCATTGCTCAGGATGTCTAGTTATCCCGCGGATGGGTTAGTCTGAGGAGCCATGGGAACACCCTTCCGGGAGTAGAGCTGAGCTAAGGATAAAAATGCAGCCATTGGGGAGTTCCCACTGTGGTACAGTGGGTTAAGAATCTTATAGCAGGAGTTCCCGTTGTGGTGCAGCAGAAAAGAATCCGACCAGTATCCGTGAGGACGTGGGTTCAGTCCCCGGCCTCGCTCAGTGGGTCAGGGATCTGGTGTGGCCGTGAGCTGTGGTGCAAGAGCGCAGCTGTAGCTCTGATTCAAACCCTAGAGTGGGAACCTCCATATGCTGCAGGTGCAGCCCAAAAAGCAAAAAAAAAAAAAAAAAAAAAAAAGAAAAATGAAAAAAGCAGAAAAGAATCCCATAGCAGCCGCTCAGGTCCCTGTGGCATGGGTATGGGTGGCAGGGCTGTGGCTCGGATTCAGGCCCTGACCTGGGAATTTCCATGTGCTGTGGGTGTGGCCATGAACAAAACAACAGCAACAGCAACAACAAAACCAGCCTGTGGCCCAGGCTCAGGCGCAAAAGCCTTGCCACGTCTCAGGGGCCCTCTGGGGAGGCCTGGCTTTGTCATCTTGCTATACAGTTTCTCTTCTCTTTTCCTGCCCAAGCTCCACCTCCTAGAATTTAACTTTCGTTTTCCTTCAGCTGCCGCGGCAGGTCTTCTGGGTGGAGCCCGGGGTTAGTGAGTGGATCTGAGCCCATCTGCCCAGGCCCTCTGGTCCTTCTTCTCCACTGGGGTCTGAAGAATATTGAGCGGTTGGTGGAAAGCAGAGTTGGGGAGACTCCGGAGGAAAACTTGGGTGAGTTGAACGGTTGTCTGGAGGCCGTTCCAGAGGGTGGAAAAAGCCCAGCTTGCAGGCTTCCTGCTGAGAGCACGGGCGGACTGAAGGGCCCTCTGGGGGAGGGCGAGGCTTACAGGAAGGGAGGGCGGAAGGCAAGCCAGGCTTTGCTTGTTCCACGGAGGGAACAAGGCCGGCATTTACCCACCTGGCCTTCCTGGTCTGTACATGTGAATATGGCACCTTGCTGAAGACAGCCGGCATCCTTGACTGTCCAGAGCGAGAACGTGCCAGGAACCAGGGCGGGGGGGTCTTTGAGTCCTGATGGGTTAGTCCGTTGGTGTAGCAGCATTTGCGCAGGGCGGGGTGGATTGGTTTCCATCCTCTTGGCCCCTCCGTGCTCGGGAGCCTAGTGGTGGGACAGTGGGCAGCTCTGCAGCCTCTTCTGTGTTCATGGGCTGGAACTCGAGGGGGATAAGAAATAATGGGAAGCCCCACCACCACAGGGGGAAGCAGCTCACATCATGAACTGATAAAATGTCTGTCTCTGACCTTATTACTCATCAGTGGGTGACCTGGACGGTCGGCTTTGCAGCCAGGGGCGAACGAGGTGTTGCTTCTAGGCTATTTTCAGTATCTGCACCTTTAGCTAGAGTCTATTTCCCGTCCGTGTGCAGCCTCGTTCTTTGTCAGGGGCCCTTCCTGTGCAATGAACAGGGCACACAGGGAGACTCTCCGTAGTCTCGGTGTATCTCTATGTAGTTTCCATAGGTTCGCCTTTCCTCGTGCAGAGGAGCGAACGTCATCATTTGTCTCATGCTGAAGTTCTTTCTTTTACCATCGAGCATGGGCAGCCGTCAAGACGTGAATATCTTCTGAGATCCCCCGTCTCTGTGTTGATGGTTTCTTAGCCTCATTCTCCTGGAGCCTCTGACAGAATTTCTCAACCTAGAAATTCAGGCTCCTATTGAGTCCAGGTTGGAAAACGAACATCCTTGTAACTGTCACTCCGTGGTACCCACTCTAACTGACCACCAGCTGTGGTTTCCAACCTGGATTGCCGATCCTGCCCATGTAACCTCAAAAGACGTCAACTGCCAGGTTCCCTCGGGTTGACCGGGGGTTGCAGGACAGGAGGCACAGCGCTGGCATGGCTGCCTCAGGTGAGCTCTCAGAGAGGGTCCTTAAGTGGGTCAGGAGGTGAGTTTTCCCAGTCATCACAGCTTTGTAAGGAAATAGACCAGATGCTTGTGTAACCAACTACGGGAGGTTAGAGAGGCCTAGTCCTGCGAAGGATGGGTTGCGTGGCCTGACAGCATGAGCACAGTTTCCAGGGGCTGATCTTTTCTTTCCCAAAAAAGACAGATTTGGCGGTAAGAGTCATAATCCTCTTGTGAAAAAAGGTCTACACTTGCCCACTGACCTTTAAGGTCTATATAGTCTTTGTAGCCCAAACGCACGTCACACATCAGGCTTGTTGTATTATCAACCATGTGGCCTCAAAGGCTACCGATCGTGCACTTGACTGTCACCCAGTAGGTTTCCAAGAAAAACAAGACAAATGAACAAAAGTTACGAGGAAGAGGGTAAACGCCAGTGTTATCTTTCTTGATGGGAAGAGTGAGCCCAGGCCTGAATTTAACCTTGTTCCCCCCCATGGAAGCCAACACCCAGTCCCGTCCTTTTATACCTCTTCTCTCTCATTTGCTTCGCTGCATTGGCTTCCTCACCCCGCCCCTCAGACGCTCACCAGCTCTGCCCTGAGCAGCTGTACCTGCGTCCCACTCACCTTCCCAGCTCCACGATGGGCCCGTCTAAGATCACAGCTCAAACGTACTGCTAGTTAATGCCCCTACCTGTCTCCGGGGGGAAGACATTGATAACGTCCCCTTGCTCTTGGAAAAGAGTTTTTAAGTGGTACATAATTTAGCACGCATCATGTTTAAGGCCACTGTAGGCACTTGTGATACCAAAGGCCTAGGCATTTTGGACACACCAGCCACACTGGCATTTTGAAACGCCTGCAAGATGATATGTTTTCCAGCAACAGGTCATTTCTTCGACCTAATATGTTTCTTCCTCACTCAGTCTTTGATTCCTTCATCTTCCTCTACCTTCAATTCAGTCGTTGCGTTTTCAAGTTGGAATTCTTGGATAATCCCTTATTTCCGCCCCCCATCATCTGATCTCTGAACAACGTCAATCTAGTAGCATTTTCCACATCTGCTCTTTTGTATATGGACAGCCGAGCTTTAATCTACTGCTAGTTTCCAGTTGAATCTCAAGTTAATAGTGGTTTATACCCTCTGTTGAGACTCGTCTTTCTGTTTATGGCTCTTAGTCCATTTGCCAGCATGGCATTCTTCTCAATGAGCATTTGTTAAGTGACCTTGTCTAATACTTGGAGGCTTTTTTTCTCGAGACCAGCATCCATTTCATCTGTAGTTCTGGTTTTTTTAAACACATCTGATGGACTTGATCTCATGAGGTCGTTTACACCGTCTCCCTGCCCACTCTCCTTACGCATCTTTAGCCTCCTGTCGGTGTCGTTGGTGTGTTTCCAGGCCAAAGTGAGATCCATATCTACACACTCAAGACTTGCCACTATCTTCCAGCTGAACTGGCCTCTTTGCTTCCCCACCCCCAGCCCCATCGCTCTGGGTATTAACTAGGTCCATGAAGTCAGCTCTCTTTGTCTTCGATTAACTTGGTGGCGTAGAAGACAGGCCTCTGAAAGAAGACCTCAGACACATGAGGTTCACCCTCATTCTGTCTACTGAAGGGCCACCGTCTTTGTAAGTCACTGTTTCTGTTTCATAAACCACAGTGTTTATTCTTACCCTATGCGCAGACGCGTTATCATATATTATCTGTCCTGACAATAGATACCATTGCCAAAGTGCAGTAAATGATGACAATGGTTATAATTATGGATCTAAGTCATCGGAGAAGGTCTTTTTTTTTTTTTGGTCTTTTTGCCATTTTCTTGGGCCGCTCCCGCGGCATATGGAGGTTCCCAGGCTAGGGGTCCAATCGGAGCTGTAGCCACCGGCCTACGCCAGAGCCACAGCAACTCGGGATCCGAGCCGAGTCTGCAACCTACACCACAGCTCACGGCAACACCGGATCGTTAACCCACTGAGCAAGGGCAGGGACCGAACCCGCAACCTCATGGTTCCTAGTCGGATTCGTTAACCACTGCGCCACGACGGGAACTCCCGGAGAAGGTCTTTATGACAGGAGGCCATGTAGAGAGAGAGTTAACTGAATAGACCGAGTCACACTCTAGTCTAGTCAGAATGGTCATCGTTTAAAAGTCTATAAATAATAAATGCTGGTGAGGATGTGGAGAAAAGGGACCCCCCCCCCCACATTGTTGGTGAATGTAAATTGGTACAGCCACTATGGAGAACAGTCTGGAAATTCCTTAAAAGACTAAATATAGAACGACCATATGATCAAGGAATCCCACACCTGGGCATATACCTATAGAAAACTAATTTGAAAAGATGCGTGCACCTCAATGTTCATTGCAGCACAATTTACAATAGCCAAGACCCGGAAGAAACGTAAGTGTTCATCAACAGAGGCATGGATAAAGAAGATGTGGTACATGCATACAATGGAATATTACTCAGCCTTAAAAAAGAATGGTATCATGTTATTGGCAGCAACATGGACGGACCTAGAGTTTATCATGTTAAGTGACATAAAACAGACAGAGAAAGAGAAATACCGTATGATATCGCTGTAAGTGGGATATAAAAAGATGATACAAATGAACTTATTTACAAAACAGAATAGACGTCCAGACATAAGAAGCAAACCTAAGTTATCAAAGGGGATAGTGGGGCATGGGACAGAGTGGGGATGCATTAGGAGTTTGGAATTAACGTATACACCCTATTATATAGAAAATGAGTAAACAACAAGGACATTATATATATACACACACACACACACACACACATATGTATGTGTAACTGAATTACTTTGCTGTACACTTGAAACTAACACTACACTGTAAATTAACTATACTTCAATTAAAAAAACATTAAAAGAGTGAGTCATATGAATACACCATGCTGAGAGAAGAACAGGTTTAAAAACCCAAAGGTATAAGTGGTCTGGGGCTTTTTAGGTTGAGGATGTGTTTTCGCATGGAGGAGAAAGAGCAGGACAGATGGTAACCGGTCGTACAAGGATCTTGGGAGGAAAAGACCACTTTTTTTTTTTAATTAAAGAAGATAACAGTCATGGCACAGATAAGGATGGATGGAATTTGTCATGTGACAGGAACCAGGAATAAAGTGTTTGGAATTATCATGAAAAGTCATCTCACCGAACCAAGAAGCTCCTTTCTTCATTTCGCCATATTTTCTTTTTTGTCCTTCACTATTTCCTTCACACAACTGGTGTTATGTTATTTCTGCCTTTCTTATTTTAGTCCCTTGTCACTTTTCTAATCACGCAGGGACGTGTGAGCAAGAGAATCCTAGAAGTTGGGACGAGCAGGAGCCCGCTGCCATGGCTTCAGGCATCCTGGAGAAGATACTGGAGGAGGTGACCTGCCCCATTTGCCTGGAGCTTCTCCAAGAACCTCTGAGCCTTGACTGTGGCCACAGCTTCTGCCAAGACTGCCTGACTGTAAACAGCAAGAAGTCCATGATGGGCCTGGAAGGGAAGAGCAACTGCCCTGTGTGCAGAGTCAGTTACCAGCTTGGGAACCTGCGACTTAATAAGCATGTGGCCAACATAGTGGAGAGGCTTAGGAAGGTCTCGTTGAGCCCAGAGGTGGAGCAGAAGAGAAATCTCTGTGTGCACCATGAAGAGAAACTCGTGCTCTTCTGTAAGGAGGATGGGAAGGTCATTTGCTGGATCTGCGAGCGATCTCAACAGCACCGTGATCACCAGACCGTCCTCGTGGAGGAGGCTGCCCAGGAGTACCAGGTAGGAGACCAGGATGGAAGAAGCGCAGGCAGAAAGCGGTGCTTGATGGCAAAGCCCCGCTCTGCATTGGCCTTAATTTACCTGGTCGCCATCGGCCTGAAGCCTGTGATCTCTTTTCTGCCTTTGCTCACTTTCTAATGTCTGAGGGATATTTTTGTGCATTGCACCCAATTATAAAAGTATAACCCTCCACATAGAACATTAGGCAGAAGTACATATTAATGTAGCTTGTGCTAGCTTAGTGGAGATCTGGAGCCCTAGAGAAGCTCTTATTCTCTCTCTCTCTCTCTTTTTTTTTTTTTTGGTCTTTTTGCCATTTTCTTGGGCCGCTCCCGTGGCATATGGAGGTTCCCAGGCTAGGGGTCGAATCGGAGCTTTAGCCACCGGCCTACAACAGAGCCACAGCAATGCCAGATCCTTCACCCACTGAGCAAGGCCAGGGATCGAACCCGCAACCTCATGGTTCCTAGTCGGATTCGTTAACCACTGAGCCATGACGGGAACTCCCAGCTCTTATTCTCCTTTAAACAGGCGGGGAAACGAGGACACTGGGTGGATTGAGCGGTAGGTTGTGTCCTTGCTGCAGGATCAGGTTTCTTCTAGAACCAAATGAATCCGTCTTCTTTGGCCAAAGGATGGTGACTTCCACCCCTTGAGTCCTAAAGAACACTTTCCCCACCTCGGGTTTGCTTCCAGGTGATAGCTGCTCGTTGCTGTTCTCACAGCTTCTGTCCCCACCTCATGTCGCCACCATTGATCCCCTCCAGCGATGCTAAAAAGCCCATAGCTTGACTCTGCTGTGATGCTTTTCTCATAGAAGAAACTCCAGGATGCTCTGGAGAGGCTGCAGGAGGAGCAGAAGGAAGCTGAGAAGCTGGAAGCGCAGGTCAGAGAAGAGGTCTCTACTTGGAAGGTAGGAGCAGACACTTCCTGAGGGCATTGGGTCAATCCCCAGGCGGGTCCCTGGGTTAGTCACAGCGAGCTGCCTTCCTCTTGGTTCCCTGACAGCTAAGTCCTCGGACTAGTGTTTCATCCTTCCTCTGATAGGGGTGGGGGCTGAGAGTGAACATGGCACAAATGATCACGGATATTTGAAAGGGGCTATTCATAGAGAGGGACCCTCCCGCGTGGATGACTTGTGAATTTCAGACACACTCCTCACGTGTGTTTTAGCCTTTGCCTCTTCTATAGGAGACATTTGGCGATGGCTCGTGATTCTGTCCTCTGTGTCCCATGTGGGCAGAGGGATGCTGGGAGGGGGTCAGGAGTAATACGGGGAGGCATGAGCATCCTGGACGGCTGTCAAAGCCGAACTACTCCCAGGGATCCCATTCTGTCTCTGAGCTAACCTCATAACACAGACTTGGGGCCATTGTCTTGGTGTGTGATGGAGAGAAGGCGAGGAAAAGTCAGCTGCCCCAAGAGTCGCTTCCCTCCTTCTAGCTCCCTTCACGGTGGCCGCTTCCCCAGTGGATGGGCTCTTCCTCTGCTCCCAGTCTCAGTCCCAGAGTCTCCATACCGTGCTCTCTCTTTCTCATTCCTGAAGAATCAAATACAAAGTGAGCAACAAAATGTCCAGGCAGAGTTTATGCAACTGAGAGGGATCCTGGAAAACGAGGAGCTGAAGGAAATGCAGATGCTGAAGGACGAGGAGAGGGTTATTCTGAGTGACCTGGCAGACTCCAAGGATGAGCTGGCTCAGCAGACCCAGCTGGTGGGAGAGCTCATCTCGGAGGTGGAGCGTCGTTTGCTGGGGTCCAAACTGGAGATGCTGCAGGTAAGACTGGGGAAGAAGCCCCAGCGTCTGGGAGATGAGCGAAATGCACCCCAGGTGCCTTTCTTCTCTCCTCTGTTGCCCTCTTCTTTCTGCTGCTGTCACTAACGTTGCTTTGAGCCTTTCATGCAACTATTTCAATGGTTATAGCACTAACTGAATGTATGACTTGTATGAGTTTAGAGGGGGAATAACAAAGGAAACTTACTTTTTATTATTCGCATCTCAGTGCGAACGTTGGACTGTCGAGAGAAGGTTCATTGTGTTCAGTGACTTTTCTGTACAACCTTGTGGTCTCTGATCTAGTGTTAAGCATTTATCAGGCACCTTCTCATGATCTGTCAGAGTCACAGACAAACAAATGCACTTCAGATTCCAGGAGGGCTTTTCTCCCCCTCACTGTGTGGTGATTTTCTCCCTCTTTCTCTAGTTCTGAAGCCAATTTATGAAGAACTATTATTTATTCTTCAAATGCTTAATAGAATTCACCAGAGAAGCCATCCACTCTGGGTTTTATTTATTGGAAAGGTTCAGATATAGATATAGATATAGTTATAGTTATAGCTATAGCTATAGATATAGGAAAGGCTCATATTTATTACTTGTTTTAGAATTATTTAGATTTTTTGCACTCAAGTCTGTTTTTGCATGTCTTTGTAGGAATTTATCCATTTCTATCTAAGTTGCCTGACTTGTAGAAATAAAGTTAGTAGTGGTAACCCCTTATTAGCCCTTTAATGTCAGTAATAGTCAGAATAATGTCCTCTCTTTTATTCCTGATTTTGGTGATTTGCTCTTTGACTTTTTTCTTACTCAGTTTATTTGTTTTGTCAATTTTGTTAATTTTTTCAAAAATATACTTAATGTTTTGTTGATTTTTATCTATTTTGTACACTTTCTTATTCATTTATTTCTGCTCTCGAAGTTATTGTTTTCTTTGTGTGTGTATACACACTTGTGCATGTGTGTGTTTGTGTGTGCTGATTTAATTTTCTGTTTCTTAGTTGCTTGACGTGAAAACTTAGTAGATCAGTGATTTGAGACTTTTCTGATATATGTTTAATGATATAAATGCACTGTATTCATACTTTTCCATACATTTTGATTACTTAGTTTTTATTTTCATTCACTTCAACTTATTTTCAATTTTCCAATGTATTTTTTTGTTGTTGTTGTTAAACCCAGGATATTTTAAAGAGTGTTGTTAATTAGAAATAATTGGTGATTTCTGAGTTTTACTTCTCCTATGGATTTCAAATTTCATTCTGCTGTAATCAGAGAACATAAATTTTATTATTTTAAACTTTTTTTTTGTCTTTGTTTGTTTGTTTGTTTTTGTTGTTGTTGTTGCTATTTCTTGGGCTGCTCCTGCAGCATGTGGAGGTTCCCAGGCTAGGGGCTGAATCGGAGCTGTAGCCACCGGCCTACGCCAGAGCCACAGCAACGTGGGATCCGAGCCGCGTCTGCAACCTACACCACAGCTCACGGCAACGCCGGATCGTTAACCCACTGAGCAAGGGCAGGGACCGAACCCGCAACCTCATGGTTCCTAGTCGATTCGCTAACCACTGCGCCATGATGGGAACACCTATTTTAAACTTTTAAATTCACTGATAATTGTTTATAGCCTAAAAGTTGAAATCTGCAACTCTTATTGAATTGTGTATTTTTCCTTTTAATTTTTCTCTGTATATTGTGAAGATTTCTGCTGCTAGGTGCATGTGCTTTTATAATTGGTATATATATATATATAGTGTTTTTGTCTTTTTAGGGCTGCACCCATGGCATATGGAAGTTTAGGGATCGAAACTGCCGGCCTACGCCACAGCCACAGCAAGGCCAGATCCAAGCCACGTCTGCGACCTACACCACAGCTCATGGCAATGCCAGATCCTTAACCCACTGAGAGAGGCCAGGGATCAAACCTGCAACCTCATAGTTACTGGTCAGATTCGTTTCCGCTGCGCCACAATGGGAACTCCTAATTGGTATATATTTTTGATGTACTGAATCTTTTATCACTATAAAATTTCCCTCTCACCCTCTCATAATATTTACTGTCTTAATGTCTATTTTGTCGAATGCTCATATAAACTCTTGAAATTTCTTACAGTTACAGACCATATGGTATATAATTTTCTATCTTTTTACTTTTGCCTTTTGTACCTTTCAATCTAAATTAGGTTTCTTATAGATAACCTAATTTAGATAGATAATGATATAAATGCATTGTATTAATACTTTTCGTTTTTATTTAAAAAATACTTCTTTTTTATCCCATCCCAAAACCTCTGACTTTTCATCGGGGTATTAAAACAATAACATTTAATGCAGTTATTATTGACATATTTAAATTTTACTCTTTGCTTCCTATATGGCTGTTACGGTTTTCATTTTTCTTTTTTCTCCTTAACTAGCTTCTTTTGTGTTCAACAGATATTGAAGTTTTCCTATTTCTAATGGTATTATTTTAGTTTTTTCCCTAGTCATTGCTCTAATGATTAAAATATGTTTCCTGTCCTACCATGATCTTCTTCAAACTGATGCTAACTTAGTTCCGGTAGAAACAGAAACTTCCTCCCCCATTGTTTCACTTCCTTCCAGCAACAATACAGTGAAGCTTTTAATACAGGCCCCCGATCCTACAGGCTAATGCCTGCAGGCATCTAAACTTTTTGGAATAATTGGACATGAAGTTCTCTTTTCTTCTGGAGTTCGTATCAGTAAATTCATGTTTCTTTCATGAACTTAGGATCAAGTGAATATAGGTGGAATAACTAGAAATGGAGAAAGACACAGACCCCAAAATCAGGGGCTGGTGGGAATTGACAAAGCTTTGTAACTGTGGGGACCTATAACTTGACTCATGTTTTCCTCTTTTCTTACTAGGATGTGAATGACATCTTGAAAAGGTATGTGCGAGAGACCAGAGATGGTCCTTATGTGCTGTGAAAATAATTTAAAGCCACTGGAGTTATCTGGTGGTCAATGAAAATAAAATAATGTTCAGGGCAGAAAAATGGGCATTTAGATTTACCTCAAGTTTCTGTTGGTAAATCATGGCCAGGTTGTTCCATAAGTATCGAGAGTGGACTAGATTGTATTAAAGAGTTTGCTCGTGGGAAGTTGCAGAGTTTGTTTCAGTAGCAGTATTAAGATAAGGCATTGCAGTTTCAGAACCCTGTGGCCTCCAATGCTTAATTCACACTGGGGGTCATTATCTGGCTCGGGTTCCCATGTTTAATAGGTGCTCAACTTGTCATGGGAAGGTCAAGTCCTCTTATCTGCCCTGCACCCAGCATTGGAGACAGTGCCTTTATGCTTAAATTTAAAGCTCATAGAGGAGACCAGGTCCTTCTATATCTCTCTGTTTAGATTTCTAAAAACAGACTTTTCTCAGGAAATATTTTGACTCTGTTGCAAACGATTGCTCCATCTTGGTCACATACTCAAGAAGCCAGAACAGAAAGTCCATATCCTTGTATATGAATTTTCACACCCCCCCCCCCGGCAGCATCAAGATCTTAACAAACATGTGAATTTCAGACCATTGCTAGTTTAGTATTCCCAGCGTTTTCTCTCCCAACTTTTTTGAACCGTTCCCAGAGAATCTGAAATCTTAGATTATTCCAAGAGCCTCCCTCAGGGGGAACAAACTTCAAAGATCTTGGGTTGCTCCGGACAGTATTCCCATATGCAGTATATGCCTCAAGCATCCGGGATCCACATCCTGCAACCTCACTTTCTGATCCTCTCCCTGGAAACCCACTCCCGGAAATTCAGGCCGTGGCTTTTCCACAAGTTCATTTTTTTTAAGGTACCAACGTTTTATCGAGTTAAATCCACGATTTCATATAATGTCCTATGATTTCTAGACGCTCAAGAGAGAAAGGTTAATAATGATTTCATTTGGGAAGGAAGAAACTGTCCTTCTGACAGGTCAAGCCCTCCCCAGGTCACACAGAGGGTACTTGGGGAGGTGGACATGAGCTCGTTTCTTCTGCATCCAAGGTCTGGGTCCACTCTCTCCTCTCGCAGGGTCTCCAGGAAGACAGTTCAAGTGCATCGATAGGGCAAAAATACTGTATGTGAGTGGATTTAGGTTCGAGGGGCCAAAAGTCAGAGGGGTCAGGGTCGATTTTTGTCATCCTTAGGAATGAGACTTTGACGCTGAAGAAGCCAAAAACTTTCCCCAAAGAACAAAGGAGAGTGTTTCGAGCTCCTGACCTGAGGGAGATACTGTGTGTCTTTAACAGTAAGGAGAGCTGTCCCTCGTGGGTGTCGGTGGGAAGCTGGTGACGGCCGGGGAACACGGGAAGGAGGCTAGGAGTTCCGCCTGTGGTCGGACACAAGGAAGCCCAGATGCCATGTGCTGAATAGATGCTCCTATTTAGTGGGGAGTGACCACGGGCTTGTTCCATCCTCTTTTCCACCAGTTTACTGCCTCGTCATAGTCCTTCCCTTAACTGAGAGAGGATTTCAGGGCTGAGTCCTTGGCGTATGTTTAATACTGTGGATTTTTGTCCTTTCAGAACTGATGGATGTGCGGCGTTACTGGGGTAAGGAGAAATCACAATTTTGATGAGCCCCCTATTCTCATCCCCTTGTAGAAATTTTCGCTTTTTAGTAGGTCTCATGTTTTAAGCACCATATTTCTCGTCCCAGCATACGCGAACATATTATCTTTCCACTTAAGTTATTCCAAAGACCCCTTTCACTATGTCACAAATAAAACTACATCAGAGCCTGAGCCTTCACCCAACCCTATAATTTTTCTACAGTTCACGTGACCCTGAATAATCTCAAGATTAAATCGGATGTCACCATTTCTGTGGATAGGAGACAAGTGAGATACGTGCGCAAATTTGGACCCAACAGTACATGTCCGAACGGTGATTTTGAAGATTGTAGTGTCCTGGGCTACCCACTAATTTCGTCAGGGAAACATTATTGGGAGGTAGACGTGTCGGGGAAGAGAGCCTGGATCTTGGGGGTGTATGGTAGGAAACTCTCCAATTGTTTGTTTTCTTTCAGTAAAAGTAATCAACATCCTTACTGGAGATATAAACCAAAATATGGCTACTGGGTTATATGGTTAAATGATGAGGGTGAATATAATACTTTTGAGGAGTCTTCCTCCTCGGATTCCCGGCCCATAACCCTCTCTCTTGGTGTTCCTCCCCGTCGTATTGGGGTTTTCCTGGAGTATGAAGCCGGCACTGTCTCATTTTTCAATGTCACAAACCATGGCAGTCTCATCTATAGATTCTCTTCATGTCCCTTTTCTCAGGCGACATTTCCGTATTTCAACCCTATGAAATGTCCCATCCCCATGATTCTGTGCTCGTCAGGCTCTTGAGCCCTCTTGCATCCACACCCACTTCTCAGTAATGCCTCTTGCTGCGGGTGCTTCTTACTTGCCTGAGCTCATCAGCGCCGTTGTCCCTTTATCCTTGATGCCTCCCTGTTTTCCACTGGACTGTCCTTCATTCATCAATAGGGTATATGGTTTGCCTTGAGTCATACTTTTCTCAATATCATGTTTGCATGAGGAGAAAATCTTAATCCATCATTTTCCAAGGGAAAATGAGTGATGCCTCATAAAGAAAGAGCAGTATTGAGGTAGCACCTCTGCCAAATTGTTACCATCCCATTTCCTCTGTCCCTGTTTGGGAAGATGACAGAAAGCTTCTCAACCACATTTGTACATAATCGAAGACCCGGGATAGGAGTCTTTCACTAAAGATTGAGTCCTGAGCAGTGTCACAATTTATGTATGCCGCCCCTCATTCTCCAAGGAATTAATGAGTAAATATCATAAATAATATGTTCTAAGAGTGGAAGTTTTGTGTCCAGAATATCTAAGTTCAAGTTCTGTCTTGCTACATGTTAGCGGTATAACCTTGAATAACATTCCTAAGCATCGTGTTTATTTTCCTAATGTAATCTTGGTATAAAAACTGCACCATACATGTAATCATGGTGAAAATATAAATGCTATTAAATGTAAAGCATATAAGTGTCTCAAGTTAATAGCAAATATGTGATCTCTATATTGATAACTGAAAAATGTAACCTGTGTCAGCCTCTTATTAAACAGGCTTGTGCTTTCAGGAGCACAAGGGTTCTTTTTACTGAAGTCTCATTTTTCAGGTCCCAGATATTCCTGTGTTCCTGTCAGGTCTACTTCAGCCACCCCTGTCGTTGAAAAGCATGTGTATGCATTTGCGTGATCATAGAATTTTAGTACAATTCTGATGTTGCTATATACTGCCCCTTATCAAGTAAAGTAATTTCTGTGGGATCCAGGATCAAGTTAAAAAAAAAATACAAAATTTACCTTATGTAGTACTGTGAAAATTAAACAACAAAGCATTTTCAATAAATCCTATAATTTCTACAGTCCAATATGGTGTCTCTTCATTTTTTTGGCTCCCTCTCCCTGTCCCAGGAATAAATCATTTTAAGAATCCATATGGGTTTATTTTCAACATATTACTCTTGTGATGTGTTAAGAACTAAAATAATTTGATTAAAAATTACAATTCTCTCTACCCATGACAATTTCAAACAACTCAAACAAATAATCCAAAAATTTTTAGGGAGGAGAAGAAGATCCTGAATGGCCCAAGCAGTCTTGAGAAAAAAATTACAAAGCTGGAGGTATCCTGTTCCCTGACTTTAGACTGTACCACCAAGTTACAGGAACTAAAACAGTATGATACCGGCACAACAGTGGGCATATATATCAATGGGACATAATAGACTTCCTCAAAATAAACCCAGGCACTTGTGATCAATTAATCTATGGCAAAAGAGGTAAACATATATGATGGGAAAAAAAAAAAAAAAACCAGTATCTTCAATAAGTGGTGCTGGGGAAAACTGGACAGCTTTCATGTAAAAGGATGAAATTAGAGCATTTTGTCACACCATATACAAAAATAAACTCAAAGCGGTGAAAGACCTACACGTAAGACTGAAAGCATAAACTTCTTAGAAAACGTAAACACAAAGAGCCCTACTCAGTATCATGCGTGCACACGCATAAGTGAATCACTCTGTTGTGCAGGAGAAATTATCGCAACATTGTAAATCACTATGCCTCAATAAACTCAAAAAAAGAAAACACAGGCAGACATGCTTTGACGTCAGTGGTAGCAATATTTTGGGGGATCTGTCTCCTAGAGCAAAGGAAAGAAAAGCAAAACTAAGCAAATGGGACCTAACTAGGCTTAAAAGCTTTTACAGCTTAGAAAACTACTGACAAAATGAAAGAGAACCTGGACATGGGAGGAGAGAGACATTTGCAAGCGATCGGTCTGGTAGGTTGTTAATGCCCAAAATATATCAACATCTCATACAACTCGATATCAAAACAAACCACCCAATCAAAAAGTAGGCAGGAGACCTGGACAGGCCTTTCTCCAGAGATGACTTCCAGATGCCCAACAGGCTCGTAAAAAGATGTTCAGCATCGCTAATCACCAGAGAAATGTAAATTGAAACCACAGGAGATAACATCACACATTCAGCAGAAGGACCATCATCAACAAGCAGAGGAAGGGAGAAGAGGAGAGTCCGAGGACAACGTGAGACTGGAAGAAGGGCGGAAGGAGCGTTGATGGCTTCGAAGGTGGAGGAAGGCCCCTCCTGGATGCTGGAAAAAGCAGGGAAACAGATTAATTTCAGAAAAGACTGAGCCTTCTCAACATGCTGAAGTTAACTCGGTGAGACTCATGCCAGAGTTCTGAATTACAAAAACTGTAAAGATAAAACACTTGTGTTATTTTAAGCCATGAAGTCTGTGAGTTTTGTTTCAGCAGGTATAGAAAACAAGTATTCTGCATCCAACAAAAAAGGGTATTTGTATTTTTAAGAACGTATGGCTATCTTCACCTATTATTGAGGAGTTTAAAAGAAGACTACATTAATGCTAGCATATATCATATTTATATTGTAACACAAATATACAGTATTATAAACATACAAAGTATTTCCATATTGATATATATATGTAGATTCAATGCAATCTAGATAAAAACTCTGTGTGTGTGTGTGTTTGTAAGTTGAGAAACTGCTTATGAAACTTTCTTGGCAATACAAAGTGCTACAAATGGTTAAAAATTTTTGGAAGAAAAAGATGGAACGCTTACATTCCAATATCAGGACTAGAAAATTTTAATTGTGAATGTATAATACTGGCGCAAGTTTACATACATAGACTAATTAAAGAAAAGCACAAGCATAGGAACCTTTTGAAGCCTCTGAGAATTCTGTCTCAACTGACTGTGTCCAAATTGTCTAGACCGAATCCCCTAGGGATTCAATATGCAAACCACCAAGCTACATTCCATCTCAAGGGAGAAGAGTTAATATAGTTGATTTTCATCCTTGTCTGGGAAGGGGAAATGGAAAGGCCCATATAGCCTGAGTTCTGTCTCCTGGGAGAACAAGAAAATGCATAAATGTTATCTTTCAGCTCTTCCAGAATCTCTTCCAACCTAAAATTTTACTTGCTCCCTTCACACTGACACTTCCCACTACTCCTGTAAAGCAAGAGACAGAAACCATTTTGGTGAGTTGCAAACTATAATTAACTGGGGAGAAGAAAAAATCCTACAGTGGTTTTGCGATTTTTATCAAATAACGTAGCCTCCAGTTTGTTTAGTGTCCAAATAGGGGCTGTGCCCTGGAGGACATGGATCTGGGGGAAAGATGTTCGGACATCAATGATTCCACAATTAGAAGACAGTTCCTGGTAGGAAACTATTGATCTCAAATGCAGACCAACTGCTGCGATAGGTGACAACCAGGAATTCCCAAGGAAAGACACGCTCATTGGGGAAAAGGCTGAGGTCAGAACAGGTTTTGAGTAAAGCAGCCGACCTTGATAGGGATGTTTCCTTTTTGACCTCCCTTTGTAGTTTTTTTTTTTTTTTGTCTTTTCTAGGGCCACTCCCACGGCATGTGGAGATTCCCAGGCTTAGGGGTCCAATTGGAGCTGTAGCCACCGGCCTACGCCAGAGCCACAGCAACGCGGGATCCGAGCCGCGTCTGCAACCTACTCCACAGCTCACGGCAACGCCGTATCATCAACCCACTAAGCAAGGCCAAGGATCAAACCCGCAACCTCATGGTTCCTAGTCGGATTCGCTAACCACTGTGCCACGACGGGAACTCCCTCCCTTTGTAGTTTTAATGATTAGGAGTTTATTTTTATCCTTTTATTTTTTTCCTGTGACCCTGAAGAATTGTGCTTCGTGTCAGGAGGCGGTGAGTCTGAACTCCAAAGGACTGAGCTGCTGTATTACTGAAATTACCCAGATATTTGGGGAGGGGGGTTCTCTGATATTTGGGGGTGTTCTTTATGCCGCAAGAGATGGTTTGGCTGCTGTCTTTATTATAATAAGCTGCCCATAGGAGTTCAGTCTGCATCAGCTCTGGAGATGAAACTTAGAACATACACCCAAAAGGGGAGAGAGCTGCCTGTGGACAGTGGGAACGAATGACATTCCTGCTAAGTGGATGTTTTGTTCATTTTGGTTAGTTAAGGGCTCTGGCAATCACAAAACCATCCCCTAAGTGAGAAGCACGCTATGCAAAACTTTGACCTGGGTTCTGGCAGAGCTATTACAAAATCCTCCATGTCTAAATCTATTCTTCCTTCCTCATGGACAAAATTATAAATATCTGCCAAATGCAGTAATAGGGAGCTATCATAGCTTGTTCACAAAACCACACCTACATCTTTCCTTTAAAGCCTTTGGAAAGAGTTTGAAAATTTGGGAGAGAAGATAAGAACTAAACTGCTTCAAAGCTGGTCTAAACCTGGCTCAGATGGTGCTGGGTCACTGAGTCCCCTGTCAAAAGACTTTATAAAATAGATCACACAGGAGTTCATGTTATGGCTCAGCAGTAACGAACCAGACTGGATCCAGAAGGACGCAGGTTCGATCCCTGGTCTCACTCCGTGGGTTAAGGAGCCCACATTGCTGTGAGCTGTGGTGTAGATCACAGAGGCATTTCAGATCCTGCATTGCTGTGGTTGTGGCTGTGGCCAGCAGCTGTAGCTCCGATGTGACCCCAACCTGGGAACTTCCATATGCCTTAAGTGCGGCTCTAAAAAGCAAAAAAACAAAAACAAACAAACAAAAAAGAACAACAAAAAAAAATCCCCCAACCAAACAAAATACAATAAAGCTAAAACTTAAGGGATATTTCCAATACAAAACTCACCTCCTGAGGCAGACTTTTTTTAGTGCAAAAAGGAAGTTCTCAAAAATGTACTCCTAGTCCCAGTCCTGGCAGATAAGAAGTGACAACACTGGGCAGGGCTGTATTATTCTTTGATTCCGCTATAGGCGTTGAGAAATCTGCTCTGTGGGACTTTGCCTGGGCGAAGTCACACTGCCTGGTAACTAGTATAGAGACGTTTTCAGGCTCACTGAAATGTGACATGTGGCGTTGCCGTCCCCGGTGTATGTTGGGAAGCAGGTCCTCTAAAGCTGGGGCCGTGGCCCTGACGTCATGGGAAGCCACCCTCTGAGCTCCCCGCTCCCTGCCTGAGTGGGGGGAATGCCGGGCATTTCCTGCTAGAGGCCTTGTCTGCAGCCACACCCGGTGAACATAAATCCTAGCAGGAACTGTAATTAAATCCCTGTGTAGCAAACTTCCTGGGCCACCCACGGCACGGGAGTCTATCCTTTCTTCTTCCTTCCCCTGGCATTATTTATCTGCTACTTTATCAAAACCCCTCAGTTTATTTTACCAGTTCCATTGTCTGAGACAGAATATTTCCTCCGTACAAGTCAATTATTCTTCTTTGGTCACATCTCATCCCATTTTAGTGTCTTTGCCTTGGCTTGTTTTTTCTCTGGGGGCCCTGCCTGCAGCATTGGAAGTTCCCAGGCCTGGGATGGAACGTGTGCCACCACAGTGACCCAAGCCACTGCTGCAACAGCACTGGATCCTTAACCCATTGTGCCACAGGGGACCTCTCATTTAATAGTTCGAACAGTCCCTCCTACCCCTCTCTTTCTCCCTCTTTCCCCTCACACATAACTCCTTCTTCTCAAACACAATTTTTTTTTCCCCATTTGCACCTGTGTCTATCTTGAATACTCTGCATTGACAAAGAGACATAGTTATTTAGGTTTCATCATATGAAATTGCTAATTTACAAAAATTACCAATTCCGATGATTTATTAATACCTGTATAGAAAGCAGCGCCGTGGAGCCAATGGCAAAGCAAAGGGGTGATGACAGGTGAATTCTATGGGCGCAGCCCGTCCATGGGTTGGGAGGTGCTCCCCCTGCAGGAACCCTGAATGCGACAGCTGCATTTTCAACCACACGCAGCACCAGAGTGGAATGGTTGGTTCTTTCCCACAGCCCATTCTGACAGGTGATTCGTCCTCCGAGCTCAACCCCCACCGGCCCCCACACTCAAAAGGCCATGTATAACCTGAGCTGTTACAGCCCTGGTTCCTTTACCCTGGCTGGAATACCTGGCCTGGAGAGGTTCCACGTCTGGATCGGGATTCCCTTCTGTGCCATCTACATTCTGGCTGTTGTGGGCAACGGGACCCTCCTCTCCCTCATTGCTGTTGAGGACAGCCTCCGAGAGCCCATGTTTTTCTTCCTGTCCATGCTGGCCACCACAGACCTCCTCCTGCCTACTGCCACGGTGCCCAAGCTGCTCAGTAACCTCTGGCTTGGCTCCCAGGAAATAACCTTCACTGGGTGCCTCACCCAGATGTTCTTCCTCCACTTCAGCTTTGTGGTGGACTCAGCCACCCTGCTGGCCATGGCACTGGATCGCTATGTGGCCATCTGCTTCCCCCTGAGATACGCCTCCATCCTGACGCCGCAGGGGATGGTCAAGCTCGCGGTGAGCATTGTGGGGAGAAGCTTCTCGGTCATCCTCCCGGATGTTTTTCTGCTGAAACGCTTACCCTTCTGCGGGACCCGTACCATCCCCCACACGTACTGCGAGCACATAGGTGTCGCTCAGCTTTCCTCTGCCGACATCTCCGTCAACATCTGGTACGGATTTTCTGTGCCTCTCATGACGGTCATCTCGGATGTGCTCTTTATTGCCGTCTCCTACATCTTCATCCTCCGCGCTGTCTTTCAGCTCTCCTCCCAAGGTGCCCGCCACAAGGCGCTGGGCACCTGCGGCTCCCACGTCTGTGTCCTCCTCGTGTTTTACACGCCTGCCTTCTTCTCTATCCTCGCTCATCGCTTCGGGCACCGTGTGCCTCGAAATGTGCTCATCCTGTTTGCCAACCTCTACGTGGCCATCCCTCCGGCTCTCAATCCTGTGGTTTACGGAGTGAAGACCAAGCAGATCCAGGACAGATTTCTTCTCCTCTTTTCTTTGAAGAAGACACCATGAGGGCAGAGGATGCTGAAGGAGAAATGTAGGTAAAATTGATTAGGTGACCTTGTGTATGGCACAGGAAGACATGAAAATAAAGTAGTGACTACTATTAACTAGAACGTTTAGAGTTCTACCCACGTAGAACGTATAAGCACGAGGGAGAGGGGAGCAAGAACATCCTTGGGACTTCTAGAAAGTCAGGAATTTTCTTGGCTGAGTGTTCTCACCACATATATGAAGAAACTGAGGACAGGCACAGAAGAGCAGAGGACTAGGATTTCTGTATTTCCTACTCCTAGTTTTGAAATATGTATAGGCTAGATGCTTCCTAACGTGCTACTGCCCTGTGTCTCTTAGCTCTGAATTAAAAAGAAAGCTACTTGCCTTTTTAAGCAGCTGTTGATTCTTTCTACGGCAGCTACTGAACATACGGCGTCACACATCAGTCTTCGTTCTATGCGTTATTGATGAATTCCTCCTTCTTTGTCTTTTACCTGCTGTACCTTTTCCCCTACCCATGTCAGATTACATAGACTTGATTATTTTTTATATCTGTTTTCTTCATTTGCATGCTTCAGAAATGTTTTCAATTACCCTTGGTCTATAGCTTACCAGTTTAATTTAAAGCAATTATAGTTAATTTAAGACTTTATTTTTATACATTTAACTTAAAACATGAAACGTGTATTTAAATTAACATATTTATGAGAGGATAATTAGTCCATTTATTTCACCTGTGAGAAAGCAGAATCTTAGACCAATTACAGAAAGACAAACAGAGATTTAAAATCAAAACCCAGGCCTGTCTGATTTTGAGTTCTTTGTCCAATTGCTTCCTGGATAGTTTCACTAGAATGATTCACAAACTTCTCACACTTAATTTCTCTGAAACTGACCTGCAAATTTCTCTAACTTTTCCCACTAAGAGTGGTCTTTGGGCATTCGCCTTGTGGCTCCGTGGGTTAAGAACCCAGCATAGTGTCTGTGAGGACACAGGTTTGATCCCTGGCCTCGCTCAGTGGGTTAAGGCTCTGCGGTTGCAAGTACTCAGGTATGGCCCTAAAAAGAAAACAAACAGATAAACGAACAAAAAGTGGTTTTCCTTTTTGGTCCTTATTTCCAGTAAATAGCACCCCTGCAACACCTCAATTCCAAAGCGAGGGGCCTCTGGCTTGCCTTTTATTTCTGTGTCATCGTCCAACAAAACAAACTCAACATTTGCGTTTCGTATTTGAGTTTGAAGTGTGTAAAGGTCATTGCAGTAGACCATGCATCACATTCTCATTTTCATCACGGCCAGCTCTTCTGGGCCCTTATCTAGTCTCTCGAGAGCCTTTCAAAGTCACCCTTTTAAAGGAGTTCCAACCTTGCTCCATCCGATTCGCTGTCTTTATAAAAGCCGGAGCGATCATTCTATGTCAAATATGATTGATTTGAACACTTTGCACCTTGAAACTCTGCAAGTCCCATTTCCTCAAGGTCATGCATAGGTCTCGTCCTTAGCATCTCACTGAAGGGAAAGGAAGACTTCCATAAAAAGAGTGTCTAGTGTCTTCCATGAAAATCAGAGTCTTGTACTTAATTTACACTTATTCACACTTTGTTGTTCTCACTTCATCTGCACTCCCTTGCCTCTTTGAGCAAATAATTCCAAAAATGATGTCCTTTCTTGAGTGTCAGCAATACTCAGTATTCGGTTATTTTATAAAACAAAAACAAAACAAAAACTCATTGTCGGTAGACTGTGTATTGGATGGGGTTGGGGGGGGAGCCGGCAAGGCTCCTCCTAAGAAATTGTCCCAGATAAAACCATCGATTTCCTAAAATCCCAACTGGAAAAGAAGCCATACATTTAATCACGATGAACATAATAAATTCCTTGGAAGTAAGAAGTAACGAGTAAAATTGAAATTCTAAGATAAGATCCTCTGTTATGAGTGTGTTGACTCTTCCCCCCCGTCTGGAAGACACTTTAGGCAGTTTAGAAGAGACCCGTGCAGAGGCTGCTTTATCCATGCCACTGCTATAAACCACCATTCTTATTTGCTTATGTATTTATCCATCCACTCCTATATTATGTGCTCCTTGAAGGCAGAAACTTAGTCCTAGGCCCCTTCTTACACCCGGTCTTATGAAAATACCTGACATACGATGTGGTCTCAATACAGGTTTCAGGCACATTCAGGGTTCCTCAGGAACCCTTCCTCTGAGCCATCATCTCTCGCTTTTCCTTTCTTCCTTCTCTATCCATTTTCCATCCCATAGCGTATCACTTAAGGTATTATGTGCTTATCCTGAACGCAACTCATCCTAAACTCAACTGTCTTGCATACTCATTTGAAAAAAAAACATTCTAGGAAACTTCACAGAGTTAGTCTTGTTAGTGTTTGAATAAGTTGGAGAAAATGACCCCACGGGTGGATTGACACTATCGTTAGTAAATCAAGATTGTGTACCACTGTTTCAGCTCCTGAAACACATCGAATTTCTTCCTGTCTCTTCTGCCAGTACTTTCTCCTCATTCGTTGCTTGGCCGTTGCTATTTAGGCTTCATTGAAAGATCCTTCCTCAGACATTCCTTCTTTAACCCTGCATATTTGATCACTGTATTTTGTATACATTATCTTTGCACAATGCAATTTTTTTTTTAAATTTTAAGGCTGTACCTTTAAGGCAGCATATGAAGTTCCCAGGCCAGGGGTCGAACTGAAGCTTGAAGCTGCAGCTGCAGACCTGCACCACAGCCACAGCAACACCAGATCTGAGCGGCATCTTCGAACTACACTAGAGCTTGGGGCAACTCCAGATCCTTTTCCAACAGAGCGAGGCGGTAGGTTAGGTATCGAAATCGGATTTTCGCAGAGACAAGTCAGGTGCATAACCCACTGAGCTCACAAGGGGAACTCGACACAGTGCACTTTTATTGCAGATCTTATCACAACGTTAATAAGGTGATTGCTTGTATACACGGTTGTTTAGTGTCTACTCCCTCCATTATGTCACTAGGGCCTGATTCGTTTTTGCTGTTTTTACCATCATGTCCCTCGTCTGCAAAGTGCCTGGTTCATAATAAGCATGCGGTAAATATTTGCTGAATGGAACACGGGATAAATTGCACGTTGAAGTAAATCTCTAAAAAGAGGAACTTCTTCACACCTGGGAGGATGGCAACCACCGTGAGAACAGGTTTCCAGGGTTTTATTGTCGAAGGTTAGACCCACCTTTGTTTCCATTCAACAGACATTTCTTGAGTAGTCACTGTGAAAAAAGCTCTTCTGGGGATTCAAAATAAAATAAAACCTGAAAGAGTCCCTGCCCCAGAACTTTTAGGCTTTCTAGCCTGGACTGGAAAAGGGGTTCATCTGATTCTTGCAGAGTTTCTCTATCAAATTACGTATCAAGTCAGATCAAGACCTTCCTGAGACTCAGGTGCTACCATCCTGGATTCCAGAATCACCATGCCACCACTCACAAGCAGAGATGGCAGTGTGAATTTGGTTGAATGCTTGCTCACATCCCAGACTGGCTTGGGGCCTTGGGAACTGAGGGCCATATGTCCCTCAGGTTCAGCGGCCCTCTGTTGTAACGTGTCTCTAATCCCTGGAGAAGCCGAGGCCAGTATACGTGCACTCCACCCTCCGGGCACTGTGTTCGTTCTTCTCTACTAGGCGTGACCCTGTCTGTCCCCTCTGTGGTGGTGTCTGTCCTTACTGACCCTGGGACGCCTTCTTTTGTTCTTTGGTCTGCTTTTTGCTTGCTGTGTTTCTGCAGTCTCTGGTTCTTGCCCTGTCTTTGCAAAACTGCTCCAGGACCAGGACCTCCAAGGTATAAGCTGGTGGTGAGTAATATAGATTTATTAGGAGTAAAGCTAATAGGGAGTAGAGCTGATGAGAAATAGAGGTAGCGGAGAGAAGAGGGGAAGTGGGGGAAGAGTGAGCTCTGGGAAATAGGAAAGGCCAAGATTAGATCTTTGAGTATAGGTTCTAGAGCTGACATTTTCCATAAGAGAATGACATGAAAAGGAATTACTTCCAAGACTGGGAGTTTGCAGTTAGTAGATATAAACTCTTGCATTTGGACTGGATCAGCAATGAGGTCCTGCTGTACAGCACAGGGAACTCTATCTCATCACTTGTGATGGAACATGAAGAAGAATGAGGTGAGAAAAAGAATGTATATATATGTATGACTGGGTCACTGCTGTACAGAAGAAATTGACAGAACATTGCAAATCAACTTTAATAGAAAAAATAAAAATCTTAAAAAAAAAAAGAAAAAGAATTACTTTTTAGGAGCTTAATTCTAAGCTCCTCCTCCTCCTTCCCCTATTATGTTTCCATGTTTCTCTGAACGTCCAAATGTTAAATGCCGTAGATATAAAAAAAAAAAAAATTAAAGAGAAAAGTGACCATGAGAGACCTAGGATGGTCCATACCCTGTTGGGGACAGCCATCTGGAGATTAAAATTTCATAGGCCACCTCAGAGACTTTACGGCTCTCTTACGTGCACAAGCGTGGGTTCGTGTTTGCGAGTGCGTCTGTGAAAGATGTCCTGTGGTTCCTTGGGGATGATGGGGACAAGCACTAGGACAGCCCCCCACCCTGTGAACTATGGAGGAGCACAGATAAATACACAATGGAGTTAGATTGTTAGGGTTAGGGCTAGGGTCTCCTGGAATGGGTGCTACAACCGTCCTTCTGCGACCCGTGGACCAACCACGGCTATTCCTTTCCCTAAAATGGGCAGGGGGGAGATCCACACACAGGCACACAGCATAGCAAGAGGAAGGACAAGGTTAGAATACTTCATGGATTATAAAACTTCATGACACAGGTATTACGGGAGGACACGTCCTATGTGTAGCTTAGTGCTGGAAGAGCCAGCACGTGGAGATATACACTAGACATAGCAACATATCTAGGCTTAGAACAGAGAAGAGAACTGCTCAGCCATCAATCAGAGACCAGTAAATAAGGCTGGAGTAGAATGCCTGCCGAAGACAAGATCCTTTTTAGGATTCTGTGATGAGAGGGACTGTGCTCAAAGACAGAGACATTACTGATAGATTAAAAATCATGCATCATCCGTGACAGCTGGGCAGTTTCAACAAGAAATGGAAATATAAAGCTAGGGCCCTTTTCTCTGTATTTAAGGTGAGGGAAGAAGGTTCTAATTTTGTGTATCTTGCTGTGCCCTCCTTCCCAGTTGTGTGTCGTGCCTGTGGGTTTCCAGGTCTGTGGGTGGGAGTTTTTCGTTTGGAAGTATTTAAATATGGGAAGCAAATTTTCATGCCTTTCTAGAGCTTCCATTTTCCAGAGGGGAAGTGTAGGAACCTGCCTCGTGAGACGGCAGGCTGTGAGGGGTCAAGATTGGGGGAGAGAAAGGTGGATTGTAGGATAGGAGCATGAGGAAGATGTGTCCACAGCTCTGTTTGGGTGATAAAGTTCATTCTTGTGAAGGCCAGCGGTCCCTTGGTCACTCATTTATTCGATGGGTATTTATGGAACACTCTGAAGCAGACACTGTTATGGGGCTAGAACAATGGAATCGTGAAATTAGCAGACATGACAGCTGTTCTCTTCAGGTTTACCATTTATTAAGTGAAAAAGCCAAGTAAAATACCATGAACATAGTGTGATAAACACTCTGTTTGGATAGTACGGAGCACCAGGCATGCACCTTGGAACGGGACCTAATTTGATGCTGTTCAGAAAGGCTTGCCGTGCTTGGCAGAGGAGTGGAAGTGAGCTAGAGGAAGAGGCAAGATGTACTAAGCCGAAGAAATGCCCAAGATCAAATGTAGGTGGGAAAGGATGTAGACAAAAGTCTTCCCGGAAATGGAAAGTCAAGTTGTGAGTAACCGCTTGGTGGACCAAAGTTATCTCCCTTTTGGGAGAGAGGGGCTTTGCGGCATTCTCCGCTTTGATGTTCTCATCTGGGGCCTGGGGTTGGTTAAGACAGCGGTTGTCTGAGACAAAGGAATTCCTCCAGGGTCTTTAGGGTGGTACAGAGGAACCGCATGCCACAGTGGTATCAGGAACAGAGATGTGATTGGGCAGAAAACGCTGGGTTGTGTGAGATTCTCCACTGAGGGAGCGGATCCCCTCTAGACTTGAATGCTAGTCACACAAGCGGGTGATGTGTCTTTTTAAGTTAATGCCTGTTTGCTGACCTTTGTCAGCCAGCAAGCAAAGGTCATATTTTATTTTTTAAAACTTATTTATTTATTCTCCTTTTAGGGCTGCACCCAGGGCACATGCACGTTCCTAGGTTAGGAGTCGAACTGGAGCTGCAGCTGCCGGCCTGCGCCACAGCCACAGCGATGCCAGATCTGAGCCTCGTCTGCCACCTACGCACAGCTTGCGGTAACCCTGGATCCTTCACCCACTGAGTGAGGCCAGGGATCAAACTTACATCCTCACAGATACTAATCAGGTTCTTAACCCACTGAGCCACAATAGGCCCTCCACAAATGGTATATTTTAAATAATCTTTAAAATTATTCTGGAAAGTCAAGAGACAATGTAGAAGCCAAGAAAACAACACAACACAAAACAAACTTTGCTTGAGCTTTTCATGGAGATGAAAGTGCTGATGTTTCTTTTCCCACGTTTCCTTCCATCGCCTCCCTGTCAATGGACATGTTCTACCAGTTCTGTCTTCTTATGCCTCTGAAGTTAATTCGTCAATTTATTAATCTGCTCTGTGACACCCATTCAGGCTGCTATTATCTACTTCACTGCAGTACTTACCATAATCTATTGCTTGTTTACACAAGGAGTTCTCATTCTGTGTCAACACATATTAGGACGTAAAAATACTGTTGTTTGAGGAGTTCCCATTGTGGCTCAGTGGGTCAAGGACCCAGTGTTTTCTCTGTGAGGATACAGGTTGGATCCCTGGCCTTGCTCATTGAGTTAAGTATCCAGCATTGCTGCAAGCTGTGGTGAGGTTTGCAGATGTGGCTTGGATCCAGTGTTGCTATGGCTGTGGTATAGTCCGGCAGCTGCAGCTCCAATTAGGCCCCTAGCCTGGGAACCTCCATATGCCATGGATGAGGCCCCAAAAAGATGAAAGAGTAAAATAGTAAAATAAAATAAAATAATTGCCAGTAATTATTTCTTAATATTTTATTTTAATAAAATCTTGTTTTATAAAACAGAGAAATTATATACTATGAAGTTAAAAATTCAAATTTCCTTCCCCACCCTACCCTATAAAGCTCTCCCCATAAATATCACTTAGAGTAGTTTATGTGTTTTCATCCAGACTTTTACATGCAAATACCAACGTGAACACCAGATCAGCACTAATAACATACTAGCCTTATACTGAAATCTGCCTTTTTCCACTTGAATATATTTTGGCATCTTTTAATTCCCGCACAAATAGATTTCTGTGCCTTGTTACAAAATAAGCATTTTGAAAGAAAGGCGCAACGGTTTTGATGACGTCTCTTAGGCATGAATCATTATATAGATTTGCTAGAGGCAAGCATGTCCTTTCAGAACGTTGCCAGGAGACTGGGCTCCTGGACTGGGACGGTCTTCTTTGAGGATCCAGAGGGTAGGAGGCTTCTGTTCCTTCCATGAAACGCATCTGACTAAGCACGTTACTGGAGAGTGTCTTCTCTTGAAAACTCCACCCTGGGAATGTCTGAAGTGGCAGATGAAATCACCCAAACCTAGACATTTTAGGGAAGAATATTCTTTGTCTCTTTCTTCACGTCGGTGAACTTTTCTATAATGCCAAGGAGAACCAGAATGTCCTAATGCGGAGGGGAGGCTGAAGAAGAGACCGCAGGGCCTGCTTTGGTTTCAGACATTAAGCCTGTCTTCTTCTCAGCCCTCTGGGACCCTACAGGTGTCCTTCGGGTTCACCAGTACTGTGGCTTCACACGACACTCTGTTCCAAATCCCTGATGAGTGATTGCTTTTCTGCCTTATATTATTTTTTGCACATATTTTCTTAGAAAACTTCCTGGGTTGTTGGTAGCCAGGAAGGGCTTGATTCAAAGTTATATGACGTGTACCTCTGGGAAAAATTATTTTGATTCTACTCCGATGAAGACAAATTTGTGTTGGAAGGTTTGGCAGATGTTTATTAGTAAAGAGAAGAGAAGAATCGTTTATCACTTTACAAATTGCAAAATGAGGGAGAAGGCAGAGAGGTCGATGTCTGTAGACCTTTTTTCACAATTAGCCATGACATTTTTATTTTCAGCCTCTGAGACACATCCGACCCAGGACCATGATGGCCACATTCAACTTGAGCAGCTTCAATCCAGGCTCATTCATCCTGCTGGGAATCCCAGGGCTGGAACAATTCCACCTCTGGATTGGGATTCCCTTCTTTATCATCTACCTGGTGGCCCTTGCAGGCAACAGCCTTCTCCTCTACCTTATTTCCAAGGAGCGCAGCCTTCACGAGCCCATGTTCTTCTTCCTCTCCATGCTGGCCGCGACAGACCTCATCCTGTCTAATACATGTGTACCCCAAACCTTCAGGATCTTCTGGCTAGGTCCTCAGGAAATCACCTTTTCAGGATGCCTCACTCAGATGTTTTTTCTTCACTACAGCTTTGCTGTGGATTCTGCCACCCTCCTGGCCATGGCATTTGATCGCTACGTTGCTATCTGCTTCCCCCTAAGATATACCACGATTCTCACTCGGCAGATTATTACTAAGATTGGCATGGGTGTTGTCAGCAGGAGCTTTTGTATCATCTTACCCTGTGTGTTCCTATTGAAGCGACTGCCTTTTTGCCGAACGCCCATCATTCCCCACACATACTGTGAGCACATAGGTGTTGCCCAGCTGGCCTGTGCGGACATCGCTGTCAATATCTGGTACGGCTTTGCTGTGCCTGTAATGACGGTCACCTCAGACCTGATCCTCATTGGCATCTCCTATGCGCTCATCCTTCGGGCTGTCTTCCGCCTCCCATCCCGGGATGCCCGCCAGAAAGCCCTCAACACGTGTGGTTCCCATGTTTGTGTCATTCTTATGTTCTACACACCAGCCATGTTCTCTGTCCTCACTCACCGTTTTGGTCGCAATATTCCTCACTCCTTCCACATACTGGTCGCCAACCTCTACGTAGCCGTTCCTCCTGCACTTAATCCAGTCATCTATGGGGCGAAGACCAAGCAGATTCGGGAAAAGATCGTCCCGCCCTTCTTCCTTAAAGGGACTGGAAGAGGAAACAGGTAACTATATCCCTTTGGAATACGCTTCATTTTTTCAAAGCTGCAGTATCTGCAATGATGACTTAAATATGTGTGAAACCCTAGGAATCCGCTATGTGTTGAAGGGAATAATGAGTCGATAAGAGAACAGGTGTCAAGAGGGGGAGACCAAAAAAGCTGATGATAGCATGAGAAAAAATATATATGTATATGACTGGGTCACTATGCTGCACAGAATATGGTTAGAATATAATTCTTATAAACAGGTTACAAGAGATAAACAGAAATCTATCCATATGGAATACCTTTGTAGGACACTTCCCAGATGAGAGTTGGAAAAGCTGAAAAATGATTACCCTTTTTTTAAAGAATGATCCACAAAAATCAGCCATTTGAAAAGTGGTTTTCAAACATTGGTTGGTACCACAACCATTTGGGAACTTGGTAAACGTGTCGAGTCCCGACCTCATTGCAATTCACTGGGCTTCTGGATGCTTTACCTGTTCTCTAGGGGATTCCAATACCTAAGAAATCTTGGATCCTTCCAGATCAGAAAAGTCCCTGTCCTTTGAAAGACCCATAGACTTGGTTCTTGTTGTAATTTCCCGGGTCTGGAAGGAAAATAACTCTTCTTTAGGCTCTGCATAGCTGCTGCTTCTTCTTCTGGCATCATTTATTCATCGTAAAGCTCCACAACTTTAACTTTCATATCATCAAAACATATTATTAATTATCTCTATGACTGCCATTTTTGAAGAATTTTGGCTTCTGGCACCAAAAATTCTTTCCATGATTGCTGGCGATGGTCCCGTCGATGGACACGGCCCCTCGATGACTTGGTGGAGTGTGTTTTCCAAAGACGGTCACTCTACTAATTCACTCCATCCTCCACGCTTTCCTGCCCTGTGAACTCTGCGTCCTCACATTAACGGCTGGAGTTTAATTCTGCTTCTCTTGAATGTTTTCTCGGCTTAGGGATTCCTTGACCTATAGAACTCGGTGGAAGGAGTATTCTGAGTTATCTTCTGAGGGAGGTTAGGCCATAAACATTTTTGCCGTTTCCAGCTGGGGCTCTTGAAATACTTGCTCTCGGTGTGCCTCCTCTCAGAATCCCATTACTAGGCGATGAGTACCCCGAGCGACGTGGAAAAGACAGGTCTAAATATTCTGGTGGACGGCCCCAGTTGAGATCCCAGCTAATAGTCGGCAACAACCACCTGTCATGTTGGTGAGTCCTCTAGACTATCCAGTCCAGTTGAGACTTTGGGCATTGGTAGGCATGGCGTGAGAAATAATAATTTGCTGTTTTAAGCCAATACATTTGGGGATGGTTCGTTATGCAGCAGTAGATACATAGGGCAGAAACTGGTAACAGAAAGTGGGGTGCTGGTGTCAAGAAAACCTAAGATGGGTAGCATTAGCTTTGGAATAAGGCAACGGGCAGAAGCAGAAAAGGGCCTTGGGGAGACTGTAAATGAATGCTTGAAAGACAACAAAAAAATTATTATTGGAGGATGGATGAAAAGGAACGAATCCTATGTAATTGCAGGAAGTTTTAACTACCATGCTTGCAGTACTATGAAAAATGGAAAACCTACTTAATTATCTGATGTACTTGGACAAGGAGATTTTGAGGCAGAGTACTGAAAATATCGAAATTATTCTTATGTCTTTTATGATAAGGTACAGATAGAGAGATATAAGCTAAAATGAAACTATTTAATGTTTAATCATAATGTAGATAAATACCAAGGAATCAGGACTGGCTGGATTCAAGTTTTATATATATATATCAGCCTCTCCAAATGACAAAGACTCTCAAAGGAAAAAATTACCTCATGATACAATATCGTCTCGAGATTGAGCTTATAAGAGCCTTTGCTAAGAGAAGAGAAATATTTAAGGGTGGGCCTGGTAAATCTTTTCAGGTGGACAAAGATTCTTAGAAGCCTGAGAATATTAATCTTCCCAGAGAAGCAGAACTCTCAAGCAGAATCTCACAGATGGCAACCTGGAAGATATTTGTGCATATGATTTCGTCTCACAGGATAAACCCTAAAAGATCCATAGAAAACCACAATTTTTAAAAGAAAAAAGTACATATGTAAGCTAAAGTTACATCAACCTTTGGTACTTTTAGTAATTTCAGTCCCCCATTAGCTCGGACTAACAGGGGCAGAGTTAGTGCTAAAATGAGAAAAGACTTTTGGGTCTCCAATTTCATTACTCATGAAGTAGACTAAGAAAAATATTCAGATGTAAACACAAGTCATTTTGCTTTAAGAAGCAGATAATATAGCCAATTGCCTAGAAGTTAACTGAGAGCTGTGGGGGATCATTCCCAGAGAGCAGAATTGGGTTTTAATTAAGAAACTGGTGATTGGCGTTCCTGTCGTGGCTCAGTGGTTAACGAATCCGACTAGGAACCATGAGGTTGCAGGTTCGATCCCTGGCCTAGCTCATTGGGTTAAGGATCCGGCGTTGCCGTGAGCTGTGGTGTAGGTTGCAGACGCGGCTCGGATCCCGCCTTGCTGTGGCTGTGGCATAGGCTGGCAGCTGCAGCTCCGATTAGATCCCTAACCTGGGAACCTCCATATGCCGAGGGAACGGCCCTAGAAAAGACAAAAAACAAAAAGCCAAAAACAAAAACAAAACAAAACAAAAACCAAGGAAACTGGTGATAATAAATCTTGCTGGGTTTTGGAGACTATAAAAGCCAGGGTGACCATAACATGACTCTCCCAGTATTTTACATAGGAGTGTCTACTGCAGTCACCCTCTCTCTGGCTCCCTGCGTATGTTGACGTGGCAGGCAGCAGGTCTCTTTTTCATTTCTTTACTCCCACAGGTCTTGAGAGGACCTGCATTCTAGGCTCGGTATGTGAGAAATTGAACCCGAGTCTGATTCCCACTGTGTCCTGCTTTGGAGGCTGAGATCCTGGACTGTGAATGAGAATGTTAATCTCATAATTTGAATGAGACCTGGAAATCTTAGGGAAGAGGTGAATGCATTTTGCATGTAGGAGGAGGTATTGTAGCCAAATAAGAGAGTTTATATGGTTGATAGCCTGCCTGAGCTCCTAGATAGTAGCCAGACTCAACTGCATCAATTCTAGCGAAGCTTAGAAATGACTGAAGCTCCAGCAAAAATCTGATTACGTCATATGAGAGAGAAAGACACCACAAATGACATCGGCCCAAATGACCAGTAAATCCACAGAATCGTAACAGATAATAATACATTATTTTAAATAAGTACTTTTGGGGGTAGTTTGTAGTGCAACGATAAATAACTGAAACGAGGAGTTCCCGTCGTGGCGCAGTGGTTAACGAATCCGACTAGGAACCATGAGGTTGCGGGTTCGGTCCCTGCCCTTGCTCAGTGGGTTAAGGATCCGGCGTTGCCATGAGCTGTGGTGTAGGTTGCAGACGCGGCTCGGATCCCGCTTTGCTGTGGCTCTGGCGTAGGCCGGTGGCTACAGCTTTGATTCTACCCCTAGCCTGGGAACCTCCATATGCCGCGGAAGTGGCCCAAAGAAATAGCAAAAAGACAAAAAAAAAAAAAAAAAAAAACAAAAAACAAAAAAAAAAACCAAAAAAAAAACTGAAACGGTTCACTTCTGAGTACTCTGAATTTTTCTCCAAAAATATTGACTGTCTTACCTCATCTAATTCTTTGGCAATACCTGAGAATGTGTATTTCCACAAACAGGTACACATTATTAACCATCTAAATTTTAGGCGTTCAGGTCCTGACCCATCACCTCTATTTTTCCAATTCACTTCCTCTCTCTTTTTTAAAATTTATTGATTTATTTTTGCTTTTTATGGTCGTACTTGTGGCATGTGGAAGTTCCCAGGCTAGGGGCCAAAACAGAGCTGCATCAGCCGGCCTACACCACAGCCACAGCAATGTGGGATCCTTAACCCACTGAACGAGGCCAGGGATCGAACCCTCATCCTCATGGATCCTAGTCAGGTTCATAACCTGCTAGGCCACAGCAGGAACTCCTCCCCCACCTGTTTTTTGCCTTCCAACTCACTTTCTCTTGAGTTCCAGTTCAATAATCCTTCAACTTCAATGCATTGTTGGCTAAGTTGGTCTCATTACATTTTCATATCTCCTCACATTCCCCATCTTTTTCTCCTCCTTACCAGCATTACTTTTATGGCTCAGTCCTCGAATTACTGCTTAATACACATTCTTTCTCTCTTTCTCCATTTCACCCCTTTTCCTTTCCCTAACACACACGTACACACACATGCACGCGTTTTATTGTGCTTTTTCAGTAATAGGACACTTGCTACTTCTATTCTAATCTCATTGGCCATAATTAGCCACATGGCCCCATCTAAATACAGCAGGAAGCCAGACATGGAAAGAAGAGAGAAACCAGGCAGGTACGAGGCTGAGAAATCTCCACTGCAGAATCCCGCACAAGCCGGCAAAGGACATCGCTGGTCTCATCTTCTGCTGCATTTCCCTAATCCCCTTGCTCTTGCCACACGCGTCTTCTTGAACCTTCTCCAGTTCGTCAAGTACGCGTCCCTTCAGGGCCTTGATAATTGACCTGCTGTGAATGTCCAAGTTTCACGTCATGTCAGTTAAGTCAGCATGGTTGTGGCTAAGATGGAAGCATCAGCATTTTAAAAAAAGCCCCAGGAGTTTCTAGGGTACAGTAAGGTTTGGGAACGACTGACTTTAAGTGTAATGAATAGCTCTAGTTTACAGACGAGGAAATGGAGGATCTGAAGAGTGAAATTATTTAAAGTTTCTCAGTTAGTAAATATCAGACCTGGGGCTCAGATTTATGTCTGCCTCATTCCCATCTTCTTGATTTCCCGTATAAAACAAAGCCCTCTGTGTGGTAGCACTGGATTAAGGCATACCATCTTTTAGGTTGCTTTATGCTTACTCTCGAATCACTTCTAAAAATCTTGAACACATTTCCACACTAACTTGCATGGAAGTCACAAATTGTGAGTGTTATTGTGCACGGAGCATGTATTTATAGTTCAATACCCATGAGTCAGGTGCTCAGGTCTGGGGTGAGGGAGGGAGAAGAGTAGAGACTGGGTGACTAAGATGTTTACAGGTATGTGCGCTCTGCCCGGTGAGCACACGGAAAAAGAATCTGAGTCCAGCTCGTCCGTTCTTCTTCCTTGGAAAGCTGTATTTTCATGGATCAGATACACCCTCACCTTGGATAGTTCTAGATGACAATCCTGCTGAAGATAATACCACTGTCCCCTATAGCATATTTCCCAAGGATGCACTTTCCATGTGGTCTTAATGTATAGGGGTTTCTCCTGACCCAGGCAACCCAACATACAATTTTGCACTTACATTGCAGGATATCTAGATACTTGGCTTGAGTGAGAATTTGGTGGAGACTACTAAAGACTATTTCCAAAGCCCAACATGTAATTTCTGCAGTACATTGTAGGAGATGCATTGGTCTTACACTTGACTATATCTAGCAGTACCTTTGAGTAAGTAGCTTATCACCTGGTATAACAGATAATATAAAGGAGAAAAGACCAAAAGTATCCAAATGAAGACACGAAATGTTGCCTCCATTCAGTCTGGAGGAATTGAGATTAAATAGAGTGGTTATTTTCTTGAGAACAGGTGGTACGTGGTACTGGATAAGGCAACCAAAGGAAGCATGCAAATCCCAGCTCAAGGTAGACCTCTTCCCAGTCTATCTTCATTCCACGTTTTGCCTCCTTTCTCCTTAAATCTCCCTCCCCAACAGTTTGACAAAATTTAGTGACATTTTTTGGTTCAAGGGCTGGTCAGGTATTAACTTACAGCTGACCCCCTCTCCTGATTTAAAAAATGTCCAGCATTTAAGGGAAGACTCTGATGTGACTGGTGTGTCTCCCCAGAGATCTTGCTTGCAAATTCACTTCTACTTTTAGCAGCTGGGAACACTAGTGCTCTGAGCCACACCGCAGCCTCTCTGGGTCTAAAAAGCCATCAGAGGGTGGCAATAAATGAGACCAAGTCTCAGATCCCGGAACGACACTGTGCTGGATCAAGATTTCTCAGGTGCAGCTGCCCACCGAGGCTGGGGTGAGTGTTGGATAGAAGAGGTGGACAGAATAAAAAAGATGAGGGCCATTCTGTAAAGCCAGGATCAGAGGTCAGGGGAGATTTAGAGGGAGAGCAATCATACAAAGACACTGATGCCCTTGGCTGTGCCAGAGGTCGTCTCGGATGGTCCCTTGACTCCACTATAAGAGGTACAGTTCTTTGAAACCCCTCAGACATTTGGGCAGCTTTACTACATATGAAAATCTGTCATCAGCAATTTCTTCTTTTATTTGTATCTCAATCATTTTTGTTGCAGTTAGGGATTTTCATCTCTTACTATTTTACTTGTGGGCTCAAGACGAGCCAGTCAGATAGATTCCAGGAGCAGGTGTTCTTAAAGCAGTGGTGGGGTCAAAATGCCTTGTGCTTGTTCCATGTCTTGTTCTCACTCATATCAGTCAGGCAGCCAGGTGGGAACCAGGCAGGAATGGAGACACATACACAGCGATCTTGTCCTTGACTCCCTTGGACCCTCGCGGTGCTCACAGAAAGCCTAGGGGATGGGCCCACACATCTGATTTCCGGTCTCCTCTGCGTCTGAGGACAGCTGGTACCCTCCTACTCTAGAATTCTGTTCTGTAATTTCCAATGCACAAAATTTAAAGGCCCACCGAGCGAGGAATTGCTGCTGCAGTACCCCGGGTTCTGATTGTCCAGGGCAAAAATCAGAGGATTGATTTCATTGGCTTATTGAACAGCCTAACGGAAGTCCTTCCTTTAACAGAAATAAGGCATACATGTCTTCATCTTCACTCTTAGTGGCAGCACAGAACACGCCACTCCTTTTATTTTGAAGGACTCCAGCACCAGAATTGTTTTTTGGTTCCCAGGGAGATTGAGGGGACCTCGATGACATTGCCGTGCTGATGGGTTTGGGATCATTGAGCAGCCATCTATCTCATATTTTGAGAGTTAACCTAAGGGCTAGTCTTGGATAGCTCTGAAAACAGTTCTTGATTTAAAGGAGGCTGAAACCACAGTGCTTTCAACCATAGATTACAGGGTCAAGAAAGACCAACATGTCTTTTTTTTTTTTTTTGGTCTTTTTGCCATTTTCTTGGGCCACCCTCTTGGCATATGGAGGTTCCCAGGCTAGGGGTCGAATTGGAGCTGTAGCCACCAGCCTACACCACAGCCACAGCAATGCGGGATCCGAGCCGCGTCTGCAACCTACACCACAGCTCACGGCAACGCCGGATCGTTAACCCACTGAGCAAGGGCAGGGATCGAACCCGCAACCTCATGGTTCCTCGTCAGAGTCGTTAACCACTGCGCCATGATGGGAACTCCAAGACCAGCATGTCTTTTAAGTGGAGAAACTAAATAAAGTCTTCTCTTTTGAAAGGCATGTACATAGTCCAGTTGACTCAGCTATAATTAGCACAAGCATGAGAACTACCAGTGAGTATTATAATAAACATTTATTAGATTATGGAGGCTGTATTATGTGCTTTACATGATTGTTCCCAATTAATTCTTTGAAAAAAAACCTTAAAATATTGTTATCTGTATTTTATATTAGAAAACTGAAGACCGAAGGGAACGAGACATTTACTGAAGATAATATAGTTAGCAAGTAACTGAAGTTAGACCACATTTTCAAGCCAGGCAGTCTGAATCCCGTCTCTTTCATCTTCCAGACTGGACCACGTAAAGACAGTGACAATCCTGGAAACCGACTTGTGTAAGCGATGCTTGAAGCATCTGAGGAAGACTTAGATTTGGAGACTAAATTTCATTTTCTCAGGGCAGCTTTCTCCAAATAGGAGCTGGATTATGCATTTTTTCTTTATAGCATACGTCAATGTACACTTTTACTCATATGTCAGAAATTATTTGATTAATTACATCTTCCCATTAGATAAACTTAATCTACCTTGGAGCATGCAGATTCTTACTCTAGAGTACATAAAACGTCTAGAAGAATGCCTGGTGCATGGTAGACTGTCAATAGGGTTTTTGTTTTTGTTTTTGACAAAGTAGTGAAATAAAAGAGTAGCCTTAGGAAGGATAATAATGGTTACAAAATTAGAACCCTATGACATTGATGAGGAATTGCTCTTGTTTGATGTGGATTGTGCTCACAGGTATTGACTGAAAGGAAAGAGAAACATTCTCATATTTCAGAGAATGGCTGTCTCCAGAAAGTGTATCTTTTCTGTTACCAGAGTACAAACAACTTCCAGGTAACTGTTTTTCAGGATATCACATTTGGGAGTCAAGCCTTGCGTAATTATTGAACTACATGTGCTTTTTTTAAAAACTTATTTTCCAACTGGATGACAAGACTATATTTCATTCATTTATCTATTGTTTAAAAATCACAGTTATTTCCAGGATAGAAGTAAAAAATATTTATACTTTCTAAAATGGGCATAGACATGTTTACAAAGTCTTGTTGTAATAATAATTTTTGAAATTTCAAGACTACAAAGATTTCAGTAGAATTGGTAGTAAATTCTATTTTATGACTTAACACCTCAAACAAAATAATAATTTCATTAGTAATTAAAACTTGTAATAACATTGTTATATACAATTTATAGCCATAATGACTGTTGCCATGAAGTAACAGATTTGCAGTAGTATGTAAGAGATACATACAGCAATTAATAAAATAAACAAAATTAATCTCTCAATAATAGAATTGAATATGAATAAGGAATTGAAGGAAGGATTTTTTTTAAAATAATTATAGTTTTTTTATGACCACACCTGCAGCCTGTGGAAGTTCCAGGGCCAGGGATTGCATCTGAGCCACAGCTGCGACCCATACTGCAGCTGTGACAATGCTAGATCCTTTAACCCACTACGCTGGACCTGGGATTGAACCTGCACCTCTGCAGAGACCCGAGTGGATGCAGTCGTATTCATAACCCTCTGTGCCACAGCTGGAACTCCTAAATGATTACAGAATTTTTTATCATAGGTATTGCACACTCTAAAATTCTTTTTAGGTGAGGCCAATTGGATGATCTTTATGTTTTATGATCCCTTTAAAAATGAGAATCTTTGAGTTCCAAAGAGTGGACTTCAATAAGGGAGGAATGATGACTCTGACTGCATGTACAGGAATCTCTCGAGGCAAGATGGCTCTTTCTTGTTTCCCCTTTGCTGTCACCACCATCTCAAACCATTGCCCGGTCACTGCTAAAAACCTTCCCTGGTATAACTCCCCTGTAAACCCCAGGGTCTCACCCATGGGGCCCCATTTACTTATCAACCATTCCTTAGTGTCCTAGTATGCACGTAAGGCATTGATCCCAGACAGAGCAAAAAAAGAGACTCAGAAATTGCCTCATGTAATGGGATAAGGGGCATACACAGAATTATCAAACGAGTTTATAATTCCTAAGGGAGTTGAGCTTAAGATGGGTGATGCTTTTATTGTAGCAGAAGGGATTCATGTGACTTTGAATGGCTATTAGCTACTGGCCGGGGACCAAATGGAAATATCTATTCTGTACGAAAAAGCTCCATGTGCAAAGGCCTGCGGGTGTGATAAAACAAGCTTTTGGACATTTCAAAGCACTCAGCTGTGGTTGGAACACGAACTACGTGGTGGAGTGTGTTGGTAAATAGTGCTAGATGGGTGAGCGAAAGCACAAAGAGAAAAAAATCCTAGCAGGAGAGTGCATGCAGAATTAGGGAATTTCAGGGAGTTCCTGCTGGGGCACAGGGAAATGAATCCAGCTAGTATCTATGAGGATACGGGTTTAATGCCTAGCCTTGTTCAGCAGGTCAGGGATCTGGCATTGCTGTGAGCTGTGATGCGGGTTTCAGACTCGACTTGGATCCTGAAGTGCTGTGGCCATGGTGTAGGCTGACAGCTGTAGCTCTGTTTCAACCCCTAGCCTGGAAACTTCCATATGCCCTAAAAAGCAACAACAACAACAAAAAAAGGTTTAGGGGATTTCAGAACAGTGTAATTTGAAAGCCGCTTTCAAATGTGTAAGACAATGGAAAGGGCTTGTGACATTCTTGGGTTAACGACAGTGGGCACTGTTACAACCCTTGGACTAAAGGGACTCGAGGAGAATATGGTTACAAGAGAAAAACTGGAGCCAGACAAGGCTGCTTGCAGAGAGATGTGGCCAGGGTGCAGCAAGCCTGCTGAGAGATAGCGGAAGGAATGCATTCCTGATCTCCTCCAGCCTCCCATTGGTGTTGCCCACTGCCAAGTCCAGCCAGAAGTGAGAGGACAGGGGTCTGCCAGGGTGGCCCAGTGTCCCAGGGCCCAGAACAAGTGGAGCGTGGTGGAGGGTGGACCTGAGGAGGCGAACATAAGATATTCTGCACCACAGGCACTAAGAAATGCATATTTGTATTTGAGTGAATGATTTTCACGTGTTAGAACATGAGGCCAAAATCTAGAGGTTTCACTGGAAGACGGCAATCCTGAAAGTGGGCGGAACAGTTGCAAAGCTATTTTAATAACCCAGGAAAGAAATGAGGAAGGCCTGAATTGGAGTAGAACTGGTGGAAGTGGAGGAGATGGAAGAAATTAAATGGATTGGTAGGAAAAATTGATACTCGTTTTCTAGAATGACTTCATTTCGTTTTCAAATAACTTTTAGGAAGGTAAAGCCTGAATCTCTTCGTCAGTATGATTTCTGCCTCTGTCCCCAATGCATCCTTCCATCCTTCCCTGTTTATTTTACTTGGAATCCCCGGGATGAGGGACCAGCACATCTGGGCTGCCATCCCCTTCTGCTCCATGTACATCCTTGCCCTGGTCGCGAACAGCGCCATCCTCTACATCGTCGCGAGGGAAAGAACTCTGCGCGAGCCAATGTACCTCTTCCTGTGCCTGCTCTCCATCACCGACGTCTTCCTCTGTTCAACCACGCTGCCCAAAATGCTAGCAATCTTCTGGCTCAAGTCCCATGTAATTTCCTACCGTGGCTGCCTCACCCAGATGTTTTTTGTGCATGCAATCTTTGCCACGGAATCAGCTGTTCTGCTGGCCATGGCTTTTGACCGCTATGTGGCCATCTGCCGCCCCCTGCATTACACATCCATCCTCAATGCCGCAGTGATCGGGAAGATGGGTCTGGCATGTGTGATCCGTGGCTCTCTCTTTGTTTTCCCCTTTGTCGTCCTCATCGAACGCTTGCCCTTCTGTGGACACCACATCATCTCCCACACCTACTGTGAGCACATGGGCATTGCCAAGCTGGCCTGTGCCAGCATCAAGCCCAACACCATTTACGGTCTCACGGTGGCCCTTTCGGTCACTGGCATGGATGCGGTCCTCATCGCCACCTCCTACGGCTTGATCCTGCGGGCGGTGCTGCGCCTGCCCTCGAAGGATGCCCAATGCCGAGCGTTTAGCACTTGCGGGGCCCACGTATGTGTGATCCTTGTATTTTATGTACCTGCCTTTTTTTCCTTTTTCACCCACCGCTTTGGCCACCAGGTACCTCCTCATGTCCACATCGTACTGGCAAATCTCTATCTCCTCTTACCCCCTGTCCTCAACCCCCTGGTCTACGGCGTTAACACCAAACAGATCCGCCTGAGGATTATTGGCCTTTTTATGGGGAGGAGGTAGTTTACTCCCTCCTTACCCCACAGACAGAGGGGGAACGTTGTAGCTACTTCTTCTACCTTCTCACGAACCTCTTATCTGTGGATTAGACGTTGCTGTTTCTGCTAATTCTAGCAAGCCAGTACCATGTATTATCTGAGAGTGTTTTAAGTAGTTTGACCCTTAAATCTAAAGAAGGTCTCCCTACAGAGCCTGACTGTGGGCAGAACTGGCACTACGACCAGGATTTAGAATCTGGCCGAGACTCACTACTGTTTCGTCTTTGCAAGATTTCGTGACGGTTTTGCTCTGTCTCATGGATTTTGCAGTGGACTTTGCAATGGACTTTTGACAAACTGTAATACTTTGCTTCCTTTGGACTTCTGGGAAAAGAAAAATGGTCATGTTTGGATTCAGGGGTTGGGAGGAGGCTGGGGTATGAGAGGTGCGGGTACCGAGGGAGACAGTGGCTATGGAAGGAAATGCCCGGGTGAGTGCTGCAGAACGAGCATGAGAAAAAAGTGAAGTCAGAAAGTGGTGCGGGATGGACAGAACTTGAGGCTGCTGACGCTATTTCACCAGGGTACCAACAACAGAGTTTGCACCTCTGTCTATTTAATGCACCTGAATACTTCAGCCAGGGGTAAACTCCCCCCACCCCCCACACATACACACAAGCTCTCACATGCACATGTGCGAAGGAAGGAGGCCCTTTAGGACACGCAAACTGCCAGGCCCTAATCTAGTTCCAGACTTAGCTTTTTTTCACCCTCTCTATCCTCATTCTCCTCCAGGACTGGCAAAGGCTGAACAGCCCCAAGATCCCTAAGGTCAACCAGCCTCATCTCCTGGGAGCCCAGGACAACCTCCAGGGTCAATCTTACACATAACGGTGGTGGCGCCTTGCGTGTGTGTCTGGGGAGAGAGGGAGCAACACAGAGCTACTGCTGGGATCCCTGGGGGTCTTTACTTCAGTTACTTAAAGAGCCACACCTTGGATTCTAGGTGCCTGAACGTGAGGCGTGGAAGATGCAGGGCCATGAGTGTGCTCACCAAGGGCCAAACACGTTTGCTGAGATACACCCACCTTGGTGTGGACACGCTCATACACACACATTTGAAGAAGGGGTGTGGGACTAGCTTTCCATTGGCTCACTGCCTCCCATTCAGGTAAGTGGTTGTAGCTCTAAGTTCACCTTCTGGTCGCCTTGTCTCTGAGCCTCAGGTGCTCAGAACCCCATGGCCTGCTTCATTCTTATTCATCATTATACATTCTCTTAAAAAATGGTCCCCACAGTTCCTAAATCTGCGGTAAGCATGTATTCTTTAATTTTTGGATTAGAATTCTACTCTAAGTTTTTAGGTTCTCTTACTTTATCAATAATTTTTCATTGACCGTATTTGACACTGTGCTTGCTAAGAAGAGCAAGGGATATTTTGTCAATTTTTCTGTGTATTTCTATTTTTGTTTGTCTCAAGGTATTTTTAAATATCCTTTTTGGATGTCTTCATTGACCCATTGTTTTTTATTTTATTTTTTCTTTCTATAGTCTCACCTGCTGCATACGGGCGTTTGTAGACTAGGGGTCAAATCAGAGCTGTGGCTGTGAACTATGCCACGGCGTGTGGAAACGCCAGATCCTTAACCCATTGAGGGAGGCCAGGGATTGAATCTGCATCCTCACAACACTGTGTTGGGTTTTTGACCCACGGAAGCACGACACAAACTCCTATATTTCTGTTTTTGTTCCACGTACTTCAAGTTGCTGTCTTTCAGTGCACATGCATTCAAAAATACAGCAGTGTATTCTTATAAATTTAATGGTGTGTCTTAAAATAGATAATGAATGAAGTATCAGTTAAATATTTCATAAATAAAATTGTAATATAAAACCTTATCATGAAATATATTCTCTCAGAAGTTAATGTTTTTATGCCACATTACTACCACTGCAATACTTAATGTTTTTATGCCATGTTATTACTACTGTAATAATGTTTTTATGCCACGTTATTACAACTGTAATACTCAATGTTTTTATGCCACGTTATCACCACTACACTGCGACAGCACACTACCCTACCGTATGAGGCACATTGCCATGATTTCAGAATCATTTTTGGCATCTCAATATGCCAACTTGTGCATCTCCTCGGAAATTCCCGATTCCCTCTGAGGCGGAGGCTCAGTGGCGTCTCTCTCGCTCTTCCCAGGGGCTTCCCGGGGGGCCAGCATGAGCGGTTGCAACGCCTCCCAGCGCCACCCCTCCGTCTTCCTTCTCCAAGGCGTCCCTGGGATGGAGGACAGGCAGCGCTGGCTCTCCGTCCCCTTCAGTGCCATGTACCTCGTCACCGTCGTCGGGAACTGCGCCATCGTCTTCACCATCTCCGCCGAGCGCTCCCTGCACAAGCCCATGTTCCTGCTGCTGTGCATGCTGGCCCTCACGGACCTGGGCATGTCCACCAGCACCGTGCCCAAGGTGCTGGGCCTCTTCTGGTTTGGCCGGAGCGAGATCAGCTACGGGGGCTGCCTGGCCCAGCTCTTCTTCATCCACTCCATCTCTGCCTTGCAGTCGGCCGTCCTCACGGCCATGGCCTTTGACCGCTACGTGGCCATCTGCGAGCCCCTGCGCTACGCCGCCCTCCTCTCCAACGGTCGCATTGGGCTCATTGGCCTGGCGAGTGTGGGGAGAGCCATGCTGCTGATTCTCCCCATGCCCGTGCTCCTCCAGCACCTGCCCTTCCGCCCCGGACGCGTCATCCCCGCCACCTACTGCGAGCACATGGCAGTGGTGAAGGTGGTCTGTGTGGACACCACGGCCAACAGGGTGTACGGCCTGGCGGTGGCCCTGCTGGTTGCTGGGGGGGACGTCGCAGCCATTGCCTCGTCCTACGTGCTGATCGTCCGGGCCGTCCTGCGGCTCTCTTCCAAGGAAGCCCACCGAAAAGCGGTCCACACCTGCACCGCCCACGTCTCTGTCATGCTGCTCTCTTACACCCCTTCACTGTTTTCATTTCTCAGTCACCGCTTTGGCCGAGGAATTCCACCTCACGTGCACAGCATCCTTGGCAGCCTGTATTTCCTTGTGCCTCCAATGCTCAATCCTATCATTTACGCCGTGAAAACCAAGGAGTTTCGGGACAAATGGACAAAATACGACTGCTGGAGAAAGGAACCCTTAAACATTACCCATGGAAAGACACCTGTGTGAACATCTGGCACTGCTGCTTATGAGCGAACACATGTTAATGGAATACAGTTCTTGGAGGAATTGGCTAGTGGGCAGAATATGCCATATTGGCAAATTATATGCCAAAATTCTTAAACAGAGAGGCTAAGATACAGGAGAATGTCTTGCTCTCATTGTTTCCAAAGCAAGGCTCTCAGGTAATAATAACAATGTATTTTCTCCATACTGATGTAGTAATTGGTAAACTGTATCTGATAATGTACATAAAATACCTTTGGACAACACATACTAAATGCAGGTGACATGAGGTGGGAGATTCCCACATGAAGAGAATATACGGGCAAATTGCAACAATTTGCCTGCCACTTTGCCATCGCAAGGACAACGTGTGTGTAGGTGTGGGTGTGGATTTTGTATTCGTGTATTAGGAGGAAGTTAGATATTAAGACTGTTTGGTGGGCGTATGAAGGTCTGGGAAAGTACAAAATATATTTGGAATCACGAATTTCTCATACCTGCTGTCTTATAATTGGGCTGCAGGACTTATAGAACTACAGGAGACTCTACAGAGAACTGACGCCTTGAAATGGTCCCAAGCCCTCAACTTGTAAACAATTAGAAAATAATTATATAGTAGTTGTATAAATAGATAATTTCTAATAAATTTTCAGGGAGGTGATACCTCTGAGTAGAGGTTCAGGTATTGGGGCAAAAGATTTTGCAGCATTGAAGAATACAAGCCTGGGTTCTCCAGAAACAGGGTCTGAGACAAAAGCTTGCATACTGGCAGTTCCTTTAGAAACGTGGCCACGAAGGATGGGCTCTCGTCAACTGGTGGAGTGAAACAGGAAAGCGGGAAAGAGAGGAAGCTAAGGCAAGGATTTCCTGTGCGCTGCACACCGCCAGTGAAGACAGTTGTCCGGCCCTGCCAGGACCGTGATGAAATACATTCCAGAGCTGTCTTCCCCAGGGAATGAAAGAACTTTACCCAAAGACTCCTGCGGGGATCCTGGTCCTCCCAGCAGGTGTCAACTCTGGGTGTGGATGCAAGACAGCAGAGCTGCTTTCTGGGCTTATCCTGAGCCGTACACTCAGGGCACCACATGGTAAGATGTTTCACACACTAGGCATGACCTGAGGGTGACTGTCTGCTTACACCAGCGTGGAACTGGGTGTGTGAATACAGTGGGTGACCAAAAGAGTTATGAATGGGGACAAGGATTGTCTAATGCAACCATCTACGTGACTGAGGCATCGCAGTAGGCTCTGGACTTTCGTTCAGGTTAGTAGAGGGCTCACAGGTTGAGCCTAACAAATGGAATTATTTTTCTTTTTTCTTTCTTTTTAGGGCCACATGGGCTGCATACGGAAGTTCCTGGGCTAGGGGTCAAATCGGAACCACATCTGCAACCTACACCACGGCTTGTGGCACCACTGGATCCTTAACCCACTGAGAGATGTAGGGATCAAGCCCGCATCCTCATGGATACTATGTCCAGTTCTTAACCCTCTGAGCCACAGTGGGAACTCCTGGAATGACTATTTTAATTTTTTCAACTTTTGGTTAAAATTATCTCATTCAAATAATTTAATTTGCACAATGATAGCTAACTAGAAGATATTCTTTAAAACATACATAAAAGTTGACTTAGAAAGAAAAGAGCAGCTATAGATACGTATAGTTCTCAAATCTTACTTCTTGTTGTGTCTTCTTTTTTACACAGAACCACATAAGAATGCTATTCATTCATCTGTGCTTTCTGTTTTTGTTGTTAAAATACTACATATGCTTTGTAAAGCAATCAAATGTGATAAGACACACACTTAAATGTAAAAGTCTTCCTTCGACTCTTATATGATTCCAGTTCCTAGAAGCAAACCCTCTAAACATGTGTTATGATGCCTACTCTACTGTTTATATATTTGAAATGTAAGTGCCTCTACGAACATCTAGATAGAATTCCTTTTTTTATAAATATGACAAATATTTACTTAACTTTGACCTTGTACGTGCAGCAGGATTTTGTGCTTTGTTTTGTTCATTTTTAATGTGCTTTCTTTCTTTGCTGCCAGTTGTAAATTTCCTTTTTTTTTAAATTAATTTATTTTTTGCCCTTGATGGGATGGGACCAAGCAGCACATTCCTTTGTTTTTATTTGGTATCACCAGTCCCGGAGTTTTCTACTTTGGTTCTCTGGTAAGTAACATTTCTCTGCCCTCCATGCATCCTCCTCCACCACAAATGAGAGAAAAAACAGCCCTGCCTCACATGGAAAATGAGGACCAAGGCAGCTGCTGGTGCCCCACCTTTGTGTGGTCCCTTCCCTGCAGGATTGAGAAAGACCCCCACTGCAGGGCTCCTTTCCCTAACATGCTTCTTCTATTTTTCCTCTGTGGAGAACTCCTCCCCAGATGGTGCTCATGCCCCGTTTGGAGAGAAATAAAGGCACCGCTACACTCCTCTCCTGATTATCGTCCATGCACCTGCAGGAGAGCTGACGTCTCTGTTGGAGGCTTGGTGGTATTCTCTTAGTCATATCCGGTGGTGTCAAGTGCAGTTTCTTAGTTTGTATTTGAAAATAAGAGTTTATTTCCACTTGCGAGATACAAAATTTTATATCATGTGACTGGAAATGCTTTTCCCAAATGAACCTCTCATTAGTTTACCATAGACTTTTAGGCATTTTCAACGTCTCTACTTAAAATGATACTGCTTGGAAGTTCTCTTCTTAAAGCTTTAGTCCCTGTCGCAGTTTTAATAAACCAATACATCTGAGAGTATGATAACATACTCGCCACTTCTCAACTTTAGTTAATCTTAGAAAATAAAATATATTTATCTAGCTACGTGTCTCCTTACATTTTGTCTTATTCCTTTTGAAATATCACCTTCTTGGGTCCTGGAGTCTTACAGGCCAGCAACTCTATCACAGCATTTCAATATTCAGGTCTGTGGTGATGATGCCTGCAGATAGATCTGCATATTCAGATCTTAACATCAGGGTCTGATACTCTGCATGTGTACCACCCACTGAGGGTCTGTTTTGCAGATGGTGAATGCTTCAGCTTTTGACACACATTGCTTTGTTTTTCTTTGTTTCAACTTATAAAGTTCTATGCAAAACTCAATGTGAAAAAAGATATTTTGTTATCATTCTGGGGAGTATTAGGGAGTGCTCAGAGTTTATAGGTCATGTGTTCTATGGAAGCAGCTACAAATTTGATTCGTTTTCAAATATGAGAGAGGACTAAAATTGAGAATATAAGTACTAATTCAAGTAAGTTAATGGCAGAAGAATGGGAGGTACGGTCCCACAGGGAATATACACAACACGACTGACCATAATGAGAGAAAACTTCACCAGCGTTTGGTGGATTTGGATATGAACCGTGATCTGTTGGATATCAGCTGTAAGGCAGCAGAGCTGTCTCAGAGATGGTCTGATTTCATGGAAGGATTTCTGAGCTACAAACCTGGAATTGATCAGATGAAGGTTAAGTCATGGCTGGTAGGTGAGAAATAAAAATGATTTCAATTTGTGTTGTCTCCTCTCACCTCATTATATTGAATGGTTTATCCTTTGCTTAAATATGGTATTAATGGCAAAACCAATTAATTTTGTATTTAACTGTTCTAAAATTTTTATTATCACTCTTTTTTTAATACCACAAAACATCACGACGCCCTTGTCCACTACAGCGTAACCAGACCTTGTTGTTTAGATAAACTGGAGTCCTGAAAACTAGGATCAGGACGTTGAGATCTGGATGGATGGTCCTGCTTGGGGACCACTCTAAATCTGGTGATAGAATATTCTAATGTTGAGCTAATTATTAAGTGAACTTAAGAAAAATGCGTTTTAAGCTAAGATAGACGTCTCTACATGCCTCCCATGGAAAAAATGTATAGGAAAAATTGAACAAAGAATACTTTTGTGTGTGACCTTAAATTGTAGCTTACAAACATATAAATAGGAATGTATTACTACAATTTAAAATTTTGTTCTTTAGTGATATCTCTTAGCAATCATCCCATTAGCATAGACATACCTGTTTCATTCCTTTGCATGACTCTGTCACATTCCTTTCTGTATTTGTCAGCATTTATTTCAGCAGTACCTATTGATGGACAGATGTTTGTTTTTATTGCTTATGGTGTTCCTAGAAATTTAAGGTGGAGAATTTTGCTCCCCTACACAGCATTCACTGTTTTGTAGGGCTGCAGACTATTATCCACTGAAGCATGATCATATTCAAAAGTCTCTATTCCCATTAAAGTGTTAAAGCTGTATCTATGGGCATCCGCCACATAGAGGTAAGTCATATAATACCATCATTACGTAAACACTGGGAAAGGCAAAATGATCCCTTTTCCCCTGAGAACTCTTTTTCAGGGTATATTGCTTTTTGAATGAAGCCCAGTGGGATCCCCTAATAAACTGGTCCTTTTTAAAAAAGTTACTGTCCCTCTTTCTTTGAGAGAGTCATGGTTGCACCCAGGGTTGTTGGATGATGAAACCAGAGTTCAAAGTTTCCCTTACATAGTGTCAGAGCCTTGGTTCCCTGTAGAAAGGCAGCTTATGTGTTGTGTCCCAGGAAAAAGAAGTAAGAGGAGACCAAGGGTAGGCAGGGATCCCCTTCCAGGGTTAAGATCCACTCAGCAAAAAATAAAATGTGTTCTATGAAGCACAAATTAGGCAGATTCAGGCTGTGACTCTGGAGTGACAAGGCACTGGTATCAGAAGATAAGAAGCTGGTAGGAAGACTATAGTACTGCCTTTCCAGGTAAGTTCTGATGCAAATCATTAAAGCTGCCCCTAGATCCCCTCTTTCAATCAGATTGTGTTCCCTAAGTGCCTTCTATCTGTAGTCCATTAATTCTATCTGACTGGCCACTCATTTGCTAGCCACTCAGCACCCTCTACTCTGGGTATCTGAAAGTACTGCCTCAGTCAGAAAGCTGAGCAAGTTGACAGGAGGTGTAGGGGCTGACGGAGCAAAAGATTCGAGAGTCAGATGGTTTTTAAATAATGCAGAAACATTGTTAAATATGACCAAGGAGAGCTGATATACAAATCCTGGCTCATGGTGAGTACTTAATAAATACATCTTAAATGAAGGCAGATTGATTAAAGAAAGAAAACTTAGGTTAATTCTATGCAACAGAACACAGATATGGGCAGCACCATGATGTGAGCAAGTGCAGAAAGTGAGGATAAGACTGAGCTAACTGAGGATAACTCTTGAGTTTGTCAAGAAAAGAAGAAAGAACTATGGAAAGTGTTTTTGGCAAAAGGAGCTGTCAGTCATAGACCTACTTCTAATCCTGTCTCCAGAAGTCCGTGCATTTGTCAGCAAGGTCGCACTGAATTTCTCACTATTCCTTAGTATATCTATGTTTTCTAAGAGCCAGACATTTGCAAACGTTTCAGATTTTTCTACTATGCAACTAAGACTTGGAACCACTCCTCTGGCTCGATGAAGTATAAAAAATGTCAGTGGGGGTAGAGAAAAATGGATGTTTCAGAAGATTACATGTTGTTAGTGTGATGAAAACAGAAGTTGTTTTTTTTTTTCTAAGACCCACATAAGGGTAGGGAGTGGGTCATGTGAAGATATGTAGGGAGATTGAACAGCAAGAGCAAACACTGAAGAAGGAATGAACTTATTGTGCTCAAAGAACTTCATGATAGAGATGAAGAATAAATTAATAGCCCACTGGATGAATGAGAAGTACACTACTCAGGATTAAAGTGGACTCAGTCTACACATGAGGGCCAGGTGGAATGAAAGAAAGATTGCACAAGTCACAAGAAAATCCTCGGGCACTCAAATGCATAAATAAATGCACAGCTTGAGAGTAGGAGACAGTTCTGCACCTGACTCAGCCTATGGATAACCAATGCTGTGGCTGGGCCCACCCTTGTGGTTCTTAGTAGGAATGCAAGATGCCCTCAGCAACAAGCATTAGGAACATCTGCAACGAAAGAAGGTTTATTACTTACAGATCCTATAAATTACATGGCACACTTAGGGCCACCCAGAGAGGTCACAGGGAGAGAGAGAGAGCTCCTTGGCCTTAGGTTCTCCTTTTATTGACATGAAGGGTGGGGGCTAGGATTTTGTGAGATCACTGTTGGTTAATTTGAAGCATAGAATCAGAAAGGTAAAGTGTGGGCAGAGAGACCCAAATGGTCAACTACCAAACACAACCAAGGTCTCTAAAATAAAGGAACCCAGGCTCCCTCTTTGTCTAGTCCTATAGCCTGTAATGTGTTTGTGTGAGTTAACGCTCTTTGAAGAAGATGCCTTGACAATCAAAGGTGAAGGCAGGCATTTGCATCCCAAACAAAGAAAATCTAACAGTCAGGCCTTACCCTACAGAGGCAGCCACCTGATGGTGTCCTAGTTTGGACATTACATCTGTCATATTTTGTCCAACGACCAGAGGGCTCCAGTGTTGAGAAAGAAGACCATAACCAGAGAGTAGATCTCTGAAAGCAGGGGAACATGTAAAAGCAGAGAACCTCACCAGAGATCCCAGCAGCCCGGTACTCTTGCAACAAAAGGGGAGTAAGCATATATCTTTTCTATATAGGAAGCTTCCCAATGAGAAGGTTATGGTTCCTTTATAAGATTCTTACACCCTTTAATTGAGGTTGAAAATCTTTTCTATTCTTACTCAGAACTGCAGGCAAAATGTTTCAAGTATAGAATTGCTGAACTGGGAGCGATGAGAGTAAAGCTCCATTACGACTTCACTTACACGGAAAACAAGCCTGAGGCTCATGAAGAAGTGAATGTGAAAATAACGTAGAAGCTTAGAGATAGAACTGAAGCCGTATTGAAGATCCCATGCTTCCAAAGAGGTATCTTTCCATCTTTCTCTGAGCCCCATCTCAGGTGAGTCCTTAAAAGCCCAACTGGTAGGAAAAAACGACACACCACCATGTCTCACTGGCAGGTATCCAAACTGTCTTTAACAACCACCAACAGCTTCTACGATGCCCTCTTCAACCGCTCCAGCTTTACAACCTTCACTTTGATGGGCATACCTGGCTTAGAGTCACAGCACTTGTGGCTATCTTTTCCTTTCTCCTTCATGTTTTTGGCCACCCTCATTGGAAATGGTGCCATCCTCTTCCTGGTGGCCACAGAGCCCACACTTCACACACCCATGTACCTTCTCCTAGCTCTGCTGATGGCGGCTGACCTCATATCCACTCTGGCTCTGGTGCCTAAACTCCTCTTTCTCTTCTGGTTCAATGATCGGGATATAGCGGCCAATGCCTGTTTCACTCAGAGGTTTTTCATCCATGGAGCATCTGTGGTACGATCAGCCCTACTTGTTGCAATGGCCTTTGACCGATTCGTGGCTGTGTGTGAGCCATTACGCTACAACACCATCATGAGCCATTTCTTAGTTGGACGCCTAGGACTTGTAGCTCTAGCCAAGGGTGTGATTCTCATCCTACCAATGCCTCTGCTGCTTCAAAGGTTGACCTTCTGCCGTATGGCCATGCCTCACACCTACTGTGACCACATGGCTGTGGTGAAACTGGCTTGTGATGACACCAGACCTAACCGTATCTATGGGCTCTTTGTGCTTCTGCTTGTGGTGGGACTTGATTTACTGCTGATTGGCTTCTCCTATGGTCTCATCCTGCAGGCCGTGATACGCCTCAATTCTCGAGATGCCACCTGCAAAGCCCTTAACACCTGCTCAGCCCACCTTTTTGTCATCCTTGTCACTTATGGCCCTGCCCTCTTTTCCTCCCTCACGCACCGCATTGGTCACAATATCCCGCCTCATGCCCACATTCTCCTTGCCAATCTCTACCTTCTCCTGCCTTCAGTGTTCAACCCCATTATCTATGGCATAAAGATGAAAGAAATACAAACCAAGGTGGCCAAATGCCTGTGCAGAGGACCTCCATAGGCTGTAAGTCCTGCCATGATACCTGTGCGTAAGTGAACAATGAGGACAACTGACAACACCTTTGCCCAATCATCCAAGACCGGCTTGTATCTCCAGATGAGCTGTGGAAAGAATAGACCATGAGGGAGTGTGTGCGTGTGTGCTGGCTTATATGAAGAACTGATATGTCTGTACTCTAAAAAGGGGACAGCCTAAGACAGCTCTTTGTACATAGAACCACTCTTCCAGCAAAGGGTCTCCTGATGGTTTTCACACCTGTGTTCACAGTCACCAACCCCATACAAACCTTTCCTGTAAATGATCCAAGGTAACCTTTTCTTTTCTTGGTGGAAAGTTTCTATTTGTTTCATTCTACTTCTCTAACTCTGTTTCTAAATAGCTTATTGTCTAAAGGGACTTGGCATACTTATCTTAGATACCTCTTTAACATGTAGTAACTCTGAATTTTTTTAAATGCAATGGCAATGCAGCATCTTCATAGTATCAATTAGTGATTGTGACGATATGGATGCTTATGGCAAAAACGAAGAAACTTAAAGATGACACGTATAGACTCAGAACTCACGGCTTGTTGTGATACATATACTAGAAGATTTCATTGCAAGGGAAAACATGCATCCAGATGATTATTTCAAAGACTCCTGTGACCAGGGTCCCCATCATAGAAAAGCTTACATATCAGGAAACTCCCTGTTTCTGAAGTGTTATTTATGGGCGACTCAGATCATGGACATACACGAATTTAAATGATAAAGCACTCTCATGTTGAAATAGGCTAAATCATTGTAGTAGATGAAATTTCTACCTAATCATTTAAAAACATGGTTATCATAAGATCAATTACACTATGTAATAATGCAAGTACAAGACTGAATAGTTAGACTGAAATGACCCCTTTCTTCCTTCCTTCCTTCCTTCCTTCCTTCCGTCTTTCTTTCTTTCTTTCTTTCTTTCTTTCTTTCTTTCTTCTTTTCTTTCTTTCTTTCTTTCTCCCTCTCTCTCTCTCTCTCTCTCTCTCTCTCTCTCTCTTAGAGCTAGGGAAGAGGAGAGAGAGAGAGGGTTGGAGAAGTAAGCTTTCGGTCGACGCTGTTTTGGGTTTGGTTTGGGTGCTACTGCCGTTCTCTCTCTTGTTCTCTCTCGTCTTCTTTCCTTTCTTCTTTCTTCTCTTCTCTCTCTCTCGCTATCTCTCTCTCTCTCTTCTCGTATCTCTCTCTCTCTGCTCTCTCTTCTCTCTCTCTCTCTCTCTTCTCTCTCTCTCTGCTCTTCTCTCTCTCTCTCTCTCTCTCTCTCTCTCTCTCTCTCTCTCTCTCTCCCTCCCTCCCTCCCTCCTCCCTCCCTCCCTACCCTCCTCCCTCCCTCCCTGCCCTCCTTCCTTCCTTCCTTCCTTCAAGGAAGAAAGGGGTCATTTCAGTCTAACTATTCAGTCTTGTACTTGCATTATTACATAGTGTAATTGATCTTATGATAACCGTTTTTAAATGATTAGTAGAAATTCATCTACTAAAATGATTTAGCCTATTTCAACATGAGAGTGCTTTATCATTTAAATTCGTGTATGTCCATGATCTGAGTCGCCCATAAATAACACTTCAGAAACAGGGAGTTTCCTGAATGTAAGCTTTTCTATGATGGGGACCCTGGTCACAGGAGTCTTTGAAATAATCATCTGGATGCATGTTTTCCCTTGCAATGAAATCTTCTAGTATATGTATCACAACAAGCCGTGAGTTCTGAGTCTATACGTGTCATCTTTAAGTTTCTTCGTTTTTGCCATAAGCATCCATATCGTCACATCACTAATTGATACTATGAAGATGCTGCATTGCCATTGCATTTAAAAAAATTCAGAGTTACTACATGTAAAGAGGTATCTAAGATAAGTATGCCAAGTCCCTTTAGACAATAAGCTATTTAGAAACAGAGTTAGAGAATTAGAATGAAACAATAGAAACTTTCCACCAAGAAAAGAAAAGGTTACCTTGGATCATTTACAGGAAAGGTTTGTATGGGGTTGGTGACTGTGAACACAGTGTGAAAACCATCAGGAGACCCTTTGCTGGAAGAGTGGTTCTATGTACAAAGAGCTGTCTTAGGCTGTCCCCTTTTAGAGTACAGACATATCAGTTCTTCATATAAGCCAGCACACACGCACACACTCCCTCATGGTCTATTCTTTCCCACAGCCATCTGGAGATACAAGCCGGTCTTGGATGATTGGGCAAAGGTGTTGTCGTTGTCCTCATTGTTCACTTACGCACAGGTATCATGGCAGGACTTACAGCCATGGAGGTCCTCTGCACAGCATTTGGCCACCTTGGTTTGTATTTCTTTCATCTTTATGCCATAGATAATGGGGTTGAACACTGAAGGCGAGAGAAGGTAGAGATTGGCAAGGAGAATTGGGCATGAGGCGGGATATTGTGACCAATGCGGTGGGGTGAGGAGGAAAGAGGGCAGGGCCATAAGTGACAAGGATGACAAAAAGGTGGGCTGAGCAGGTGTTAAGGGCTTTGCAGGTGGCATCTCGAGAATTGAGGCGTATCACGGCCTGCAGGATGAGACCATAGGAGAAGCCAATCAGCAGTAAATCAAGTCCCACCACAAGCAAAACACAAAGAGCCCATAGATACGGTTAGGTCTGGTGTCATCAACAACCAGTTTCACCACAGCCATGTGGTCACAGTAGGTGTGAGGCATGGCCATACGGCAGAAGGTCAACCTTTGAAGCAGCAGAGGCATTGGTAGGATGAGAATCACCCCTTGGCTAGAGCTGCAAGTCCTAGGCGTCCAACTAAGAAATGGCTCATGATGGTGTTGTAGCGTAATGGCTCACACACAGCCACGAATCGGTCAAAGGCCATTGCAACAAGTAGGGCTGATCGTACCACAGAGCTCCATGATGAAAAACTCTGAGTGAAACAGGCATTGGCCGCTATATCCCGATCATTGAACCAGAAGAGAAAGAGGAGTTTAGGCACCAGACCAGAGTGGATATGAGGTCAGCCGCCATCAGCAGAGCTAGGAGAAGGTAAATGGGTGTGTGATGGTGGGCTCTGTGGCCACCAGGAAGAGGATGGCACCATTTCCAATGGGGTGGCCAAAAACATGAAGGAGAAAGGAAAAGATAGCCCAAGTGCTGTGACTCTAAGCCAGGTATGCCCATCAAAGTGAAGGTTGTAAAGCTGGAGGGGTTGAAGAGGGCATCGTAGAAGCTGTTGGTGGTTGTTAAAGACAGTTTGGATACCTGCCAGTGAGACATGGTGGTGTGTCGTTTTTTCCTACCAGTTGGGCTTTTAAGGACTCACCTGAGATGGGGCTCAGAGAAAGATGGAAAGATACCTCTTTGGAAGCATGGGATCTTCAATACGGCTTCAGTTCTATCTCTAAGCTTCTACGTTATTTTCACATTCACTTCTTCATGAGCCTCAGGCTTGTTTTCCGTGTAAGTGAAGTCGTAATGGAGCTTTACTCTCATCGTCCCCAGTTCAGCAATTCTATACTTGAAACATTTTGCCTGCTTTCTGAGTAAGAATAGAAAAGATTTTCAACCTCAATTAAAGGGTGTAAGAATCTTATAAAGGAACCATAACCTTCTCATTGGGAAGCTTCCTATATAGAAAAGATATATGCTTACTCCCCTTTGTGTTGCAAGAGTACCGGGCTGCTGGGATTCTGGTGAGGTTCTCTGCTTTTACATGTTCCCCTGCTTTCAGAGATCTACTCTCTGGTTATGATCTTCTTTCCAACACTGGAGCCCTCTGGTCGTTGGACAAAATATGACAGATGTAATGTCCAAACTAGGACACCATCAGGTGGCTGCCTCTGTAGGGTAAGGCCTGACTGTTAGATTTTCTTTGTTTGGGATGCAAATGCCTGCCTTCACCTTTGATTGTCAAGGCATCTTCTTCAAAGAGCGTTAACTCACACAAACATTACAGGCTATAGGACTAGACAAAGAGAGGCTGGGTTCTTTATTTTAGAGACCTTGGTTGTGTTTGGTAGTTGACCATTTGGGTCTCTCTGCCCACACTTTACTTTCTGATTCTATGCTTCAAATTAACCAACAGTGATCTCACAAAATCCTAGCCCCCACCCTTCATGTCAATAAAAGGAGAACCTAAGGCCAAGGAGCTCTCTCTCTCCCTGTACCTCTCTGGTGGCCCTAAGTGTGCCATGTAATTTATAGGATCTGTAAGTAATAAACCTTCTTTTGTGCAGATTTTCCTAATGCTGTTGCTGAGGCATCTTGCATTCCTACTAAGAACCACAAGGGTGGGCCCAGCCAAAGCATTGGTTATCCATAGGCTGAGTCAGGTGCAGAACTGTCTCCTACTCTCAAGCTGTGCATTTATTTATTCAGATT